>NC_084823.1:47569007-47894882 GCF_958449725.1 Rosa rugosa | reverse complement strand
TTTGCTTCAAAGTTTCAATCTTTATGTTGCAAATCACAGTTGCTGGGGAAATCGAATTCCAGAGGTGGGTTTTCCGGGATTGATGTTGTTTCGGGCGGTGAGCTGATCAAGAGGTACGTTGAGAATGGGAATTGCGAGGATGCGATAGTGGTTTATGTTGAAATGCTTCAACTTGGTTTGCCTGTAGCTGAGGAATTTCACTTCTTTCCGATTTTGATTAAGGCCTTTGGGGGGTTCTGTGATGCGGGCAAGGCTAGGGAGATTCATGGGCATGTGTTGAAATTGGGGGTTTTGGGCGATGTTTACGATGCCAATTCGATTTTGGGGGTTTATTGGAAATGTGGGGAGGTTGAGGATGCGGTTCAGATGTTTGAGAAAATGCCCGAGAGGGATTTGGTGTCCTGGAATACAATGATATCTGGGTTTTGCCATTCACGGGATTATGTGAGCTCGTTGGGGATGTTTAGTCGGATGGTTCGGGGGGATCATTGGGTGTTGCCTAATCGGGTGGCTTCCCTTTCGGCTCTCACTTCGTGCTCTTCCCTTCACTCTTTGGTTCATGGCAGAGAGATTCATGGCTTTGCTCTGAAGCGCTGGCTGCATGCTGATCAGTTTATGGTTAGTGGGTTGATTGATATGTACATGAAATGTGGGGATGTGAGGAATGCGGAATGTGTTTATAGGAGCGTTATTGGTGAAGCCTGTATTAGAGGAAATACAGTGATATGGAATGTGATGATTTCGGGCTATGTCTCTAATGGGTGTTGGCCGCAGGCGGTGGAGTTGTTTCTACAGATGTTGGCCATTGGGTTGTTACCCGATACTTCCACAATGGTGGCCATTACAGGTTTGTGCTCTCAGCTAATGGATTTAGCATTCGGAAAGCAGATCCATAAATTCTGTTTGAGCACTCAATTGAACATCACTGATGTACGAGTTGAAACAGCTCTTATGGACATGTATTTCAAATGTGGTGATAGTACAACTGGTCTTGAAATCTTCAGAAGGTCCCTCAATCGTAACATGGTCATGTGGGGCGCCGCCATCTCAAATTTTGCTCAAAGTAGTCATCCTCGTGAGGCATTGAATCTGTTTCATGACTATATTTTAGAATATGGCTTTGTGGATTCTGTCATAATCTTGGCTGTTCTGCGGGCTTGTTCATCCCTGGCTGTTAAGTCTATAGGGATGGAAATTCATGGGCTACTAGTGAAATTGGGGTTTGATTCAGACCATTTTGTTGCCAGTGCATTAGTTGATTTTTATGCAAAAACCAGAGATATTGAGTCTGCTCAAAAAGTATTTCACAGACTACCAGCTAGAGATTTGGTGTCATGGAATGCCTTGATATCCGGATATACTCAGAATGAGTATCTAGATGAAGCTTTAAAGGCATTCCTTGACATGCAACTTGAAGAAATTAGACCTAATACTGTGACAGTTGCTAGTATTCTGTCAGTTTGTGCTCAGTTGTCAATCATGATGTTGTGTAAGGAGGTTCACGGTTACCTATTACGGCAAGAATTTGAGTCCAATGTTCTTGTGAGCAATTCCCTGATGACTACCTATGCAAAATGTGGAGACATAAAGAGCTCAAGGAGTGTGTTTGTGAAAATGCCTGAAAGAAATTTAGTTTCATGGAACTCAATTCTTCTGGGGTTAGGAATGCATGGCCATGCAGATGAAACATTTGCTTTATTTGAAAAAATGGAAGCGGCAGGATTGGAGCCTGATCATGCAACTTTTACAGCTCTTCTTTCTGCTTGCAGCCATGCAGGGAGGATAGAAGAGGGGCTGAAGTATTTTCAGTGTATGGTAGAAGTTTACAAAATTGAGCCTCAACTTGAACAGTACACCTGCATGGTTGATCTTTTAGGCCGAGCTGGCCATCTAAAGCAAGCATATGATATTATTTCAACAATGCCTTGTGCCTCAGATGATCGTATATGGGGATCATTGCTTGGATCATGCAAAATTCATGGTGATGAAAGACTGGCAGAAGTTGTGGCTGATCATATCTTTAAACTGGATCCTACTAATATTGGCTACCGTACACTTCTTGCAAATTTGTACGAAGATTATGGGAAATGGAATGAAGTTACCAGGGTTAGATCAGACATCAAAGGTGTGGGACTCAAGAAAACGCCTGGGTGTAGTTGGATTGAAGTTGATAACAATCTCCATACCTTTACTGCGGGTGATCATTCTCATAATGAGTCAGAGGAGATATATTTTACAATAGAAAATCTGACAACTGAAATTAGGAAGGCAGGATATATCCCTCAATTACTGACTGTGGGTGAGGGGCTTGATGAGGTTCTTGATGAAGATCTTACATCATCTAGGGACAAGGGTTTGTTGTTTCTGGTTGCAAGTACAAACAATCACCAACAAGTTTCAATATAAATGACGACATGACGATTAGTCAGTCAAAGCTAGGTCGTGCAGCTTTTGATCAGAAAGGAGATGATTAACTGTTCTGAGTGATTGAGGCTGACTCGGATAATTCACACTTGATGACTACATTCCAGCAAAGAAATGGTTCATTAGACCTATCCATCCATCTTTGCAACTGATTGGCTATTCCTTTTGGATTACTTCCCAAGTAAGTTTTAACATGAATTTCTGTAGCTGATGATGCAATTCTGTATTTTCAAAATTTTATATCAGTTAGACCTCATATTAAAAGTAAGATGGTTACCCAGGACATGTACCGAGTTGAATGTAACATATAGAACACAACATCTTAATCTCCACCTAGCTGACCTAGAAGAGCTATTCTAGAAGGTAGGTAAGTTCTTTTCTATGTTGTTACATCTTGGGTTTTTCGACTTTTTTCTTTGACTTTTTGTCAAGACTTTCATTGTGGTTTTGTCATCTTCTTCTACTCACTTCTTCTGTTCAATTCTATTCTATTGATAGGACTTGACTCTGGAAAGACGTGATTAAAATCTGGTTTCACAAGGATGATTCACTCTGGCTCTCTTGAGTGTTGTTTACGGCACTGTTTGCAGCCCATTATGTTTAAAATTCATGAACAAGCAGCAAGTGGCTCAAACTCCATGAACAAGCAGTTTAACATTCCCATGATATAGAAGGCAGTCCCATTACCTTTGTTCTCTATTGGATTCAGTAAACTCAGAGGAGAATAGACTATCATCTGCTGAAGTGCTCAAACAAAAAGGTAATTCTTATTTGCAGTAGTACACTCTCAGGTTAAAGGTTGAAATGTAAGCTGAATAATAGGTAAATGTATTGGAATTCAAAAGCAGCTCATAATTCTAGTTGCTTCAACTGCAGGCCAGTGCAGAAATCTTATTGCTGCTTTATGATGGGCGTTTCACAAACTCCAGTAGTTTACTATTTGTTTTCTTTCCTACCGACATCACTCAGGTTAAAGCAAAGTTGCAGACATCAGAGTATAAGAATAGTAATACGTCGCCTTCCATTGCTGTGAAGTTAGGAGCTGACTATTTAGAGGCTACTAAAGGAAGATACATCAAATGCATCTTCATGGGGTTGAAACAAAATGTAATGAGTAGTCTAAATTGGCTATTTCATTATTTTGCTATTAATATGGTGAAATAGTGAAATAGCCAATTAAAGATTATTCATTTTTTCTGTTTTTCTGACTTGATATCAATATCTTCCTTTTTGAATGTCTGGTTGCTACAGTACTTATTTTTTGGGTTTTGTTATCATCATAAACCAGTTAGTGCTGGAACCCAACCCAAATGTGCGGTAAGAAAGACTAGTGGTGAGTATGACCACCAGATGATGAAATCTGCAATGAAGGACAAGGACAAGGAATGAAGATGGAATGGAGGAATTATCTTCTAGGGCGCTGTTTGTGCAACCTATATGGCTATATGTAGCAATCCACAGGCCCGTGTACATTATTTAATAAGCTCTTGATAGAGAATTAGAGACTGGTGTTAGTAGATGATTTGGTTTTGTTGACATTGTGAAAGTGTTGTAATATGGAGTCCTCTTTTTCTTAGTACTAATTTCAGTTTAGTACCTCTGAACTCTTCACCAAGAATTTTATGTTTTTTATCTTCTAATTAATCTGCAGATCTTATTTGATTGATCACCTGTTCCCAACTTTTCACCAAGAATTATAGAACCACTTGGCTTCCATTATGGTACTATAATTCTTCAGACAAAAGGAAAAAAAAAAAATAGTACTATAATTCAGCAAGTAAGTTGATCATTCAAATAAGATTTCCCAGACGGCAAAATACAGAACAAAAACCCAAGTGGAAATTAATTCAAATAATGAAATCTTCATACTGGAGCGGCGTGTGGAACAAATCTGTAATTCTTGAATACAAGATGAATTCGTGACAAAGCCGCAATTACATAAATAGTGTTGACACAAAATGTGATATCCTTCAGCAATATAAATTAACAATACACCAAAAACCCTACCCTGGGGCTACATTCACCCTCTCCCCAGCAAGAATCTTATCAACACACTCGACTGTTTTTCTTGGTTACTCTATCATTTTCCTCTTAAATGTGTCCTATTATACATCGATTTCATTCCTGAACAGAACCATTCTTATCATACCTTGATTCCATCATTGTTTATACCATGAGAGTTGGCATCAAGGAGGTTCTCTAGTGATCTGGCTTTTCTGTTCCGAACTTTGCCTGTTTCTTTCAATAAGTCGGCCAACCTTCTTTTCTCATCATCCACATCAGGATTAGCTGTCCCTAGCTTTTCTTCCCTCATCCCAACAACAAATTCCAACAGTTCAATTGCATCATCCAACCTGGGTATAATGACAACAGAAGAATATCGAGAATCAGTACATCGACTAATTTATAATATTAATTAAACTTAAAGGCTAATTTAGCAACAATATTAATCAAACACCGAAATATCCCTTCCAGAAATGCAAAAGACTTCGATAGCTTACACAGCTTAATTATTTTTGTTTCTCTTACTAGCCCTTGTTTGGTCGGTCAACTATGTTCTAACAATTAATATTCTGGGTACTCTTACAACTAGGGTGTTGAACAACAAGTCCATGAAGGAAAGGAAGAGCTACATGGACAAGAACCAAATATCAGCCTCTAAATAAGAATTGTGTTACTAATTCACACCCATGTAACATGGCCAAGTAAAGAATAAGGGAGAACAAAAAGCAAGTTTACAAGCAATTGAGCATTTAGAAACACAACAATGCTAAGGGAAGAAGAAGGCTAAAGATGACACTTGGGGAAGGAAAGAGATAAAGTACCTTCCAACTGCATCATAAGTGCCTGCAAGATTGCTATATACGCCAAGTGTATCAGGGTGATATGGCCCACACTCTTGCTCCAAAACAGTTCTGGCTTCTTCAAAGAATTCTTGAGCTTCATTTATATCATAACGTTGTACACAAGCAAGCCCCATTTGGTTCAGAACAATCCCAAAGAAGGCAGATTTCTTTTCTCCAGTAGCGCGGAGCTTTGTGATGGCATTCTTGAAGGACTCGTAAGATTCAGAATAATTCCCCAACATGTAGTTCATGACCCCCATTTGGGCTTCTATCCCTGCTACTGTGCTTTGCTGACCAGGGGCATCATTGTATATTTTTAACGCCTTCTGTAACAACTTGACTGCCTGCTCGAGCTCATTCATTGATTCATAGATAGCTGCAATATCTGTGAGACCACTTGCCATTTCCTCAGGAGGGACTCCGGGCATGGGCTTTTCATAAATTCGAAGAGCATTCTCACAGTATGATACTGATTCCTTAACTTTCCCTGTCCTGTTATACAAATCTGCCAGACGGATGAAAACTGAACCAACAGATGGATGATTCTCTCCTTTAGTGGTCTTGAACACATTCAGTGCCTTCTGATAAGCAAAAACAGCCTCATCATAACGAGACAAGGATAAGTATGTGTCTCCAATGCTGCTGTCAACAGAAGCTACCTCCACTTCCTGGCCATTTGCCACCATAGCCATGCTGGCTAAAACAAGATGCTCAAGAGCTGCTTCATGATCTCCCTTTGTTTCACATATAAGACCCATGAGTCTCCTATCTGCTGCCTCTTCCAAAGAAGCTGGGGAACCATTCTCTTTGTGAGTGTCAAGAGCTATCTGGCAAAGCCTTTGAGCCTCCTCAAATTGTAATGCTTGAACATGAGCTTCAGCCAGATATCTACAAGTTTCACCAACTCTTGGATCCGTTTCTCCCAAAATTTGTTTCTGAATTTCCAATCCAGTTGTGTAATGCGCAAGTGAATTTTCAAGTTGGCCCAGCATAGCATAAGTATCACCCAACTGCATGTGACCAGCAAATTTAGCAAGGGCATGATCTTGGCCTTCCTCAATGGGTGAAATCTCAATTGAGCGCTCAAGAACCGGAATTGCCTCACTGTACTGGCCTAAGCTACAGTAAATTGCCGATGTAACATGCAAACACATTACTAGCTCTAAGCAGGGTTTCCCATTTGCACATAGTTCAAACGATTTTGTAGCTCGAAGGGCTAACTCAAGAGCTTTCTGGGGATTATCCCCAGAAGAAATCAAATCCCTTGCTTGCTTTAACAAAAATGGCCCGAGGTCCGGATTAAGTCCTGATTCAGCTGAATCCTCAGTTCCAGTCTGCAACTTTGACCCTCCAGAAGGTGATTTCCTGTTTTTCTTAACAGGAGTGGCTCCCACAGGTTTTGGTAGAGTCTTATCACTATGCTTACGCAGGGGAGGTTTGTCAGGACTTTTTCCCTTGGAAACTGATTTTGATGAAGTCTCGGAGTCGACCTGCATGCGAGCACTTTTCTTTGAGTTGCGTGGAGAAGTGGATTTTGTACTTGGAGATTGAGGCTTATCAATCTTTCCTGACTTTCTACCAATGGACGAACCTTCCTTCTTGGAACTTGACTCACTACGAGAATCATCCACTGGCTTTGAATGCACCTCCTCTTCCATTATCTCCACCTCCCTCATCTCTCCTCCAACAAGATGGCGCAACTCGGAATCAATCCTAGACTCCTCCCCATCTGATCGAAAACTACGCCTTGAAGGTGACTGATCAGAACTCTGCATGTCACACACATTCTCATAAAGCTGCTCAATTGAGGTGTCAACTGCCCCCTCAACCGGATGATCAGTTCCCATACTCGGAGGGCTATGTGCATTCAGAGTACTTTTCGGGGATCTATTCACCGCCAAGTTTTCCTTGTGAGGTGGAGAATTCCCACTCGATTCATTCACCACCCCTTCAACAATTGCAGGCATGTCTGTCTACCCAAATCAACAAAATCTCTCACTTCGCTGCAACAGACATTTGAAACCAAACGATGAAAACAAGAACGAAACAACTAGCCTGAAATTTCTAGCAAAATTCCAAATGTGTACACAAATCTATAGTTGACAAACATTGAATAATGTAAACACAAAGCACAATGCATCAGAAAAACACATGTTTTCCTTGTCGGTCGGTAATCTGCTCGTGAAGCTTTGTATCTTTCCCAGGAAACTTAACAAACCAGATATGAAGCAAAGATACAAAATTTCAATTTGTCCATAAACAGAAACAACGAACCAATAACTAAAATTGCCTCATTAGATCTCCACAACCAAACCCAGATAAATACAAATTCCATATATAACTTCAAAACCCAATTAGATTAACACAAAACCCATCACCAAGAACACCAAAGTTTCTTACTTTCTTGCACAGTTGACCTCCAATAATGGAAAATAAATAAAGGGTTGAGCTGAAACAACAACATAAACAAAGAGGAAATGAAAAACCCATACCTGAAGAACAATCAATCGACCATGACAAAACGACACCGGGGAGATTATGCTATCTGGGTCTCAATAAAAAACGGGTACCCACATATATATATACAAGGTAAAATATCTAATCTTTTGCTGGTGGGTGAGTTTATATAAGCTGGATTGGGACGAAGGTGACAGAGATAGCCAGAAGCGAAATGGGAAAAATGGACAAAAATAAATTTTTAATTAAAAAAAAGAGAAAAAACGGTGAAAAAAGTTGCAGACTTTTGGGGAAGAGGAGAGAAAGAGAAGAGAGAAAAAAGGTGACTACTTTCTTCCCCACCCGCCGATTTCGTTTACCCCCGACTGTAATTTAAACTGAAACTGGCCACGTGGCGATGTGGTAATGGTTGGTAAGTTGAATGACTTGTATTTTCCGTTTTTTTGGGGTTGGTTTTTATTTACCTCATTTATTTGGTGGGATGTAGGTTTTGTTATGGACAGAGGGTCATTAGCTTGAGGTAAGCTTTGCTTCTTCTCAACTTAATCATCAAGCATAGGAGACATTGTGATGTATACTATGGAACATTAATCTCAAAACTTTCTCTATTGGTTATTTATATATATTCAGACGATGATGTATTCATGTTTTTAGAAGATATACGTAGCTGATCATATATATATATGTGTGATGGCCGGTGATAATAGATTAGTTGCTTAATAGGTTAATATTACCACACACATGAGGTAAGATTACATCATATATAATAGTAACTCTCCACATGTAAATAATGAGATCGAGTATGATAGTTTGGTGAGGACGTGGGGTGCACCTTTGTTTTTGACCTTACAATGATGTGCTTTCCCATCACACGTTGTGCCAAATTTATGTGCTGGTCAAGTTTTTCCTTTAATTTTCTTGCGCTCCATTTACGAATTGTTCCATCAATTTCTTTTTGATAAAGAATGAATACAGTGAAACAATAAAGACGGAGCATTATATGCAAGGCTCGAAGTTGATATAACAATAATGATATATATGGGCCTTAATTATGAACAATTCTTAGGTTCACCTCTAGGGTGAATGAGCATATTCACCCCTATTGTCGATTAACATATTTTTATTTAATAAATTTATAATCCAACGGTCCATATATTAAATTAGCCTTTAAAGATCATCCCTGTAAAAAATCAATCGAATCGGAAATCGTTTAATTATCTAATTGAATCAAACAAATGGATGGTTCTAACAACACTTACTACTATTATGATGAACCGTCCATGTATTTCATAGAAATGAATAACTGAAAGATCTTCAATTTGATTGATTTTTTACAAAGCTAATCTTTGTATTACGTTATACAACATGAATGGTTGGATTAGAAAATTATAAAATTATTATGCGTTAATCGACAATGGGGTGAATATGCTCATTCACCCTAGGGGAACCTAAGAATTGTTCCTTAATTATTAATTATAAAAAGTTAACAACGTACACTTACCTCACTACAACGAAACACAACCTCACTAAAAAGTTAAACAGTTTGGACCACCCATATGTGGATGTCTCTTTCTATCATCTAGTAGATCAGTAGAGTAGTAGAGGTAGTAATTTTTAGCTCGAAATGGTAATATGATTGTAAACATGATATGAAGTTAAAAGGTTTGTGTCAACAATTGAACATGAATCATTGTCGGATTAGGTTGTATGTGATTTAAATGTTGATGCATCCTATATGTACGAGATAAAGTATTAGTAATTCCGTATTAAAAAAGTAAAAAAGTAATTTATTGTTTTTCAGAAAACCAAAATATATACAACCTAATATCATTTGGTTCAATATTATTAGTGTTATTTGTAAGTAGAAGATCATGAGTATTCGATAAATCTTTTGAGTTCACATTAATCCAAAGTAATATAAAAGTGAAATGGTTTGGTCAGGTAAATATTGAATCTTTCAAATTGATTATTCGATTAATTAGAATTTAGACATGAACACCGTTCGTCTCGCTTGCATAGACGTGGACATGTCCACAATTAATGAGCCTCACTTGCCTTGGCTACTGTTAGCCTCACTTGCCTTGCCCTCAATTAGCCTCACTTGTCATGCTCATGTCTAGAACGTGAGTCTAAGGATGCTCATGCCCACGCTAATGCAAGAGAGGCTAACCGTATATCCTCGAACGAGACTATGTTGTATGCTTTTCCATCTCATAAATTTAAGTGGTAGTACGATTGTAAACATGGTACGCGGTATGAATTTACAAGCTTTGTTTTAACCATTGAATATTTGAATATGAATACTGCCGGTTGAATTCATGCCATCATTTGAACATAAGCACATTATTTATGTAAGAGATAAAGAGTTAAAATCCTGTATTGAAAATATAAAGAGTACGTCATCTATTGATTTCCAATATAACGAACCACGAAAATCCTATACCAGTATGATTTTGATCCCACTTCACTTTAAAGTAATATTAAGGGTTAAATACTGTTTACTCCCTGAGCTTTTACTGAAAAAACACTTTAGTCCCTCACATTCTAATTTGACATGTTTACTCCTTACACTCTCAATTTCTCACCCAATAGGTCAATTCCGTCTAATCTCTCTGTTAAGTGGCTGACGTGGCACACAGCTAGACGCCAACTCAGCACGTTATCAGCAAAGTGAATGATAAATTGTCGATTATGCCCCTGGCTTCTAACCTTCATTTTCGATCAGTTTTCTGATCAGCTTCCTTTCACCCACTCTCCTCGACATGCTCCCAATTCCATCTTTCATATTTCTAAGCTCACGAATCCCCAACCCATTCTTACGCTACAAAGATATATTCTTATCATTTCTACCACTCACCACAACCAAATATGCAAAATCACAGACCACATGGAACAACCTAGTAGCCCAGAAAATTCACAATAATTTCACCTAAAAATCTGCTAAATCACAACCCACATTGAACAACCCAGTAACCTACATTGAAGACGAGATCCTAAGCCCAGCTCATCCTCTCCGCCTCCATTGACGCGTTGGTGATATCGTCTTTGAAGGAAGGCGTTCATTCTCTGCCGCCGGAATGGAGCGTGTCGCGGCGACTGGAAGTTTGTGGAGCTTAGGTAATTAACACAAAATTACATTTACTGTCAACATTTAAATGTTGTGTTTTTTCAGTAAAAGTTCAGAGAGTAAACAATTTGGCCGACTGGAAGTTTGTGGGGCTTAAATATTGAATCTTTTAACCCAGTTATTTACTCAAGGGAATCATACTAGTGTTGACTAGTTGATGAGAGTCATGAGACACAATACGAATTGCAGCTGTCATACGTACTTTTTCAATATTGAATCTTTCCACTCAACTACTCGATCAAATGAATAACTAGATGTACATGTCTAGATTGACTGGTCGGTATCTGAGATGAAATACGATCGAACACGATCGATATTGCCACCCTTAATCTATTTGCATTTTTGTGTCCTTAATAGTCAACAAGTATTCACCAAATGTGATCCAACACTTAAGCCTCGGTTTTGAGCTGCTGTACGTGCAAGAAATTAATTTGATCATGACAATAATTAGTTCAAGGTTGTTTAATAAACCAATGGCCAAGTAACTGCGTTTTTACATTCCTCACTACAAGCCAAATTCCGCAGGCAGCAAGGAAAAAAGATTCAGAGGGCCCAATATAGATAAGAAGAAGAAGAAGAAGAAGAAGAGGTCAAGGACGTGAAGGCCCTACAACTGCCAAAAAAACGTAATGCTGGAGATCTTCTCCAAACTCCACCAAAACACTCATCGATCCGCTGGAGGTGGGTATGCAAGTCTTGGCATAGTGATGCTAGATGCCCATGTCCAGAAAATGAGAATCCTTTTAGTTTCTAAGCATCCAATTACTTCAATAGTAAATTACCACTAACTACACTTTTTATCCAATATTTACCATTAACAGGCCTTTTTTTTATATTTCTCTTGCGGTACTGTTCATGATCCATGTGCAAGGCCCATATCCCGTGCGGCCATTGTCCTACCAATTTTTTGAATTGTTTTGTTAATGAGAAATTACAAAAATAACCTCAACTGATTTCTAATGGTAGTGCTGACCCTCAGTAGCACTCAACAATAAATATATTTCGGAGATCGCATTATCTACCAAGTTAAACAGGTAGAAAAAGTAAATGTAAATTTTCCATGTATGCTGCTTGCTTCGCATAATGCTGCTTCGATGTATATGATAAATGCAAATATGAGTACTGACCCTCAGTAGTACCAATCCCATAAGAAACTAACAAACACAAAACCAAAGCTACTGACCCTCGATACAAAAGCACAAGTCTAAAACTATGATTCCACAGCAGGACTATAGACACTGATTCCACAAAGACAATAGATATTGCATCCTTTGGATACCCAGCTTGATCTGTAGTTTCAGTTCCTCAGATGTAACACCAAGTATTGACCCTGCAGAAATTAGAAATTATGACTAATTGACTAACGAAACAAATTCACAAAAAGAAACAAATTCACAAACGATCTTCCAAATGTGATAACCATCGAACACAACGGTTTACATGCACAAAACCCAACAACTAACCCCAATCTGTCAAAACCTCACTACCCTGAAAATTTGAACACATCTTTTAACAAAAATACATCAACCACTTTCTGACTGTATCAACAATTAGCTAGCAATCTCGATTGAGCTCCACAACTTTAATATGAAACCAAAAATTTCAATAGTGAACATAATCACCACTCACCAGGCATGAAATTCTTCGTAAATTATGAAACTAAAACAAATTTCGGTCACTTTCGCACCGAAAGAACAGATCAAACCAGTTCAAAGCTACTGACCCTCATACAGAACCGGAGTCGCACCCTAGCTCGCCGCCTCGCTTAGTAGCTCGCTTCGCTGGCTGCTTCGCCACCAGAGCCTCGATTTGGTGCTTTGCCGCTTCGCTTCGCCACAGGAGCCTCGATTTGGTGCTTCGCCGCCTGCTTCGCTACCGGAGCCTTGATTTGGTGCTTCGCCGGTCGCTTCGCCGACTGCTTCGCCACCGGAGCCTCGATTTGTTGCTTCGCCGCCTCGCTTCGCCGGCTGCTTCGTCACCGGAGCCTCGATTTGGTGCTTCGCAACCAGAGCTTCGATTTGTTGCTTAGCCACCGAAATGGAAGCGAGGTTTTGATTTTGGGGAGAAATGGATTTGAAAGAGATATGGGCTAGAGTGAGCTGTATCGTGATATAGGGGTGGCAATTTTTGTAATTTCATAAAAGTTGTTCTATCCTTTTTGTCCTTAATGTATAGAATCCTTACTGTAGCTAGGTTTAATTGACCGCATGAAGACCGCGTTTGTGTCCCTTGCGCATGGGAAAGAAATGTAGGATTTTGTAGCTAATGGTCATTAACTCTTACTTCAAACCTTCTTGTATTTGTTTTGGAATAAAAGAAGGAAAGAAAAATTAAAATTAATCTCCGTTCCATTAGTACACCTCAAATAAAGATTTAGAAAAAAAAATTGACAGCTGTGGGATTTGAACCCACGCCCTTTCGGACCAGAGCCTAAATCTGGCGCCTTAGACCACTCGGCCAAACTGTCACATGTTAAAAAGTTCCACGTACAGATAATTTAACTTCATCAACGTAGCCCCTTATAATATTCATCAAATTCTACCTCCGTCGCAACACCGGTCCTCCACAATATAGACAGATCCCTCCATGAAACTCGATCTTCATCAAATTGTACCTCCACTGCTCCACTAATGAACCCAACCAAAGTTTGCCGGCGCCACCCATCGGCCAACAACAAAGAACAACAAGAGAAACCCTCATGCAATATTCTACAACTACCAATGGATTTAACAGCGGAGATCTTGCACAGACTCCCAGGAAAATCACTCGTCCAGTGCAAGTACGTGTGCTCGTCTTGGCGTTGCTGGCTCCTAAACCCTCACTTCACCAAACCCCTACTCCCACGAACACGTGGCTGCCTCTTGATCCGTGGCTTCACCGACCTTACAAACCCTAGCACCAGCGGCACCTTCTTGATCGATCTCGACAAGAAATTAAGACTACTCGAAGCCAAACGTCGAGATTGCACTGAAGCTTCCGAGGGATCCGAACCCCCCACCTGTTGGTCTAGCCACTGTAGGTTCGTGCAACGGCCTCCTCTGGCTAGTTGATTTACATGCCTCTCAATATTATATATCAAATCCCATTACCGGTGATCGAGTCTTTAGCTCTTCCTACAATGCCTACCAAACAGACATGTAAACGGAGCCATATATATGCAGATAATTTCCGGGCTAGGGTTTTGTCCCGTCAGCCGTGTCTATAAAGTACTGTGCACCTTTCCAATAAAAGGTTCTAGTGATGAAGAGGAGGAAATGGAGGCAATGGTTTTGACAGTTAGCTGCGGAAGTTGGAGAAGCATTGGGCATTATAAAGGCACGGCTGCTGGGAAAACACAAAAGCGTATGATTTATCTGAATGGATCCCTTCACTGGATAAATGATTATGGAAACAGGCCGGACTATTTCGATATGTGCCTTTGATGTTGAGAGAGAGGTGTTCCAACAATTACCATCTTTTACAGTGCGAGCTCCCTATTTGTGGGATTGTGATCTTGGAGTTTTGAGAGGTTGCCTTTCCCTATTTGTTAACATAAGCACTTCGACTATTTATGGGGACATTAGTTTCTGGGTGATGAACGATTACGGTGTCAAGGAGTCTTGGACCAATTAGTGTGAAATTGGAAGCAGAAGATTACTGCCTACCACTCGAGCACTGGAATATACAGAGGAAGGGCAAATATTGAGGTTCCAATATGAAAAACTGCTTGTATATACTAGCGATGGGGGACTGGTGAGGGTTCAAGCTAATGGGATACCATCTAACATTACGAATGCATGTGTCCATATTCCAAGCTTTGTTTCGCTTAATGATATGATCAGGGGTACTTGGAACTCCGAGGTGCATTATTTATCAAATGTTTGTTATATATGTAGTGAAATTATATCTAAGTTAACTTCATTGGATTGATGCTATGCATTTTTGCTCTAACTGTTGCAGCTACCAAAGTATTGAGCGTTTGTAACTTGCTTGATCATCATTATACTCGCCTCTAAAATAAAAACTGTGAACAACATGCTTGCATGCATACATTCTATTTGTTGCATACAATTGGATTTTGAAGTACGCGCAGTAAGTAGTACTAGAAGGGAAGGTAACATGTGCTCCCGCTTTGTTACTGGGATCATTTCGAGCTATTTCTTTTTTTGGTTTCTGCTCTATTTCTCTTGTTAAGGACTACTGTTTTCTACTTTTCTTATTTCCATTGCATAAATATCTCAAAGTGATTTTCGGAAAAGTTCTATTTGTATATGTCCATAGCAGTTTCTTATCACTTTGAGATATTTATGCGATAAAAACCTTTGCTATACTTAGCATATGAATCTATTCAAAATTCTGCCTTAATGAATGCTTGAGATCCAAGGTTTCATCCAAGTGGATTGCCTATAAATAGAAGGAAAAGGAAAATAAATCCTAGTGTATCATATTACCTTTGCAGCAAGGAAAAAGATACAATTTCCCTAGCTAGTCCTATACAATACATAGGACGTATATATAGCACTTGTCTAGTACCTGCAGTTTAATGTTGGAAAAGAGATGAGAATTCTTTGTCTCTTCCAACATCTACTTCAGGTGATCCACCACTAGTAAAAAAGCCATTACATACTGATTCAAATCAGTATTTATTTTATAGTTTTCATTACTCACTGAAATCTGTGCGCAATGGTCTTAAGCAACCCTACATTCACAGATTTCTTGTCTCTGGCATTTGGTGGGGTGGCCATTGGCCTTTGCACACGGACCTTCATGTCTGTGTGAGAGTTTTCTAATGGAACCCAATCATATTTCAAATTCTCATTTGTTTTTCACTATCAAATTAAAATCAGTGTGATTTTTTTTGTCTTTTTTGGGACAAGAAAATCAGTGTGAATTGAGACTGAAATAATAATAATAATAATAATAATAATATTTTGATACTTTTACAATAAATACTAATTATTTAATAACTTGAATTCTTGTTTTAGTATAATGGTAATTATAATGATCCGCCATCACCCTAGACTCCTAGCTAGAGCATCATATATACTCTCCTAATCTGCAATTGTGAAGCCAAAACGAAATACAAGTCTTCATTCTATGTACGTAGCAAATCACAATCTTCCATCCATGCAACAATATCACCCCAAGAACACTCTTTTTTTAAGATATCTTCTTCTCTAACCTGTTTGAATAAGATGAACTCTAACCTGTTGCTTTTACTTATCAAGAACAATGAAGTGATAAGTACAAATAATTAAAGAAATTTTAAATCCACGCTGCCAATCTTATCTACACAGATATCAGTCAATATTTTCTTATTTACACAGATATCAGTTAAAGTTTTCACAAGGATATCAGTGAATATGTTTTTTTTCTTCTTCTTTTGTTATTCTTTCAAGCGGATATCAGTGAATATTATCTTCTTTACACATATATCAGTCAATATTTTCACACGGATATCACATACATCTGTACATACAATTATACTAAATATACTTGTGGTCCCAATCTAACATATTAGATACAGATATTTGTGTCAATTAATCTTTCACACAGATATCTATCTAAACTAATCATTCATACTGACATCTGTAGCTAACATAAATCAGTATGATTAAAATCAGTGTGCATTGATTGTTTTGCTAGTAGGGAGAAGTGATATTTTACTGGGTTTGGGTTTAGCCCCATCAGCCGTGTCTATAACTGTTATGTTTCCTTATCTCAACGTACTGATCCAGAGAAGCAAACCAAAAGGTTTCAACAGTTGGCTCCGAGATTTGGCAAAGCATTGGAAATTATGAGGCGCCTGTTTGCATGTAGAGAACATATGGTTTATCTGAATGGATAGTTCATAAAGGCCAAAGTTCTTCTCTTTCGATACATGCCTTTGATGTTGAAGGCGAGCAGTAGTTCCAACAGCTAACATCTTTTTCTTTGGCTAGTCTTCGAACTGGTCTGACCTCGGAGTTGTGAGAGATTGCCTCTAGCTTTTATTTCTTAGGAGTGGGATGATTCATTTCTGGGTGATGAAAGATTATGGTGTAAAAAGAGTCTTGGGCCACAGAGTCTACAGTCGGTTACGCATGTAGTTTAAATATGACTCGTCACTCGAATAGTGAAATTTACAGAGGAAGGCGAGCATTGCTGTTAAGTGAAGAAATAGTATTCTTTGATTACACTGGGGAATGGGGCCTTGAGAGGGTTAATTCCCATCAGTGTTGTATGAGTGTATATGTCCTTGCTCGTAGCTTCGTTTCGCATAATGATAAGATCAGGTTTAGAACTAATCACTTAGCTTGCTTAATTATTCCAATCCAACTATCTAACAGTTTGGGACAAGCTAGATTCTATCTTGAACTACTTAGTTTTCTTGTCCACATATAACATGAGCAATTGGACATCAGGTTGCATCTAGATCAACATGTTACTCACAATGAGAGATCTTAAGCTCGATCAATTGGCAGTCAAGATAAATACATTGCCAAAACCTTGTAATTAACTATTCAAAATGTTGGAATGTAAATGTCATAGATTCGATTCTCACTGACATATGTAACAGTGAGGTAGATTAAGGGTTTTTTATTTTTTATTTAAAAAAAAAAACTATGCAAAATTCTCAAAGAATGCTTCTATTCATACCTCAAAAATTTTTATTTTAACCTCTAAATTTTACTTAATGATAGTTGACTTTATCAACTCTATTAAAATTACCAATAAAAACACAAACCATAAGAACAAAAAAAAAAAAAAATCCTCTTCCTAATCATCAAACCCATTCAATTAAGCTCTTTCATTTTTATCTTCAAACCAGCTTCACCTCAAATCAATCCCTTATGCCAAAAAATCAATCCCTCATGCCAAATGGTACCCCAATTATGTTCAACAATTGATTTGAATCAAAGTTTCTTTTATAAAAAATAAAAAAAACCCTTGGCCCACCCCACCCTTACATATGCCAGTGAGAATTGAACTCATAACCTTTATAATGTTGGAATTATAACTTACCAACATGTCACAACTTGCATTTTTGATAACTTCCAAGCTCATATTGTCACAAGCTGCTACAAGGTGATTCTTGGTTTATATAGTATAGTGATTATCCTTCTAAAATTCAAAAAAAGAAAATATTGATTATCATTATTGATCGTTTACTTCATGTTTTAGTTTAGTTCTTTCAGACTCTTTTGTTTGCCTTGCCCTTTTAGTGATGTTCTAGCCCAATTCTTTGGCTAAGGAAAAATTGGTAGGGAGAGAATTCTAATTTTGGTTTAAGGCTTTAAGCTAAGGGTATTTTAGGGAGATTAGAGAGGTGTAGTTAGCATTTTGTGTATTTGAAAAAGTAATTTAGATGTCTAATAAGTAGAGAGGTCTAAATACTGATTTTGGAGGTATAAATTGAAACACCCTTAGACAAATTGTAAATCTAAACTTTACTCATAAAAAGGTTAACAAGAGTCTATTCTAAACAACTTTGTTTTTTTGTACGTAAGTTCTTTACCACATATAACATGAACAATTGAGAGTTGATCTTTCTCAGGTTGGATCTAGATCAACATTTTCTCACAATGAGAGATCTTAAGCTAAATTAGGAGTAAAGATGAGTAGATTGCCAAAACCTTATAGTTAAGGGCTAAATACTAGTTACTACCCTATGGTTTAGGTCCAAAATCAATTCAGTCCCTAGACTTCTAATTTCATCAAAAACACCCATGTACTTTCAATTTTGGTCTAATAGGTCCAATTTGTTAATATTCTCTTATGAGTTCAAGTTATAGTTGGATTATTTGTTGAAAAACTATTTATTTGATAGATTTCTAATAGTGGGACTCACTCTTAAATTGACTATGCAGGCCACCTCAACACCGCATCATAAAATATAGGCCATATATGAGCCACATCAACAAGTTAAATGACTCAATTGTTGGAAGACTAACAAATTGGACCTATTAGATCAAAATTGAAAGTGCATGGGTGCTCTTGATGAAATTAGAAGTTCAGATACTGAATTGATTTTGGATCCAAACTACAGGGTAATAATCAGTATTTAGCCCTATAGTTAACTATGCCGAGGTAGACAAATTGAAAATGAAGTTCAATATTACTTTGTTTTCTTGTGCGTTTTTTTACCACAGATAACATGAATCATTGGGAGTTGATATTCCATATTCCCCAAGTTGGATCTACATCGATATGTTATTTACAGTGAGAGATCTTCAATTAAATTGGGAGTCAAGATGAATAGGTTCCCAAAACCTCTTCAGCTCATTTGGAACTTCATTCATAAAAATTTGTCAATGTCTTCAACAAAAAAATTGGGAGTCAAGATGAATAGATTCCCAAAACCTCTTCAGCTAAATTGGAACTTCATTCATAAAAATTTGGCAAAACATTGACAGCTGTGGGATTTGAACCCACGCCCTTTCGGACCAGAGCCTAAATCTGGCGCCTTAGACCACTCGGCCAAACTGTCAGATACATACAACGTCTATTTTATCACTTGGTCCCGGTTTCATTCTGCTGAAAATTTGAAATGCACTCGTGCTTTTTTTCAACTGCTGTTAAAGACTTTTAGGATGAAATGCCATGCTCTTCTTTTCGAAAGGACAATGCAATAACCATTATCGATCAAGTTCAATTATGGTGGATAGGATCTAGGTTTAAGAATTTGACGTTTAAGACACAAGTTAAAGGCTTATGGACTTTGCGGTATGTCACATCAAAATTGACTAAAGGTAGAGCAATAATAGGAAGATATACTAGTACAGTAGCTCTCAAACACAGATAGAAGGAAGTGCTTTCATTTCAATATTCTCAGAGGAGATGGTTAACAAGACATAAAGAGAAAGGTTCATAATCATAATCATAATCAATAATAATTGTATGAAGATGTGAACCTAGACAAGAAAAGCTCATGGTATTTAACATTGATACTTGATTTCTAGAAGAAAGAATTCCCAGTTTTCAATATGCAGATCAATGGCGACTGATCCATTTTGGAAAGCATCGGGAAAGGGTGTGATCTTGGGGAGATTTGTAGGATGAGAAAAAATCTGGGTCCTGCTCAAGGGACTCTGCATAACCTTCCAAAATGTAAACTATCTCATCGAAGTGGGGTCGCTTCTTCGGACGACTCGACCAACATCGGTTGATGAGACGACTGAATGCCGTTGGGCATGTGGGCGGCAACGGAGGTCTTGCATTCTGCACAATATAGCAGATATACAGCACATAAGAGAAAAAATTGTTGATCAACTTTGAATGCTTGCTCTTTAGTCTTCACTCTGATCATAGGCACACTGAAACACTTCACTCATCCAGGTGGATAATAATTTGAATAAAACATTTGACTTTTATGTTAATGAATCATGGGTATCATGACATTTCATTCCAGTGTTTGTTCAAAATAATAAACCAATCACAGATAATTGAGTGCACAGACTACAGAGCTTCATAACCTACATTCTACGAATAAAGATCTCACTGAAATCATGCGTTGCGACACAGGCACAAATACCACATACGACAAAGGTTAGTTGTTTCTCTATCTAATTATGAAGTGTCAAAGGAGATATGAGCATCTCCAAAAACACAGAAGCTTTGTGAAAGGTTTTAAATCATAGCTATGAAACCCATTTTACAAGGGTGGCAAGTTTGACTTTCAACAGCTCTAAAACAAAGTAGTGCCCATTTGTTCCACAAACTCATAACAGGTGCAAGAAGATGTTGACTGCAAACACTGAAACACAAATTTTAGATGTCAGTGTGCTCCTACTTGGTAGAAGGAGATTAGAAAAATCCTCAAGTTACTCTTCCTATGAGTTAGAAATGTTCATACTTCTGGACTGGAAAGGTAGAACCGTAGAACATGCTTAGTATAATTCTTCGCTTTTGTAAATGATCTGTGGCTTTAGGATATATGGATTTAAGATAATTCTTTGATTTTGGAAATATCATTTCCTGCAAGGATAAGGATGATGACCATAGCAGCAGGTCCCCACATGATCTGCAATATAATACCCCAAGGACAAGCATATAAATGACTGTCGCTCGCCCTACTTATGATGCATGTGAGGAACATACAGGTGTAGCTGATGCATCAAGAAGAGTAGAACCACTAAAGCATATGCCAATATGGTACTTGGTATTTTGATACACTTCATTTCCAATATGGCAATATATACTTTTACTGCATCAAAATTTAAGAATTTTATCACCTTGTTGAAGGACTGATATATAAAATGTTCCAAGGCAAATAGAGAGACTACTTCTAGAAACTATTGCTGCTTGTGAGCTATTCGAGCAGTCTGTGAAACAATTAGAAGCTCTTAATAGTTAAATGAGTGACTTACAATAAAGCAGTTAGTAAATTTTATTTAATTTTTATGAAAATACCTCCTATTCAGTTTTCTTAGAAGTTACAATCGTGCAATTTGGGTAAAGGACATATTAGTAGTCATGTTGATCTTAATTTGAAATGAGTTGGGATAACAATCACAGGACTTTTACCCTGTTATTATTAGGTCTTATTTGGCTATAGGTATGCCGAACCTAGTAACTTATTAACAAATAAGGTCTGAATTGTCTGGTCAGACTACAGCAATCCCTATATCAACATTTGAGTTAGTAGAATAAGAAGAAAGAAACAAAATTATTTTCAAATATATAGTAGCTACAGTTATCGAACACAATCTATCTTTATGTTTTGTAGTAATTTTTGTTTTTTAACAAATTTAGCCTTGTTTTCAAACAAATTCTTATTTTGAGAATATTCCTCCCAAATGGAGCCTTTTCATAATATACCATTGACTATACCCTAAATTAAAATGTGAAGAGGAGATACCTTCTGTGACACTGCAAATGCAGCCTGTTCCGGAGTCATGTTGTCAAATGGTGTCAGTGCTGTTAAAAGTTCCCAAAGAACTATGCCAAAACTGTAAACATCAACTTTTTTTGTATGGTGTTTCTCTTTTATCATTTCAGGCGCCATCCAACGGTAAGTCCCGGTGAACCCCTTAGCACTGCCGCACTGTGATTCCAAGCACGAGATACCAAAATCCGCAACTTTCACAGACATATCTTCTCCTAGCAATAGATTTTCCGACTTGAGATCCCTATGAAGTATACCTTGAGAATGAAGATATTGCATTCCGCGTGCAATATCAAGGGCTAATTTGAGAACTAGGCTGAGTGGAAGGGAGTGTGGCTCCTGCTGATGGAGATACTTTCTCAGCGATCCCCCGGATAAATACTCGGTGATTATGCAGAACACAGGAGGCTTCTTACAAGCTCCAACAAACTGCAGAATCAAGTAGCCGTCAACAAACATAAACATCAAAATGTGAAGAACGCACACTCAGTCCAATTGGAAAATTAGATAGACAACTCTGTAAGCAAGGAATCTTTACCAACCATTCAAAAACAATGACATAAGCACTGTATATGGCTCACGAGATGAGCATATCTCTCTAACACTAGGCAGAACAGTTTCTTTTCTTAAACCGTAATCGAAATTCTTATAGGCCCTTTTTTAGTATTCTCTTCACTACAATCGTGGATGCAAGGTTAAAACGAATCAAGAATCCGGTTTTGATTAGACCAAAGAACACAAAATCGAAAAAGCAGACAGATGACTGCATGTCAGACAAAGATCACAAACCAGTGAAACCACACAACCAGGACCACATTTCTTCTTTTCCATAAACCTGAAAAGCCAATAAAAACCGCCACAAACCGACTAAAGATCGAGATGAAGATTGAGAAAGATTACAGTGAGGATATTCGGGTGTTGCAATCGAAACAGCAAAGCCACTTCTGAAGTGAACTGGTTTTCGAGCAAAACAGCCAAGTCGGCATCCTCCTCCGGCTGGCTTATAAGCTTAATCGCTACATCCTTCTGCTTATAAACCCCTCTGTAAATCCTGCTATGTCTCCCTGAAGCAAATTTGCAGCCAATGTACAATTGGGACATGTCAGCACCCCAATCTTCCTCTGCTTCGCCTTTAATCTCAGCCCCTGGAGATACCAAGTACTTGGACCACGAAACCGCCCTGTTGTATTCTCCAAGTGACAGCCTCCTCTCTGGTTTGCCATTGTTGGAAATCTGCTTATACCACTGAAAATTCTTCATGGGTTTGAAGCAATACTCATCAACACCATGAACAAAAAAAAAACCCCAACCCCAAAGTTTCAAGAGGACCCAGTACACTACATTTCAAATAGAGCTGCAAAGATCAAAGCTTTAAGCAGAAGAAGCTACAAAGTTCATTTCTTGTGTTTCAAAGTTTCTGGGTCAAAGGAGGAGTCTTTTGTTTTTCAAAGGCTCATAGATGAGCTCAGACAAAAGTAAAGCACCATTTGAGAGAGAAAAGCAGCATTGAAAATACAGGTTTTTTTCATCAGAGACAAGTAAAAAGGAAGTTGGGAGGTTTGTAATAATGGGGAAGCTAAAAAACAAAACTCAACTCAACTCAACTCAACTGAGAGAAAGAGAAAGAGAGAGAGAGAGGAAGTAATTGGGTTGGGTTGGGTTGGGTTGAGTTGAATCGGGTTGTTGTTGTTGTTGGAGCAGTGAAAGCATATAGGGGTAGAGCTGGCGCCTCTTCTCTCACTCACTCACAGTCTCACACACTCGATTTCTCTCTCCATACGAGAAACACCCCTCATAACGTGCGAAGATCCACATCTCAGGAGACAAACCGGATCCTCCTTTGATTAAGACCTCGACCTATTCGGGTTTCCTATTCTGCCCCCATCCCCTTCTGTTTATATCCAAAGTGGAATTGCTTTTCAAGCTTTCTGGTTGTCTTGCATACTTTTGCCTCTGTTGTGTTCTCTTTGGAATGAAGAAACTAACCTGGAAAATGATTTGACCAAGAATATCCCCTATTCTCAACATTCCTCTACTCATTAGTAATTTTCTTTCTTCGTGTATAACTGTATATTTACCAAATTTTTGATATAGCCACATATACAGTATCGTTTTTCACTTGCAATCATCGTCCGACAATTATTGCATTAATTTTTATTAACATGTTAAGTGTAACTGCAGAGGTGTCTCTTTATGTTTCTGAATGAATGACTGCATGACAAGTTGAGGGACACATTTTTTTCTCTCTGAAAATAAGATGACTTCACAGATGTTTAAGCCGGACGTATGAAATTCAATTTTAAATTAATTTCATATTTCATATATCATAAATTTAATTTTGACGTCAACATATTGATTCAAGTTCGTTAGTATCCAAACAGTTTCATTGTTAACTTTTAAGAATATAAAACATCCCTCATTTTTCATTGAATGAGTGAGAAAAAGGCATCTGGTCTACATGACTACATTCAAAGACTTTACCAAAGGATTAAAGAGTAATTCTCTCAATGTTAAAAAACAGAAAAGAAAAAAGAAAAAAAAAAAGGGGCAGGATAGATTAGTCATTCCCAAGGACAGGAGGTTACAAAACTTACAGCAGAAAACAGAGGAATCGAGCTGAAAAAGAAGGTGGGCCCCACGCGCTCAGCAGAGACGGACCCCGTGGGCGTGTCGGAGAAGCCGTATGGTCCTCTTCCGTATACCTCTTTTCTTTTTTTAATCACTCAGCTTTGTTCTAAAAACAACGCAAAAACAAGAATCGAGCCCCACTCCACTCTCACTCCTGGCGCGTGTTCTGCACGCCCCACCGGGGCCGGCTTTGTACAGAGACGGACATAGGCAGAGGTACAGCTCAAATTGCACCCGCAAAGGCAAAACAAGGAAGGCTGCAGAGGGTGTGTGGGGGGTCTTCCTACCAATTACAACTGGGCTGGGTCCGAATTCTCCTGCCGGATCCGACTAGGTTCCCCACCTAATTAAACAAGGTCTCCAAAATATATTTTCAAATTTTCGCCAAAAAAAAAAAAAATATATATATATATATATATATTTTCAAATCAACAAAATTAGGTGCTTGTTATGTGACATGAAATGATTTATCCCAAACTCATTTGATGCATTTTTAGAATTCTAAATCCCGATCGTCCTGTTATCGAAAAAAAATCCCGATCGTCCAACTTTGATTACATTGTAATGATTTATTTTCAAAATATATTGACGGTCTAATATATAATTAGATTTTTTGTTGCTCTAAATTCAAATTCTCCGGTTGTATTAGTATGAGTTATGGATTCTCGTCAGATAACTAATAAACTTTGATCAAAATTTGAGACCTGTCATTTCCTTACCACGATCATGATCATTGATATGACATGATATTTTATCTAAGTTTTTAGGCAAATTAGATGCTGCTTGGTTAATAGTTTGGTGGGTTAAAGTTTATCATCAAGATCTACCCACTAATATTATTGTTATATCAAAGGAAAAAGATGTACCCACTATTGAAAGGATCTGCATTATTAATTTGTAGGTTGGCATGCTGTCCTTGACGATTAATTCTCAGTATCAGTTATGATATTGTTAAATCAAGTTGGTATTTCTTATAGGTAGAACTTGTAGTCTTGTACATAGCTAAACATATACATAATCAATCCAACAACTTTGGGCATTTTACTATTTTAGGTGTCAACTCATTGTCAAGGACTCAACACTCAAGGGTCAAATTTCCACAGTGATTACCTATTAATTGCTAATATATATTAGTGTTAGGAGCATTAGAGAATAACATTTGTTTATTTATCGAAGAGAATCACAGGGAGGCAGTTTTATAAGATCAAACATGAGGGGCCAAGAAATAAAACAAATGATGCACAAGGAAAAAGCTTCTATCTGCATTATTATTACGAAAGGGTTTGATTAATCAGCACCAGAGAAAAGACGAAGGCATATATTATATAAGATCTGGGAGGACATGCACATGCATGGGTAAGGCTTGTTGATTGATGAAGCCACGTGTTCGTATAGGACCAGCTAAGATTCGATAAGTTTGGCCAGAAACTTATGGTACAGAATATATCCTTACCGTACTGATTAGGGTTGGTGATGATTACTTAAACCATGATTAACGAATTTGATTATCGCAAATGACAAAGCTTAAGGAGGTGTAAAGTATGAGGGCATTGCTTTTCGGGTTAATAATTATATATGGAGGTAGGGTTTCTGGCATGATATGGAAGCAGAAAGGTGGGGTAAGCTAGTGTTTGTATGAGATGAGATATGTCCGTTCGTGGATAATTATGAATCGTGAGGCTGAGGATGGAGTGCATGGGACACTGTGGGTACAGGTCTGGTACTGGAGAGGACAAGTGAATGTGAAGAGAGGCAGGGGAAGAAGAAGAAGATGATGGTGGAACAGAGGGTGGTCGCTGACTGTTTAGTTAGAAAAAGACGACGGGGTGTGATAGACAAGGGCTTGTCATGTAGCTCGTTTTTCAGCTCTAGATCAACATGGCTGATGGAGTATACCACGTGAAACTCTGTTGGTCGTTCCTGGTAAAATGATTTAATTTGTCTTTTATTTTTAGTTGATTTATATAGGGTTTTTGTTGGAACTTGATCGTTCTATATATAGTACTATCAACTCGATTAATGATATGATCGGGATCAAGAAGGAATTGTAAAAACGGAAAATCATGAATGATGAAAAGAAAGATCGAGCCGGAGAGAGTATACCAATAGTTATTAGAAATCGACCTTCTAGATTTAAGCAATGGGAATCTTTTAAATCACTGAAATGTATTTTGAATTATAAGTAAACCTCTCTCACTGGTTAATGTAAGAGACCCACAACGGTCACAACAATCATATATATCTCAGCTCTGGTTAATGTAATTCCTGCAACCAAGTCTATGACGCACACGTATCTTAATTGTGATTAAAGTTCTAGCTTATCTTAATCAAGAAAATTTATCTTCGAAATTTCAATTTTTTTTTGGATATATAGGCAGGAAATAGCGAAGGAAAGCCAGCATGTGGGTTTTGGTGGCAAGTGCATAGTTTCATACAAAATTACAAATGAACCCCACAGGCCATAGTACACAAATCGATGGAGCACCAAACCTAGCTTTAGCTAGTTAGGAAGAACATTTGCATGAATAGGTCATCATGGTTGTTGGATTGAGACATGATCGGTCTCAATCAAACTTTTACTAGATATATTCGTGTTTTATGTAGAGATTTCACCATCTGCTTTTTTATGAATGGACTAGAGTCACTAGAATAGATGATAACAAACGTAACATGCTTGTTAATCATGCAAAGCATAACATGAACTTGTAGGTGGGGAAATCTGTTGTAGGTTTATGTCAATACCTGATGACACAAACATTAACAATGCAATAGCAACAATCATGAATTGCATGGATCAATTAGCGTGACCCTAAGACCACCTAAGATATTGAGCAAAAGAAAGAAAAAAAATCCATAAAAGAGGAGCCCTAGTCCAGAGTCTCTAGACTATGGCCTTAAAATGAGTTCCCATGTTTTTCACAGCAATGCTGTTTTGTTCAGTGCTTACAGGCCCATTGGCTCGGCTGTGGCTATGGCTTCACAAGAGAGAGGGGCAAATCGTTTCATCATCATACTCCCAGGTTGGGAGCAGAGCTTTGGGTGCGATTACAAGACCCGCATAACAAGAGAGCCTACAGGCAAAGCCCAAAACTAGAATTCTATTGTTTTAAATACCAATGGACTGCCCACTCCTCAGTTAGGAGCCGTAGGCGTTTCAAATACCAATGGGCCGCCTATTGAGGAAAAAAAAAAGTGAGTAAATTCCACACTTCATATAATTAACGGTGTGTTTGGATGAGAAAATTATAAAATCCATAGGAATTTATAAATGATGGAATCTTTTAACTCCATCAATAATGGAATTGCAGTTTCTATTGTTTGGTTGCATCTATTTAGGATTTGAAATGTGTAATAAATTAAGAAAGTTTAAAACAAATAAAAAGATAAAATAGAAAAAAATCTTGTTTTGGAAATAAAAATTGAATACTGCAAAGAAATTCGTAGATGACACCTATTTTGGTGGAAATTGAAGTGAGGAATTTAAATAACTAATTCCTTCGTTTTTTTCCACAGAGAAATTTAAAATTTCCAATCTGATAATGCCAAACGAGGGAATTGACTTTTAGGAATTATGAAATCCTCAATTTCAATTAAATTCCATCATTTATTTTCCTCATCCAAACACACTCTTAGAGATTGAATTTCACTCTCTAATTATTCAAAAAAAAAAAACAAAAAGAGAGTTTCACTCCAAAAAAAAAAAAAAAATGATGCAGCAACTGTGAACGGTTTAAGAACTGAATATGGGTCCTACTTGCCCAACCAATTTGAGGCAATAAATCCACACCAAAACCACCAAAAGCAAGCCAAATCCAAATCTTAGACCAGCTTAGTCGAGAGTATGACCTCCAATATGACACGAAATATGAGCCATGAGAGTCATCCCAGAACTTAAACTCTTAAGGAGTCGGTTCAAACCACGAGGCCGGAAAGTTGCTGAAGAGGTTCGATATGATGAGATTGACTGAACCGCCATAATCTCTCACCGCAGGAGACACCAATGCCGAAAGTTTATTTTCATACTCCCGTTTTTATTTTCCGACTCAAGTGAGATGTCAGCGAATCACATTATCCATTACTTGCAGCTCATTAACCAAATGAGCACTGTCACCATTGTTTCCATTCTTTTCTTCAAGGTCCATTCAAAGCAAGGTTTCAAATTTCGGTTTCAATTTCAATTTCAGTACTTCAAATTTAAGGAAATTTCGGAGAAAGTTTCGATTTCGGTGGAAATTTCGGTTAAAAATAAAGAAATCAAATTAATTGCATTTATAAAATGATATTTTTGAATGAAACTTTTACATAGACTAAACTAACCTATAATAAACCTATTTACAATGTAACATCTCTAAAATTATACATTTATAATAGAATTATGATATTTTATATGGACGAGTAATTAACTAGTACTGTAGTAGGTTGCTAAACTAGTGTTTTTATCTGTGTATTGATAATGTGTTGTATATTGATAATGTAAATATGATTTACTTTTTTTAATAATTAGAAAATTACAAGGGGGTGGGGCGGGGCACGTAAAACCAAAACCCCGTGAATGAAAATGAACAAGTACAACAAAAGGAATATAAAAGCTATTATGATGTGGTTCGATGTAGCTGGTTGAACTGCTTTCATTTAGTATCATACAATACTGCTCCTAAGTACATGAATTTTGGAAATGATTTTCGTACTTCATCACATGGTTATTGTATGTGTACGTGTACGTGTTGTTCTCTTTCCACATGCAATCCATATATCGGATATTGTGGAATTACCTAATATGATGTTATAGTGTATGAAGCATACAATATTTAAGACGAAGCAAAAATGAAATCATGTTATGGTTGGAGCATTCAACTTTGTAGCAGATAAAAACAAAAAGGTTTTTTTGTTGTATTCAACTTGATTGCAAAAAAAAAAAATCAAAATTTCATATTTTCTCTATAAAAGTATGAAGTAAAAATTCATTGTAGGTGACATAAAAATTTAACAGAAATTTTAGAGAAATTTCGGACAAAATTTCGGTGTGAATTTTTAAATATATAGTGTGTAGATATTTCAGAAATTAAGAATTTTGTGGAAATGTACGGAAAATTTCGGGAAACTTCTTACGGAAATGATATAGCATATGAATTTCGTTTCGGTACTTCAAAATTACGGAAATTTCGGCAGTTTCAGAGAAATTTAAAACTTTGAATCAAAGGGAAAAAAAGGAACAAAATTAATCTATATCCCCAGTCACCATTATTAAGAAGCCTATGTTTATAAACCATAAATACTATGGTATCTGTAAATAACTAAATATGAGATGTTTAAAGCGAGAAAACAATGACCGTGAAATTGCTAGGTATCCTAATATTGTAAACATAGCTAGTTTGAAGCTATACACCACTGGAAAATCAATCATTTTCATTCACATTCTATATATTATTTTCTCACAACATGAAAACTGAGTCTGCAGCTCATTGTAAAGATCACGTAGAATCATGGGTACATAGGTTGTAACCAGAGATCAGGGAGCTTAGTGCAAAGGCAATGAAAGCGAGGAAGGCCATGCTGACTGAAGCAGTAGCCATCTCCGTGAACTCATCTTTTCCCCAATTTGATTGCCAGTCGTCGACCCTGGTGGCTGCCGATGATGATGCTGAAATGAGAAGATATGCCAGTACCTGCAAAAATTTTGGATCAACAAGGCAAAGCATTATTAATCAGCAAAATCCAATGATTTGATGCAGGTCTAATGATTACTTGGAGTCAATCTAAGACCCCAATACAGACCAATCCATTCAACCCAAGAAAAGATAACAGTTTGAGGCTAGTGGGAGGAGCCAGTCCCCATATTCAGCTGACCCACATACCAGAGAGAAGACCACTTTGAAGTTCAGTGGGATGCCCAGTGCTAAACTAATTTAGTTACTGGGTACTAGGTAGAAACATAAAAGATGATACTTGGAATTGAGGAAATTGGGAAGCACCAAATTTTTATGTAAGAGATACCAGTATAAAAGTATGAACCTTAAACCAACAAGTGATGAACAACAATCCCTTCTGATCATTTGAGTAAGCATTACTGTGATTTTTAGGGGTGCAACTCGGAAAAATGGAGTCACCATCCCAAAATGAATCCAACTATGATTGATTCAATCCTCCAAGTTGTGTTTTCTCAATAATGTCCAACATTCCAAATGCTTATTACTGCTAGTGTGTGCACTGTATTGATTGTGTTTTTAGTTTTTACCGAACCAACTGATTTTGGTTTGATTTTTTTCTCTAGAAAAACCAGAATCATACAAAGGCAAACAAGATGGATAGGCTGCATGACTCACCTGATCCATGAAGAAATCAAAGTGGTGACGAAGGTGGTGCCTGATCACATAATTCCCGGTGACTAGATGGTAGGATAGATTGTATGCTTGAAAAGCAGCATATGCAAATCCAATAACAGTCACAGCTAAACAATACCTGTCAGAACATCATATTGATCATCACCCCCATCTCCAAAAATTTAAATTCACGAGTATAAAAATTGCGTAAAACTTGAAAGAGCTCCAAACTTTAACATTCAATCAATAGACATTTTCGCTAATCCAACCATTTGAACTCCCTAAATCAATCAGAGCAATCAAAATGGGTTTCAAGTTGTAACTTTTAACAATTAGATTCTAGCAAGCACTAATTGAACTACTCAAAGATTACAGAGACTAAAATCCAAAACAAGCACTAATTGCATGTACAAAACAAGCAGTAATTGAACTACTCAAAGAGGAATCCAAATTTAATTGAAATTGTTGGCCAAAACTTGAAATTCCAATTCAAAATTCAAAACTGATCAGATAGATGGAAAACCTGTATTCCATGTAGCGATCAAAGGAATCGCCGCTCCAGCCCTGAGTTTTATCAGCGGCCATAACCGAGAACGAAATCAAGCATAGCACCAACTCGCTAACCCGAAACCCCAGCGCGGCCGTCGTCAACACATCGTCTCTCCTCGGCGGCCGCCTCGATCTCCCAACCCCGGCGCCGCCTCCGGCAGTCCAGGGCACGCCGTTAGGAGCGGCCGCCTTGGGCACCGAGGGCGGGGGGTCCTCCCTGGCGGCGCGGTTGCTGTTGTAGACGACGAGCGGCGAGGGCGCCTTCTCGGGCGGTTTCTGAGGGCGGAAGGGGGAGGGGGAGTACTGCGTGAACTTGTCGACGGCCATGATGGCCTTGGAGTTGTCGGGGGGCGGCTTCTGGGGGGAGAGCTCCGGGGAGCCGTAGGGGGGGGATTCGGAGGGGTCGCCGGCGTCGGATCGCATGGGGGAGAGGTAGCGGAGGGGGGAGCCGGCGGTGCAGGCGGAGTCGTCGGAGTTGATGGAGGAGGATTTCTTCATGGCTGGCTTGCCTCCTTTCAGGGCATCCATTTGGTGCTCTATTGGATTCAGAGTGGACCGACGAAGAAGGAGTGAGTTTTGGGAACTGGTGAAAAGTGAAAGTGGAGGGAAGAGACTTTAACAGGCTCTACGTGGAACTGCTTCTTTCTTGGACAATGGACACTGGACACTGGACACTACCTACTACTCTAAAGTGAGCACTGATTTTCTTTGATCAAGTTACCTTTACTATTGGTATCATTTTCACGACGGCTTACTATAAATTATTTCATCACTACTTTGAAAGATTAATTTGTGACTCACTCTTGAGTTAGGTTAAATTATTCATTAGAATAAACTTTAATTAATATTTTGCACCGTTCGTTAGAGCAAGTTCACCCGTTGAGTCATCGGGTACTATTCACTACTTTTTCACGAAATACACTGTACAGGGTGACTCAGGGCACGAAATACATTGTGTTCGTGACCCAGAGAGTGAAATTAACACTAAAAAGTAATAAATAGTGGGTGATCTGGTGACCCAACGGGTGAACTTGCTCTTATATTTGATGAGATTTGAGTCGTGAGATTGGACTAGGAGAACACCACTGTTTCCTTCATCGGCTGATTTGCACGAGGTGTAAAACTCTACATCATTGCCGATTAATCTCAAGTTCTTGACATGAAATTTAGTCGAGGACAGATTAGGGTCTCTAAGCCACATCCTAGCTGGACAAAAGTGGGATGCCGCAATAAAAACACACAAGTATAATCAGTCCGACGTTATTAAGGAAACAATCCTCAGCATTACTCAAAAGCCAAAGCCAATGGGGGAGAGTGGAAAACTATAACACGAAGCGAAGCTGCAATGTTAAAGACTTGAGAGGGAAGGAAAAGCAAGAGAAAACAAAATAAAGCCTACAAAAATACAAGCGAAGCCTTGAGTGGAAACTTTATATAAAGATCTTTTGGGTTTCTTTAGTGGTGCGCTATCCTTTCCCAAAAAGCTAAAGGCAAAAATTCCGTCCCAACTTTTTTCATTCTTCATAAATACAGATTCCTCCTGGGTAGTTCAGTTACATTCACAATAATCAATCAATTATAGGATCTTTCAAGCTAATGGACTCCACACGTTTTCCCCCACCCCCATCAAGTTTGTTTACCAAGTCTAATATGTTATGTACTGTGAATCGGAATATCAACGAGCAATCACAACTTGGAAATACACTCTTGTGGTTCACAGTGTGGCGAGAGGCTACTAGGAGGAAAGTATATACCTAACACAACCAAGAAAAGGATCTCCATAAACAATGAAATGCGTTTTTCTAATCATAACCCCTTTAGAATTTAAATTAACAAAATCTAATTTAAGAAACCACATATTAGAATCTACTAGTTTCTTAACTTGGTGCTCTAGACTATAATCATTCATGACTCGCCATTATGTAATTCACCACTATATTCTCACTTGACAAGAAATCATGCCTGTAGTCTGTAGATATATATATTAACATACAACACAAAGGGAGCCTCAGCAATATCTGGAAACGGTTCACGACTTGGGACTCTCATAGTACTTTCAGTACTCGTCGCATTATATTTTGGTCAATTAGCAAAAATGATATACAGCTCTAGAAGTTAAAGGGGGAAAAGGTCGAATTTGGGTGGAAACAAAATGCCAGAAACTAATACATCATATGTGTTACTTAACAAGGGTAAACCAACCTTCTTTGCTTGGATACGGTACAACTAAAGAACCCATCTCTCACATCAAGTGTGTGATGTCATGCCATATCTAGGTGGGTAAGTATCAAGCCAATGATGATACAATTGGCTCATTCTGGTAGTTTCAGGCGATTGAACAATACCAGGAAACTTTGCTCTGGGACAACGTAAAGAAAACCAAGATCTGCACCTTTGGCATACGGTCCAATACCCTACATTAAAATATCAACCCAGATAAGGAAAGCATTAGAAATATAAGCTATCCTTAAATAGTTTGCTGGCCAATTAGGCTTCAGGAAAGAAGTGCTAGTAAAAACATCGTGAACTGGTTTAATCACCTTGGCATTGAGTTGGAGTAGTTCTCCTTCAACCCATTTTGGATTTCGGAAGCCAAATTCTGCTATCCTTCCTTGGCCCTTGTAACTTGCAACCTGAACAAATGAACCCTTAATAAGCAAATGTCCAGAATTTCATTTTCATGCAGACAATCTAATAGTTCAATGCAGTGAGCTTTAGGCCCCAAATATGCGTGCTACTAAGTTCATTGTAAGGTCTAATAAACTAAAGCTAAAAAAGATGGCATTAAATAGTGTACACGCAAATGAAAAGGAGCACTTTCAGGACTAGTTTCTATGGTACTGATATAGTCAATGGAAGTATTCCTACAGAACATACAGATATGCCAGTATCATTACCACTCCTAATTCATCCGGATACATTCCACGGTTGGAAAGACGACTCCCTCTCCCAATTTTAGCACGAAATGTCACCTGGAATATCCAGAAATCACATGGTTAGTATTAAAAACCCTGATGCATCATGCATGCATAAAGTGAACATGTGGTTGCGCAGAGTAGCTATAAACCTGGCCAGCAGGAACATTTAGATCCCCAGTTAGCTTCACTGCCTCCACATATTCGAAGAACTCCACATCGCCAGAATCGTCTTTGTCATCTGAACCATTCCAGTGCCCATACTTACGCCTGAGTTGCACTACCTCAGTGCCATAAGGACCAAATGCACCGACATACAGACCTATAGTTCAACCACTAGAATTCATTTGAGGATTGTCCTGCTTAATTCAAGAATAAAAGAAATGAAGATGGACGGTAAGAAAACTCACCTTCAAATGGATCAAGATCCCCTCGTGAGGTGCTGATCCGATTAAATGTTGTGTACTCAGATAATCTACTCCGCTTCTGTGCTTGACTAACAGCAAGTTTCACTATTTCACGCATATTTTTGGTAACCTACGTACAATTAAAGATGAAGAAAAAAACTAATATTAACATTATCCAAGGAATGCTTAAAATTGCAAGCAGATGGTTTTGAACTGTTTAGTATGTTAAACAGTTTACTATGCTTTGAAACAGTTTACTATGCTTTGACTGAAACAAACTTCCACCAGTTATTTGAAATACTGGATTAAAAAGGAAACATGGAATCTTACAGAATTGCCATTGATGCAACTTTAAGACATTATATACTGCATTACTATAAGGGTATAGAATAAAAGAAATACAAAAAAGGCATCAAGAATGAATAATTTTTAGAGATTCCAACTCCAAAATCACTGTAAACCATGAGTCTAACATCTAAAACCAAAGTATCTAATTAAATCAGTCTATTCAAGAACCCAAGAAAGACCAAGCGGAGTTTTCAATTAAATTTAAATTCCGTACTTATTCAGTTATTCCTGATTGCATAAGAGCTCAACTGACCTTTGGAGAAAGCTTGTCGGAGTTCCAAAATGCCTTGGCAACATCAGATGGCATAAGCTCAGAGATACTTTTAGCTGCTTGAGCTGCCACTTTTATCTTGGATGCTTTACTTTCTCTAGTATCATGATCTAGGCTTCTCCCCGGAATATGCAGCACAAAAGATTCTCTCTCCATATCTTTGATTTCAGCAGGTCGACGAACATACTCATCCTTGGTGGCAGTATCCTCATTATGTACAATTCCCCCAATAAAAAGTTTCATGTCCAAATCTTTTTCATCATCTATGGTATCACCACTCTCTCCTAGAGTGACCTCATCAGGCTGAATTTCGTCCAAAGTATCAACTTCATCTTCAGAATTTTCATCAGATTCAGAGTTTTCACTATTTTCTTGCATCAGCCGGTTTACCGAATTGTCGTCCTCCATTACTTCCTTAGCAACATCAACATTCATAACTTTAACTTTCAGTCCTGGAAGTTTTTTCTTCAGAAAATTTATCACACTTTTTATACCCTCCTCAGTTGCTCCCTCAATATTAAGTCCTTTCTCTTCGCTACTCTCTACCTTATCTTCATTTTTCTGAACATCTACTACAGTTGCATTCTCAACTTCAGGAGTAGATGAGCCTTTTTCAGGTTTGGATGATGCAACAGTGGAGTTGGCTTTGGCTTGTTGCAAGTACACCACCTGATAACAGATCCAATATCAGAGTCGTGCTATAGACTACTGGACTTGAAGTGAACTTAACCCACACTGAGTGCTTTTTAAAATTGAGCTATGAGGTAGGAACATGTTGGTGCAAATTAACTTCTCCAATAATTTAATAAAGTTTAAGCAAAGTATGATCAGCCAAATTAGAGCCATGCCATATTCTACAGTAATAAACTTGAGGTGCAAGCACATAGATAAAATCAAATATTACTATCAGAAGCATCTGTAAATTTTTACATCACCTGCATAACATATGTCCCATCTGCATTTTTAACGACAAAAATTTCGAATAGGGGACTCCCCGGAGATGCTGTAACCAACTGCCTGCATAGAAATAATGATCACTGTAATGTTCACCAGCATATGTCACCTAAATCCAAACCCAAAGACCAAAGTATCTTACCTTGGACTGTAAGTCCTGCCAACAAATCTACCAACACCAGGAGTTATTCGTATGAGTCTTCCAAAGGGATCATCTGAATCTTTTGGGTAGCCAACCCACCAGCCTACCTGCTCATTTGCAGAGAACAGTTTACGAACATAACGAAAAAGTTCACCTCAAAGCACACTAAACTGATAAGCTCATTAGAAACTGCGAGATACACACACACACACTTACCAGTCCACTGCCTGTGTGTTTACACAATTTTGAAGCATCATGGTAGCGCTCGTCCTCAATTGCAATCTGCAAACATATAACCGCCCATTGTCAAAAAACAAGTTCTTATAAGCAGGTCCCGGTTACAGTGACACAAATGCTTATCTCACCTTCAACTGAGACATGATCTTAGCAACCGTGTCCTTTGATGTAGCTTCTGCAATAGCCATTTTCAGTTTCATAGCTTCTTGGAAGTCTTGCTTCTCAATTGCATCTTCTAGTTGAAACTAGAAAAGCACAACAGCATCAAGTCAAAAAACGAAAAAGGTCAATGATTGAGCTTTAATCTTTCAATTTTAAATGCTAAACTTGTGAAAGACTAGAAGAACACAAGGTCCAAAAATCTCTTTTCAACTGTCTCGGCTATTTCGAAAATATCAAATCAATCAAAAAGAGATAAACTGAGCAACCATGCATTTTCACCAATGAAGTATTGAACAAAATTGACATACTAAAACGAAATTTCGATAGGATTGAGCATCCGGATGAAGAAGATGGAGGATTCGACAAACCTTGAGCACAGAGGCAAAGCTCTCTGCTTGTTCAATCTCAGAAAAATGGCGGCTCCACTGGTTCCAATCCCATTCCAAAGAAGACCCGGTACAGTCAACACTAGTGCTGTTATTCTCGCCACCACAACTGCAACACAGTTTTCTATTCCTACTCGAACCAGACGAAGGCTTGGATTGGACGGAGAAAGTGAGAAGGCAGCCGAGATTTTTATTGGCGTGGTTGAATTTGATGGACTTATTGGATAGGAGACCGGAGCAAGAGAAGGGTCCGAATTGGGCTACCGGGATTGCTGCCTGACCCGCCGCGACCCAGGAACTGGCCACCGCCATCGCTTCTGGTTTTGAATTATCTCTCACTGTGTCTGAGTTATCGGAGCATTTGATGACGAAGAGGAAGAGATATATGGATAGAATCAACTGGTGTGAGACTTTTCTACATGCAAAGGCCTGGCCCAAAATCTTTCTTGGGTATTCTTTTTACCAATTGGATTTTTACCAAAATTGATTTTTTTTTTTTTTTTAAAGTTAACAAAAACGTGTGGGACTTGTAATTTAAGCCGTGCATAGTCACCAAGCTATCAAAATTATAAGGCACTGCGTTGCAATGCACAGTAGAGTATTTCACACATGCGTTGAGAGATTAGTCCTTAGGCCTAAAAAGCTTTGGTTGAGTTGAGTATCTAATCTGCATTTGTTAACCATGAATCCGTATATCATTACAAAGAAAACCGTGGCAAAAGCTTTTTACTACAGGTATTGCAAAAGAATGCCAAGCAATGATGGCCTGGTACAGATTAATAACACCAATAAGCCTTCCTTGGCATGAGGGTTAGAAACCGCAGTTACATGAACACTCTATTATTGCTGTTGTGGAGTGGAGGTGGACTCAACAACTATTAACATGTCCAACAGAAGGGACCTGCCCTGGGCTTAATGGATCCCGGCTAGACATGGCAACACCCCCATTCTCGGCAGTTTCCAAAGCAGTGTCCGCCCCATTGCTTGCAGTTTCTGTATGGACTGGGTGGAGCAAACCCTGCAATCTCAGCATATAGCTCTGACTTGATGGTTGGGTTCTCACATACCGGTTGGCAGTCAACATGACAGATGACCGTTCAGACTCAGCTCGGAGAGTGGAAATAGCACTGAGGTCGAGATTCGGAAAGACTGAGCAACGGCACCGAGGACATTTCACATTCAATCGAAGCCACTCATCGATGCATTCTACATGGAAATTGTGAGCGCAAGGTAAGCCGCGAACCTGCACCATCATTTCCGTTAAGAATCCTCACCATCCTAAAATATATATAGATAAGTATGCGTGCGTGGGTGCGGTGGTCTGCGAAGTAGTGATGCAGTTTTTCCCCTAATTATTTTTTCCCAAGTCCATTGACATTGCACGGACGGCCCCAGAAAGAGTCCATCTACGCAATTCATATATTAAGATCTAAACAGTGAACATACAAGATTTTGGTTTAAAACTTGAGATTATGGTGGTTTTTAAAAGTAAGATAGATAATTATAAGATTTACCTCATTGCCTTCATAGAACTCTTCTAAGCAGATTGGACATTCACTGCAATCAGTTGGAACAGCCTTCAACCTGAACTTTGGAAGCTCCTGAATGAGTGCCTCCACTGCTTCTCTCTGCAACCATCAGAACATATAGTCAGTCATCATCCAGAACAAAAGATTTTAAGGAGAGGAAACAGAATTTTTCTTTCTCCTCTCAATTGATCACTAGTAAAGCACAATAACAATACATTATTGAAAGAGAAAAAAAGAATCTAATAACAGGCCTCTGAAGGGAGACAGTATGTTTGAGACAGAGTGATCAGTTTCCAACCAGACTATGCATATGCACATAAGCATGCACATGACAAACACCCTTTAAAATCCCCAAATCTCTATTTCCTAGGCACTGCTTTCAAATATTAGTTTTGAGTACAGGAATCAGTTAAACTACTGATACATAAATAGCTTAACTAGCCTAATACCAATATTCCAACCAAGTGCTTAAGAAAAAAATATGTTATAGACTTATGGATATAAGTTTAGGGCTTAAAAGGAGCAAAGGACACAATCATTAGACTCAAAACTGAAAAATGTTTCAAATCATGGACATAGGCAATTTCCTTATCAATAGAATGGGGGGATTGACCTGTGCTGTTGTCAAGTAAAGTCCAGGTTGGTATGCCGCTTCTTGACCCATTCCTCTTGCCTCTTGACCTGCAGCTTCAAATGCCCAATCTGGCACCCGGATCATATCAACCAAAACCTTGAACGGTAAAAGAAACCAATAACATGAGTATGACACAGGGTCTGGAAAAACGATTAGCCAATACAAACAAATGTTTAAGGATTTACCCCATACTCTGATACAGGAATCCCTTGTTGAGCACGCACTAAGTGTGCCTGTCTTCGTGTCAACCACTGTAAAGAGGAGTCAATAAGGCACATTGAAAAATGAAAGTATTTATAACAAAGTCCTGGTTTATTCTAAAAAATGTACAACTACAAAAGGCACCACTAACCTTCCCAAGTGACATGCACGAAATGCAAAGTAGTGCACAGTAACTAAAAAGCAACCAAATAAGAAAACCCCATTTCTGTCCATCTTCAGGCAACTGCAAGCGAATAGATCCATCAGCTCCATTATTAAGCTTATTTGCATATTATTAATCTGCCGAGAACAAAGAATATCAACTTACACAGTCCTTCGAGCTTCTAAACCACAGAGTCCCAATGACCGTCCAAGCCCAAAGAAATGGATAGAGTAGCAGAGAAAGAATTGAAAGAACCACTACTCTCCCACAGAAACGAGCATATCTTTGCTGCCACCCAAAATCCCTACAAGCATAATGATTTGAAGGGACTCAGCTACACAGATTGCCACCCCAGATAAAAAAAACCAGGGCAATATTACACAGAATCTGAGGTGAGTCGAGACTATCAAGGGCTCTCTTATTATTATTATTATTTTTTTTTTCCCAATCTTTGTAATCAAACTCTATCATCCCCAATATCGAAAACCACAGCTAAATCCAGGATACATTGAAAACTCTAACATACAACTACTTCACTTATGATGTACACAAAGGAAACCCTGTTGGAGGCTAATTAATAGTGTCATTACATTCTTGTTGTTTCTATATAAGAAAATTATGCAAGTGCAAAGATGTACATTCACTAAGAAATGGACTTACAAACCCATTCCAGCTGCCAGCCCATTATCAACAAACATCAACAAGCGAAATACAAACACTGTAGTGTAATCAACCTGAAGATACCAGTAAAAATTAATGATAATAATCACCACAGATGAAATTTCAAATCCAAAACAAGCGCATATATTAACAATCCAGAACCTACCACAATCCATATATGCAACGGATATGTACAAGTATGGTACCGCTTCCAATTAATCGCAACAATTACTCTATCAGAAAACCTATTAAGGAAAACCAGATAATCCAAAACGAAAAACGAATTGCAGAGATTGAAATTGAAACCCTAATAAAGGATACACACTGGTCGCGAGCATGGACAAGAAGAATCCATCGTACCTGCAAAGCAAAAAAAATTCACAATTCGAAATCAAAAAACCTGGCACAGTTAACCTAGGCGGAGCATAAGAGAAAGGTACTGACCACTTGAAATCGACGCCTCTGATGGCCATGGAGGTCGAGCTATGAGCGAATCGCTGCGAGTGAGTTACAAGATCCGACGATACTCATTTCAGGAAGGAAATGTTTGAATCGGACTCCGATCTTTCGCGGAAGGAGAGAGGTTTCGGAGAGAACAAAGCTCGCCGGAAATAGAGAGACAGGGGGTAAGGGAGTGAACGGTGAACCACCACCACCACTGAGTCGGCGAGTCGGAGTCTATGGACTCTGAGATGGACTTGATCTTTTGGAAGTTTGGAAACTCGAAAATGCTGACTGTATCTTTTTGCCCATTACTCCAGCCGTTACGGCGTTATGACTCAGAAGTTCCCCTTTTTTTATTTTTTATTTATTTATTCGTCGGAAAATGTTTGTGGTAATTACATATGCGTACCCAAACTGTAGGGATTTGTTAATTTAATCTTCAACCCAATGATTGAAATATCTGATATATCTCCTTTTTTAGACGGGCTGATATATCTTAAGGGGTTAATATCTTATCTTCTACCGTTTCCTCCGAAATTTCTCCGACATCGTCAAATTTTAGATATTTGGGATATATTTCCGATAAAGTGAAAAAATTTGGGATATATCTCTAATAGAGTGAAGAAATCTCCTCAAAACGAATATGGGTGAGGAGAAATCTCCTCAAAGCTTAAAGGTTCAGACAAAGAGAACAGACTATTGGGTTATTATCCTTTTATAGGAGAAACAGTCGGCAGCTTTAAAGAGATCTATGACTATCATGTTCATCACTACAATTCGTACTATATGAGTCATATGTCTTAGTCTGATTATTGCATTTTTGTAGACCAACGAGCCGCTTTTCAACCAAGTCTCTTTTTGGATGTAGAACAAGTTAACATTCATATGTATTTATATGTAATTCCAATAAATTGACTCTTTCAAAAACAATATATTTTCTCCTATATTCCCGATATTTCCGATATCTCCATTTTTCAAAGTTCCGATAGATATGTAGATACATATATCTTAATCCTTATTTCAAACTATAAAGAATTGTAAAAAACTACAACATCATATGAGGCATCGTTCAATTCACGGATTAAAACAGTACCGAAAATACCGTTGGTGGAATTTTTTATAGCATTCACAGAACTACTCATCTCATAAGTGGGATTGCTCATATTGGTAGTGGAAGTACGAGTAAAAAGTGTAAAGCCTTAAACAAATTTCTTCCGGTAGTGTTCATTTGGTGGATAGCACTTGTATATTTTCATGCCTCTTTTCCTCGTTCATGAGAATAGAAATAAATCATGGAAAATTGGAAACCGAATAAGGAGCCAGCAATATGATTTATGAGAATTGACGATGATTATAAACAAGCGAGATGATCACTTCACTAGTCTTTACATAGTTAAAGACAGAAATGATGTTCAGGTACAATTTGGTGGATTCAAACACTTATATATAGCTGATGCAGGTTGCTTGTAAGTAGGTACACTATTGGTATCAACAAATCTGACTTCTCCTGGTGCAAAAGAAAGTTCTCTGTGCCTGAAATTTAGAAATACGTTTCTTATTTATCTCAAACTAAAAAGACATGGGTCTTGCCGAGAATAATACTGGGGTTTAAGTGTGTCAGATTACCTTCGCAAGTCAAGTCCAACTATACCAGCTTGTAGGATTGTTAAATTGTCTGAATCTGGCGAGACAATTATTACTGTGTCTTCAGAGTATTAAGTCTCGAGTATGGACATGAGCTGTACCACCCGAACAAACACATCGGAGACACTCTCATTCGGGGTTCCATCATCAATTGGAGGAGGCTTGATTCTTGGAGAAATAGTATCAGATGCATATACCTGTGTACAAACACAAATGTTATTGACTTGATGTCAATGAGCAGTAGTATTGCACTTGGTTGAGTCACAGGAGAATTGTAGATTACAAGTCTACTATTTAGAAGGGTATTCAAGATTCAATCCGAAAGTTCAAAAAAGTGAAAGCAGATGGAAATGCTACTTCTGAAACAGCTTCTAGGTTCTTTCCTTCATAAGCTCCTAAGCCACGGGCATCTAGAAAGCTATACTCTGGGACAATGTTACTGCAACAGAACAGAAAAAGAAAAAGGGATTATTGCAGCAAGCGAACATATATGGACAGTTATCATATAAAGTTGTACTTGAACAGCAGGTTTCTATCATAGCAATGTGATTCCAGATTGGCCTCTCAAATCATCATTATAATTCAGGTTAAAGGATTTAGGCTTCGATTGCTAACCAAGAGAGCAGGAAACACAATAACAAACCATATATTCTGATGTTCTGGATTTGAAACAAACCAAAATTCAAGCAAGGTTTAATCGAGTAAGCATTTAGTACTCATTGTGTCAAAACTCAAAAGGCATGATCTTCTTCTACTCCTATACATGCTTAGAAGTCTCAAAACCAATCGAATATTAACTTGCATACCTTCGAGTGACCCCGTTAACCGATGCAATGATCTCTGCGGTCTGGTAAGCTCTCTGAGTGATAGAAGGCCAAATCCAACAGCTTGTGTCACAAGCCCCCATTTCCTTCAAGTCGAAAGCTGCCCTCACCGCCTGCTTCTTCCCTCTCTCTGACAACCCGCTATCAACAGAAGTTTTCGCAACTGGGTTCGTGTTAATCACCCCCCAGCTCTCATATTCAGACTCCCCAGCCCTCACCAGAAAATACCTTCCCACAAACACCAACCCAACAACAGTTAGCAACAACTCCACAACTAATGCACAACAATTGAAAGTTGAAACACATTAAACCTCCAACCATTACTCAATCCAATCACATATATCACTAAAATTCTGTCAAAACTATCAATTTAAACATAGAGCAAACAACATAAACCTAAAATCCCCATAAACCCCATTTTCCATTTCATTGAATTTCTGAGCAACCAAAGAGCAATCCAACAAGAAAAGATGGAAAAAAGTTACGGGTTTAGTGAATTACCTGTTGCTGAGTCTAACTGGGGGCATCTGGAAGAGGCCACGAGCAAAAGCTATCTCTTGTACGGACATGGGGTCGAGGGCAAAAGGGGCTGCGGTGAGGGTGAGGGCAGCAAGGAGGTTGCGGCGGCTGATGGGTAGGAATGCATTGTTAGGGTTTTTGGAGGTTGTTGATGGAGTTGGAAGAGGAAGATGAGGAGGGTTTGCAAGGGAGGAAGAAGATGTTACTATCATTTTTGGCGGGTGTTTGTGGGCTGAGTCCTAACTAACAGCCACTTCTGGCTTTGGCTTTGCTCTACTCCTTTCACTTCATCTCCCTCCAAATCCCAACTGATGGACCAAAAGGAATGCCGTTTGATTATGTGGCACAACATGTCGTTTATGAATTGTTTTTTTTTTTTTTGATACAACATAACACAAAATAGCAAAAATAAAATATAAAACCCCTAACACCCTCTCCCCTCCCGAGCTTATCCAATTGGAACGCATTGAACCAGACCAAAGTAGTAGGAACAAAATAATCAAGGAAAGCAAAATGATCTGATGCAAAATTAGCTTCTTTACAGAATTGTCTAAAAACAATGGAAGAAAACTAAAGAGACATAGTTTTGATATCAGCCACAAGCCACAAGAGCTTGAATTCTCCAAGGAATCTTCATCTTGCCAACAATACAATCGATAACAATCTTTTAGTCACCTTCAACTGAAAGATTGGTACGGATGTCTTTTATGAATTTGAAGACTACAAGTCTACAACTACTTCAGAAAAAGACCTCTAGCTAACATAGTTGAGGACTAAAAAGTCTTACATCTATAATTTAGTCAAACAAACAATCAGCAAATTTACTTCTTTAGGAATATGACGAATGAATTTATTCAATGGAAGAGGTGAGTGAACAAAATCTCTCCAAAGAAAGAGGTAAGGTGTTTGATGTCTATCAAAAAATGTGCAACTGGTTAATAGTTTTGAATATGCTTCAACTTGCACTTTCTCAAAATTAAATTTATCAGGACAGATTATAAATTTAGTTAATTCTATGATTATGTACGTGTTTTTTTTTTTTTTACCTCATTTGATAAATTATTCGAAAATCAAGTATGATTTGTGTCAAAATAGAATTGCAAAATTTGGGAGATCTTTCCTTTCAAACATATTATTAGCCTCCTTGCCAAATTTCAAACAAAAATATGGGAATCATACCTAACTAAAAACTATATACCACTTGTTGGTTGGTGATCTACATCTTTGTCCACCAGTGACTTCAGGGACTAGTAACTCTTTTAACTGAAATGCACGCCGCACTAAATTAGTGGGCTACTTAAGCCAAAAATGAAGCATCTTTGATTTTGGATTTTTCTAATTCGAAGCTGATCTGGGATTTAACAACTCCATGGACTAAAGTCCAAGTCTCGAACATTATCTTCGGGTTCCTAACATATATTTATACACATTGCTACCCTTTCGATATCAGTGTCCCTTTAGAATATGCTCGATAAAATCTGACTCCTGTTTTCCATAACTCATCTGAGAACACAAACTGACCATCGATCTCACTGAAAAGCAACCCACTCCCTGCTTAATTTATGCCCTTGATTTCCTAACCCTAAAATAAACATTTCTTCAAGGTTTTACTAAATCAAAACCGAACCTTTTTAACTTGGGTAAAGTTCTATAATAATGTCGACTAGATATTGAAACTATGAGAGCTGTTACTAGTTTCGTTTGAGATGTGTGTATCTCAAACAATAAGCTAATCAAATAATTTCGGACTCTAGTGTTTCACTATTCCGAAGCACGCACCATGTTAGGTAGCAGTCTAGTAGTACTCCTTCATTACTTCTATAATCTCGATGAAGATAATATAACCTCAAAGTTCAAACTCCAGAGAGAGAGAGAGAGAGAGAGAGAGGACCGTAGAACACGTGCTAGCTAATAATACTCCTTCATTACTTCTGTATGCAGAGAGCTAGACAGTTACACTACAAGACCCGGCATATTTGCTTTTTTATAAAAGCAACCTATGGCAAAAGCAAAGAAAGCAACACAGCATTCATAAAAAAAGCTCTATGCTATTCTGAAACAAGGCTAATTTCTCAGTACGTACTCATCTGTCTCTCTCTGTTTTTCCAGCTGAACAAGATGAGCATTTTCTTATTGTTCTTGCTCCTCCTATCACTCTCATCCTCTGTTTCACTGGGCAGCTCAAGTAGCAGCAATCAAGCTACAACTAAGCAACCCAACCCATTCACACACAAAGCCTCACTGATCCGCTACTGGGACACCCACATCTCCAACCATCTCCCAAAGCCCACTTTCCTCTTCTCCAAAGCCTCAAACCTAAACCCAATCGACTCCGCGATTCTCACCAAACTCGCCGCCCAGAACTCACTCTCCTCCCACTTCACCTCCTTCTGTTCCCTCGCCAACCTCTACTGCTCCTTTGACGCATTTTCACAAACACCTGGTGAGCAACTCGTCGCGGCCCGATCCAAAGACGCAAACTTCACCGGTTATGCGAACAAGGACTTCGCCAACTACGGCACCTCCCGCCTCGGCGGCGCCGACTCGTTCAAGAACTACTCCGCCGAGCTGAACTCGCCTCACGACTCGTTCACCAAGTACAGCAAAGCCTCCCGCTCGCACAGCGAACACTTCACCAGCTACGCCCACGACGCCAATGTAGCCAACGACAGCTTCACCAACTACGCCGCCGGCGCCGTTTCCGGATCCGGCGATTTCAACACCTACCACGACCGGGTCAACGTCCCCAATCTCCGATTCACGTCCTACGACTCGAGCTCCAACAACCACAAGCTCTCCTTCACCAGCTACAGCGACGACACCAACGCCGGCTCCGAAACGTTCATCAGCTACGGCAAGAAAGGCAATGCCAACCGGAACGAGTTCAACAGCTACGCCGGAGACGCCAACATAGTCGGGTCGGGTTTCACGGGTTACGGAGAGTCCGGGAACGCAGCAAACGACTCGTTTAAAGGGTACGGTCTCTCCGGTAATAACCCGCACAACAATTTCAAGAGCTACGGAGCCGGTGGGAAGTCCGGGATCGACAGCTTCTCGAGTTACCGGAACGGAGCCAACGTCGGCGACGATTCGTTCCAGTCTTACGCCAGGAATTCGAACTCCGGGAAAGTGACTTTCTCGAACTACGGCAAGTCGTTTAATCTCGGAAACGATTCGTTTAAGGAGTACGGAGCCGGGTCGACGGGCCGGACCACTGTCGGGTTCAAATCTTACAGCCTGGGCCGCTCGTTCAAAGACTATGCCAAAAAAGGGGTTAGTTTTACGGAGTATAGCAACTCCACCACCACTGCAACTGATTCTGAAGAAAACAGAGCGAGTGGTGGCAGTTCTGTAAATAGATGGGTTGAGCCGGGCAAGTTCTTTAGAGAGTCTATGTTGAAGCAGGGGAATGTAATGGTGATGCCCGACATTAAGGACAAAATGCCGGAAAGGTCGTTTCTGCCCCGGCCAATTTTGTCAAAATTACCGTTTTCCACGTCAAGGATGCCGGAGCTGAGGGAGTTATTTCACGCTGGTAACAACTCCGCCGCGGAACGCGTGATAATCAACGCGCTGACGGAGTGCGAAAGGGCCCCGAGTCCTGGCGAGACCAAGCGGTGCGTGGGCTCGGTCGAAGACATGATTGACTTCTCTGTGTCGGTCCTCGGCCGCAATGTGGTGGTTAGGACCACGGAGAATGTGGGCGGGTCTAAGCAGAAGGTGATGATCGGAAAGGTCAGCGGAATCAACGGCGGACGAGTGACGGAATCTGTTTCGTGTCATCAGAGCTTGTACCCGTACTTACTATATTACTGCCACTCTGTACCGAAGGTTAGGGTTTACGAGGCTGATATTGTCGATGTGGAGAGCCGAAACAAGATCAATCGCGGTGTTGCGATTTGTCATCTCGACACGTCATCGTGGAGCCCGGGACATGGTGCGTTCGTGGCACTGGGGTCCAGTCCCGGAAATACTGAAGTGTGCCACTGGATTTTTGAAAACGACATGACTTGGACCGTAGCGGATTTACGGTCCGTAATGCAGTAGCTTGGTTTTGTCTTGCATATATATTACATATATAGCCTGATTGTCGTCTGAAGCCTTTTGATTTGGCAATTTGATTGCTTCTATGGAATTGCCTTTTCTTTTGCTTTCACATGATTTTTCTTCCAGAATTTCTGTTCTCTGAGATGAAAGCACCATCTCAAACTTATTAGTACGTGTAATTCAACCAAGAAAAACCTTAATTAGCAGTGTATCTAAGTACGATATATGTGATTTACGCATATTGAAACGTTTATGTGCTTATTATGAATAAAGCACGTGTACTACTTTTAACTGTTTCTACAAAGCCAAAAAGGTATCTCCCAAATACTTTAGCACTTCTGGAAGCAATGCTTTGACTGCAGGCATTAATCAATCCATCAAAAACATATGCAATCTTTGCATATATATATATTAATTGTGTCTAGATATGATGCTGAAAGGCAAAAAGAGGGATGGACAAAAATACCACGGAAGGCTAGGGATTAATTCTTGTGCAAACGATAGCACGGAGATCGAGCATTCAAATGAACTTGAATCTAGCTAGCGCCTAGCTTGGAGCAAAGAATTTCGGCGCGCAGCTGGCCGAAAATCGGTGGTTTGAGCCTAACATAATTCTCCAAGGCGTCAAACGGAAGGATGTTGTTAGTCCATCATCACTACGTACTGGAAGTGATGATTCAATCAAGTGCTGGGAATAGCTAGCTAGTAGTGCGCGTGTTGTGGGGGAAAACTGTGTTTGTGCACACTAGGTAGTAATGTAGTCAAAAAGGGATCCAAATCGAAAGCATGCACCATGTTTTTTGCTGCTTAGAGTGCAAAGTGTAGAGTGTAGTGCACCCAAATTAAAGCCAAAGCGAAAGAAGTGACAAGATTGCACTCGATCACTTGCATGCCCCCATATATATTGCATCAATGAGGGTCAGAGTGTGCTGCAAGTGGCTCTAAGGACTTTATGGCATGGTATGTTAGGCATAGGAATGCATAATGTTTTCGGGACCAGCAAACTATCTTCATGCTTACAAGTTACAACTAGCTTCTCTTCTTCTTCTTCTTCTTCTTCTTCTTCTTCTTCTTGTCTCTCTCTCTCTCCCCCCTTTTTGGGCAGAAGGGATCATAGCGCATAGTAATATAGTATGTATGAGTTGATTCCGAATAGGTAGTGCTCACCGCATTGAACTCGCGCACTCTAATCTGATCGCTTATGTGACGTTTTTAGTTTCTTTGGAAATTAATCGAGGAAAACTTTCATGACCTCATTTCTGTTTTGATTCGATATTCAAAACTACAAATATCATCAAGTATGCTCAAATGTTTATCTATATTTTAATTTTTCAAAAATAAATAAATAAAATCATCCTATCCTCCAAGTTTAACGATTCAATAAGAAGTGCAAAAAAATCAAATATTTATCAAAACTTAAACTAATTGCTAATATCAACTATGTGTCGTCGACTCCAGCGACTCTTATCCTTTTCTTTTTGTCATCAATTGTATATATGCTCATTCAAGCTCTATTCAAAGAGGGGTTTACCTGCTAGAGCACATAAATCCGTTTAGGGTGGTGCAACAAGGGACTGAACACTCTCTGGGTGCCTATCCCTACTATCCTTAATTTTGTGGATCTCTAGTATTTTTCTTTTATTTTGTTTTGTGTTTGTGGATTTCTCATATTTTTCTTTTATTCTGTTTTCTTGTTGGCAGAAGATGTTCTCCGATGCAAAGAAGGTTTGGGATATTTGGTTCTTATTTCTGTAACTGGAATATTTAATATTAGGCGTATTTGATTGGAAGTTTGGAACTGTCATCAGTTTTTCCCAAGTTCTCTCGATCTTGTCGGATCATGATGTTGTTTGTAACCAACTTTCTTCATGGCGGGGCTGCTATTGCTTCTGTGTTATTCTCACTTTATTTGAGTTGTTGCTTGGGTTGTGGGCTTGCCTGGTTTGAGCCTACTTAGTTTACTTTCCTTTTTTCTTTTTTCTTTTTATTGAGCTAAAGCGTCTCCAGGACATATCATTAATAATAAAAGGTAAGGCCAGAATGACCATTACATATCCTTCAGCTACCATCTACAGATAGACAAGAACTTGTAGGAAAGAAACATTACGGTGATACATAGGATGAGACCATTCATTCGACTTTCATGCTCACTTATTCAAAGCAAGCCTATTCAAATATGACCAAGTAACGCATAGTAATAGTAAAGGAAAACTAACTAAAAAATGGGTATAGAAACCCAATAGCTTTCTGGACCCCAAAGAACTGAGCCCTTCAAAGCTCCAAATCCAATCAAGAGCTCGGCTCAGATTTGAGCCCGGAAAAAGGCCCAAATGGCCTTTGGATCTTGAAAAACCAAGCCCAAAGATACTTAGGGCTCCAAATCCAGATGGAGAGATCTAGTCTAAGAGGAAATGGGCCCCACTGAAGCCCAAACTCATGAAGAACCGGTTTGATGTGGACACTCATCGCGAGGAACCCAGAGGCCTTCTTCGCTGGACCACCGGTGTCTTATGGACCTAACACAACCACCAGAAAAGCTGTCGTTGGATTTTGGTGTCGGTGTTGGGATTGATATACCAGTCGAAGCGGTCCAAAAAGTTGATGACCATCGCAGCCGCGTTGTTCTTTGTAGCACCTAACAGCAGCCACCTTGTTCTGTTTGCGTCGCCGCATACTAGCAGGGCACCTTTACCTGCCTCAACAAATTCCCGTCCCAGTCGCTCTTGCGCCCAAGCAGATTTAGGAGGCAATCCAAACGAAGAAATCAGGTCGCCTCCATAAATGAAGCGCTAAGCACCAATCAAAAATCCATCACCGCCGCCGTGGTTTTCGCCAGCCCAAATTAGAGCTCCATCACCGCCGTGACAAACACCGTATATGATAGAGGTCGAATCCGGCGAAAGTAGACAGTATCTACTAATTGGGTCAAAGGAATGATAGAAGCACCCGGAGATTGCGAATTGGCTGGAGCGGCTGTGCACATCGCCGGCAAGAAGCGGCGGCGCTAGTGTCAGCGTGAGGAGACACGCCGCTAGAGAGACTAGGGTTTTCATCGTAGTGTAGAACTATGCTAGTACGCTTTTTTTAAAAAAAAAAAAAAAAAAAAAAAAAAAAAAAAAAAAAAAAAAAAAAACCCTTAACCCACCCCACCCTTACATATGTCAGAGATAATAATCTTTGTAATTAATTTTCTTTTTTTTGCTTTGTCTTGTTTTAGATTATTTGTTTTATGTGGCTTAGTTGGGTTCTTCTTGTGTGTAATTATTGTTTTTTATTAATATAAATTCTTCTTCTTGCCAAAAAAAAAAAAAAAAACTAGAAGCGCAAAGGCTTGCACACGTTGTTTATTCAAATATTTGTTAGAGTTGTTATCCTTTTTACATTAGTATTAAGCAATGAAGTGAACCACTCTCTAAACTTTTAGATCCACTAAGAGCATCTCCAACCCTTCTGTCAAATGACAGGGTAGAGGCTCAACAGTAGGAAATGAAATACGAAAGCACTCCAGTAGATCGGTCAAATCCTACGAGGATTTGGCGTTCCAATGCTCTGTGTCAAATTTGAAAGATCTCCTAAATCTGTCAATTTATTTGTTTTTACTTTTTAATACATTGAATCCTTCCCTTCTTCTTCCTCTTTTCTTATATTTTCTCTCTCTTTCTTCCTAGCCACACCAAAATCATTCATGGTAGACCTTCAAATTTAATTTTCATTCGAAAATAGAGAAAGAGAGTTAGAGTTGCAATTAGAAAGAAAAACTGATGAATTAGATTGAAGAAGATCTGATCAGATCAAGCCGACACACTCATATCATAGTAGTGTCGCAGTGGTTGATTGTCGTGTTGAAGGAGCGATTGCAGTGCTGGGATGATGCTTGAGATTGGCGGAGAAGTAGTGGCGGATTCAAGATTTAAAATTAGGGTGGGTTGGAATAATTTATTTATTTATTTTATGAAAGTAATAAGAGAATTTAGCACAACACCAATATTTAACTAAAATATATAATAGCTGTGAAATTTAGAAAAAAAAGTCCCTTCTCTCTTGGAGTTAGGGTTAGAGTGGTTCAGGGTTTTTGCCGAAGTCCAATGATAAAGTACCGCTGTTTATGCACCTTGAGAATTCCCCCATCGTCTAAGGTGCATGTGGGGGTTTCTTCACGTCGTGCAGAAGGTGTGGTTGGTTTTTGAGAAAGTTTTTTCGAGCATAGAGGACGTAGTAGGCTAGTTCTCTCGTCATCTTGGTATTCAAGATGATGATGACCTAGAGGTGATTACAGTAGATGACCCGAAATCGCTGATGGTACGTTGAGAGGTTCTGGCTAGTAGGGAAGGTCCTTACCGGTAAGAAGATCAATATTAAATCTTTAAGATGTATCATCAGGAAAATTTGGTTGACAAAGGAGGATTTCTCAATTTTGGAATTGGAGGAGTCAGAGCGTCTTATTTTCTCCTTTAAGTATGAAGGTGATCGACTTCGAGTTTTACAGGGGAGCCCTTGGTCTTTCGACAATTCATTGCTGGTACTAGTTCCCAATGATGGGATGATTGATCCGAGGGCTATTCCTCTGACTAATCAGGAGTTTTGGATTAAAGTGAAGGGATTGCCTTCAGCATTTCTGATGGATAAGATGGGGAGGAAAATTGGTGGAAGTATAGGAGATTTATTATGACATATTCGAATGTGTTTAGAGATGGTAATGGAAGCTTTCTTAGGTTGTGTTTGGCTCCAATTTTGTTGCAGCTGGTCAACAGTCTCTTTTCTTGCCCGGGCGTGCCAGCACCGTCGGGTGCGGTCGTCGGGGGTGTCCCTTGACCTGACTTCTGTCTAGCGATTGTAGACGAGGAGAGCACCAACCTCGTCGCGGGATTCTTTGTGCCTCGTGGCGAGGACTTTTGCTGAGCTTCTTGAAAATCACAATTGATACTCGATGCTGTAGATCGAGCAGAGCGAGAACCACTGGGAAGTGAGGAGAACTTGCTAAAGCGTGACTTTAGCTTGGCTGGGTTGCTAGGGCGTTACCCTTGCTTGGCTGGTTCTGTAACCGTTGTGGTTGCGGCACTACCGTCGGCTCCCGAGGATACTAGGACCGAAGTACGTTGGCAGAGGGTTTGGTGGCACTGAAAGTCGGCTTCTGAGAAGACTAGGACTAGGAGTGTGATCACCGGTAAGAGAAAGAGAAGGAGAGGAGTTGCTCTTAGAGAGGTTGCTCTAGAGAGAACTTAGATCATCTTAGAGATGTTTTGATGTTGTGAATGTGTCTTGGTGTCGGTGTTTGGTCGTGGTACTACAATCGGCTCTCGAGGAGACTAGGACCGAAGTACGTTGACAGAGGGTTTAGTGGTACTGAAAGTCGGCTTCTGAGAAGACTAGGACTAGGAGTGTGATCACCGGTAAGACAAAGAGAATGAGAGGAGTTGCTCTTAGAGAGGTTGCTCTAGAGAGAACTTAGATCATCTTAGAGATGTTTTGATGTTGTGAATGTGTGTGTTAGAATGAGAGGAGAAGGTGTTTATATAGGGAAGAAAAAGAAGAGTGAAATGATGAGTGGAAGAAAAATAATGAAAGTGGAGTATGAAAGTGATTTGTAAAATATGGAAAAGATAGAGAAATGATGAAATGAAAGCAAAGCATGAAGATGCAGAAACATGGAAGTGATGATGATCTATTAAAGAGATTGTAGTAGAAAAATATATCCAAGGAAAAAAAGAAAAGCATCTAGCTTTCTTCATGTGGGTAGGAAACATGAACATGTGAATATTAAGTTGGTTTTAGGTCAGTTTCTGCCCCTTTATTCCTTCAATTATTTCTCCAACATGAATTCAGAATGAGCCTTCGACTTCTTCATAAACAATGTTCCACTATGAGTGTAGATCATCCTGAAAAATTTTCAGAGATTTATTCCATGCGGTTGGGCCGGAAATGCTGCTGGACCTCTTACAGGTCCAGTTTTCCAGTTTTGCTTCTGTAGAAAATTGGACTGATTGTTTGAAGGCCTTCCACTCAAAACTAGCTCTGGAACTCTTCATAAGAAATGATCCTTGGGCTGTCTAGAATGGATCTGCAGAGTTTAAGCTCATTTCAAGTTCATTTGGTCAGGCGGCCGCTCCTTCTGTTTAGCTCGGTTTCTCCTAGCTGAAGTAGGAAAATGTGCTAAAGTTGACTTTTCATGCTTCCATGCTTCCATAGTAGGCTTGCTTTAGCCTCTAAATATATATTTCGAACTTGTCGACAATATATAGCTTGAGCCACTGACATTGACTCAATTTCTCCAACACATGCCTTGTCAGGCCAAAATGTTCATTTTGGGTCCAAACAGGTTGCAAGTGGAACTACGACTTTCGGATCTATTGAGGAAAGGCCTGAGGTTGCAGTTGGATCCGAGAGATACACAGTTGAGTATGGTAGCTTTTGAATATGAGCACTTGCCTCACTTTTGCTTGTTTTGTGGCATGCTCAATCATGTATGTGCTAATTGCACGACAAGATTAGAAGGGAAGATAACGGAGGAAAAAATTGGCAGGTGGAAGACACTTTCAAAGGATGTCTTTTCTATTGATCTAAATGGTCAGTTGCAAGGAAGGTCTTCGGGCTATTTCCGAGTAAGAAGATGTGGTCTATGAATGCTCCGGACATTGGTGTTTGTGGAGTAGAGCGAGAAGAGATGACTGATTTGGAAGGTGCAGAAGCTGAGAAAGAGGGAGGCAAACCAGGATTATTTGAGCAATGCAATGTAGTCAAGCGTCGGAAACTTATTTGGGAGCAACCTATAGAAGAGGTGACAATGGCCGAGCCTGGTTCCAATGGCATGATTGAACGGGGAAGTAATGAGAAAAACAGGCTGGTTTTGGAGAAAGACTCTGACATACTAAAACTATTCAACGTTCCAGTGTCTACTAGCACTTTTAGAATAAAAGTTTATACTAGAAGTGCTACTGCTGGGAAAGGAGTTAAGGGATGTGTGAAGGAACAGGGAGTAGGGGAAAATGATGGTTCTCCAAAAAAGAAAGTTTGTGGGAAGGGTAAGAAGATTATGGTTGGAGAAGATGCTTCTAAGGGTGAGAAGGGTAAGAAGAATCTGGTTAGAGAAGTGTTTCTAAGGGTGGTTTAGAGCAGGGACCTTTTTCTCCGAGTAAGGAAAGGAAAAGCAAGGGTATTGCACTTAATTGTTCCCCGAGTAAGCTATTTATCTCTGGTTCTCTGAATAAACAACTGAAAAAGAAAAATGGGGCTGCAGCAGGTTCTAGTTCTGCCAAGGGAACTAAAGTGGTGGGTTCCGTCATTTCGACCCACCACGAACAATGAGTCTACTAAGTTGGAATGTGCGCGGGCCACATTCAATGCCCTGAAAAAATTACTCAGGGCTCAAGATCCCAACTTTGTTTTCTTGATGGAGACAAAGAAAAAGAAGAGTGCAATGGAGCAATTGTGTGGTTCGTTGGGATACATTAACTATAGGGTGGTAGAAAGAACAGGTAAACAGGGGGGAGGATTGACTTTTTGTTGGAAGGATAACATGCATGTTAATGTTTTGGATGCTACTTCTGGCTTTATTGATGCTATGGTATTGATTGATAATAAATAAGTCCGGTTGACTGGCTTCTATGGTAATCTAGAGACAAGTGAAAGACACCATTCTTGGGAGGCCTTGCGGCATCTTTCATATTTATTTCCTCAAGTTCCATGGTTCGTCTTTGGGGACTTTAATGAAATTCTGAATGATGGAGAGAAAAGTGAGGGGAGACTACGACCTGCATGCCAGATGGAAAGATTTGGTAGAGCTATAGATGATTGCTTCTTACAGGAGATTGAATTTTTAAGGCCTTTGTTTACCTGGAGTAATGGTATTGTACATGAGAGACTGGATAGAGGTTTAGTGAACAATGAAGCGGTAATTGCTTTTCCGAAAGTTCATGAGTTTCATTTTGATGTTGGAGCGAGTGAACATCTCCCACTTGTATTTGATTTTATGGGTGTCGGTCTTCCTAAGAAACAAGGGGGGAAGCGTCGGTTTCTCTTCGAAAGCTTTTGGGTGAAAGAGCAAAGATGTGGGGAGATTATAAAGGACGTTTGGGAAGGACAAACTAATCTGGAAGATAACTTGCTGCTTAAACTGAAAAGGTGTGCTGCAGAACTCTTTGATTGGAACAGGAATGTAGTAGGACACGTACCAAGGAAAATTGCAAAACTGAAATGTTCCCTTCAGAGTTATCCTGTAGATATTAGGACAGAGGAGGACCAGAGGCAATGTAATTTGCTAAAAACGGAATTGGAGAAATATTCAAGCTTTGAGGAAGCTTTGTGGAAACAGAGATCAAGGGTGGATTGGTTACGTGAGGGTGATAGCAACACAAAGTTTTTCCATGCATACGCGAAGAGTAGAGGCTAACAAAACAAGATAATGGGGGTCTTTGATGAGAATGGCACTTGGAGTGAAAGCATGGCTGACGTTCAATCAGCTTTTGTCGCTTACTTTACAAATCTTTATAGTTCTGAAGGGTGTGAGAATTTTGACCTTATCATGGAGAAAATTCCTAGAAAAGTTACTGATGATGTGAATACAAAGCTGCTAATGAAGTTTGAAAGATGGGAAGTGGAGGTTGCACTGAAACATATGGCTGCTCAAAAATCACCTGGATTCGATGGTATGTCAGCCTTATTTTTCAAAACTTATTGGTCTGTGGTGGGGGACTCAGTTTGTGAGTTTTGTCTTGGGGTTTTGAATGATGGAAAGGATATTATGGATTTCAACCACACACTCATCTCCTTGATTCCGAAATGTGCAAGTCCTAAGCATGTGACAGAATTCCGACCTATTAGTCTCTGCTCCATTATCTATAAACTAATCTCGAAAGTAGTGGCAAATTAACTGAAGAAATTTCTTCCAGACATCATCTCCTATACACAGAGTAACTTTGTGCTTGGAAGAAAAATCCAAGACAATGTAATTGAAGCTTTCGAAACAGTTCATACAATCTGCACACAACGAGGTACGACCTCTCCTAAAATGGTTCTTAAGTTGGATATTAGTAAGGCGTATGACAGGGTGGAGTGGAGTTTTTTGAAGGAAGTCATGCTGAAGCTAGGGTTTGCGGAGGTCTAGGTGGCCTTGATTATGGAATGTGTTACTTCTGTTTCATTCTCAGTTCTATGGAAGGGTCAACCGATTGGAAATTTCAGGCCAACAAGAGGCATTCGTCAAGGTGACCCCCTTTCACCCTACTTATTTCTTTTTGTTTCAGAAGGTTTGTCTGGCTTCCTACATCATGCAGATTCTACGGGAATGATATAAGGTGTCAAGGTAGCACCCACTGCGTCCTCTATCTCACATATGCTCTTTGCGGATGATAGTCTCTTGTTTGTTAATGCAACGATTCAGGATTGTGTTTCTCTGAAGCAATGTCTACTCCTATATGAAAGTGCAGAGGCTAACGTATTAATTTTCAGAAATCTACTTTGTCGTTTGGACCGAATGCTTATAGCGAGGTAATGAATGAGGTGAAAGACATCTTGAATGTACCAATTGTTGATTTTCATGAGAAGTATTTGGGTCTACCAACTACTATTGGTAGAAACAAGAAGGAAGTTTTCAAAAAGTTGAATGAAAGACTCGATTTTCATCTCCAAGGTTGGCAAGCTAGGGAAGTTCCTCTCAAAAGCAGGTAAGCTTGTTCTAATCAAAGATGTAGCTCAGGCGATCCCCACTTATTCCATGAGTGTGTTCCAATTGCCTATTGGAGTATGTAAAAAATTTGAATCAAAAGTGAGAAAGTTTTGGTGGGGAAAAGGTGGAGAGGCTCGGGGAATCCATTGGCTTAGTTGGGATAAGCTTTGTAAAAGGAAAGAAGAAGGTGGACTTGGTTTTAGAGACTTGAGGGCTTTTAACCAAGCAATATTAGCAAAGACAATATGGAGGATTTTCTGGGGTAAGCACTCTTTGGTAAGCAGATTAATTGCTCCAAGCTAAATATTTTCCAGATTCTTGTTTCTTGGATGCATCTCTGGGTCTTACTCCCTCTGCCATTTGGAGGGGACTACTATGGGGAAAACAAGTGATTGATGGGGGAACTCTGTGGAGAATTGGGAATGGGAGAAGAGTTAATATTGGTACGGATAGATAGCTGCCTTGTCCTATTGGCTTTAAAGTAGTAAGTCCAGTTATGGTACATGTACAACAGAAGGTTGAAACTTTATTCACGGCATCTGGAGCTTGGAATATACCACTAATAAAATCCAATTTCCTATCTCATGAAGCTGATATGATTTTAAGTATGCCTATTGGGCTCAAAACAATCCCTGACAAGCTTGTATGGCACTACACCATGTCCGGAGTGTATAGCGTGAAATCGGGGTATTGGGTGGCCAGAGAGATGCAAAATCGGAAGTCTGGACCTATTGCAAGTTCTAGTTATGATGGCAACAAGAGTTTGTGGAGTAAAATTTGGAGTTTTGAATATACCTCATAAAGTTCGAGTATTCATTTGGAGGGCAGCACATAACTACTCACCATGTGCTGCAAACTTGAAGAATAGAAGGATAGTTGAGGACCCTTGTTGCTGGCAGTGTGGAGCACCTATTGAAGATGTGATTCATGTTATCTGGTATTGTCTACGAGCCAAAGTAGTTTGGAAGAAAACATTCATGAATGGAGTGTACAAAGTCTGGCAGGAACCATCTTTTTTTTAGCTGCTGCACCATGTCAATTCAGCAGCCACCGAATCTGAACTACAGACTTTTTGTTATATTTCTTGGTGGCTTTGGCGTAATAGGAACCTTCATAGTCATGGGGAGAAGTGCCTAGCATCGAATGAAGTGATTCATGTGGCAGGAGAGTGGCAATCTGAATTTGAAAAGAGAAGTCTGCCACCTCCAACTAATGTGCAAGTAACAACTCATAGTCAAGTCAACTGGCAACCAGCTTAAGATGGGTGTCTAAAAATGAATTTTGACGGAGCATGTGATTCAAAAAATGGTCTAAGTGGGCTGAGAGTAATTTTCAGGGACTGTCAAGGAGTTATGAAGGGAGCAATGGCAATTCCACAAGTGGGGAACCTCCCACCAAGATCGATGGAAGCCTTGGCCTTACTACATGGTCTCTGTTTCACATTGCATGTGGGATTTTCCAACATCGAAGTTGAAAGTGATGCACTCTCGGTTATTAACAGTTTTAATGATAGTTTTGAGGGACATATTATTGATGAAGTCAAGTGTTTAGTTCAGTCTTTTAATAGTTGTAGAGGCCACTTTGTGAAACGGGAAGGCAATAAAATAGCTCACCATTTAGCAAGGGAAGACTTGAAAATCAGTCAATCTTTTCTTTGCTTAGAGTTGGGGCCTGAGTGGCTCCATCAGTGTGTCAACGTGGACTTTCAGTGTGAAGTCTAGTATGGGAAGCTTTCTTGTAATCTCTACCTCTATGGTGGCTGATTATTGAAAGTGTTTCCACAAATCATTGTAATTGATTCATTATTTAATGAATTTCTTATTTGATAAAAAAAAAACTAAAATATATAAAAAGTACATTTTATTGAGATATCAAAGATAAGAACCCAACTGAAATTAGTATCAAATAGATTACCGAAAAGAAAATTAGTTGGAATCATTTTTTTTAAAAAAAATTATTCTCTCAATCAAAATTAATGCTAAATAGACTACCAAAAAAGAAATAAAATGGACAAATCCCTGTACTTTGCTCCTTAAAACAGTTCACTCTCTCACTTTTTAAATTAAACAGTTTAGTCCTTATTAATTTTCTCTAATTCTCACACAATAGGTCCAAAATGACTATTTTTCTTCTCACTTCCTTTTTTTTTTGGGTCCTTGACCCAAAGTACCAAAATAAGCAAAAATCATCTCACTTACCCCAGCAAGAGATTTTTATTTCCACTAACCTGATTTAAAATAAAATGACGATATTACCCTCGACCTAATTAAAAAACTACCATGTGCCACTCATCATGCTCCCCTCCCTCTCTCTCTGCAGACCGACGACATCTCTTTCTCTCTCTGCACACCGGCGACATCTCTCTCTCTCTCTCTCTCTCTCTCATGCTCTCTGCCAGCGCTCTCATCCCACTCCGATCCGGCGACATCTCTCTCTCTCCCCGCCGCTGTCTCCGATCGATGGACCTCCGCCGTCTTCTGTCTCTGATCTACTACTGGAAACTGATGTGAGTGAGTCCGAGAGCTACAGTAGATTCAGCGCCGATGTGAGGGAGTCTGAAAGCTGTAGTAGCTTCTCGTGCCGGAGATTTGATGCAGAAGGCGCTTCCAGCTCAATGAAGTCATTTCTGCGACCGGCTGCAGGGAGTTTATGTGTTCAGGCGCGTCGAGATTGGAGACAGTCGGAATTTACCGGTGGTGGTGAGAAGATCGGCGGCGTTCTCGTTCACGGTTGAACTCTGATTGGGTGCCCAGAGCTTTTCTCTGGCTGCCCAAATCAATTTCTAGTTTTTTTTTTTTTTTTAAGTAACGGGATAGAAGGAAAGAAAAAAAAGTTTTGAATGTCTATTGGCCCCCTAATAGACGTCTATTGGGGGGCAATAGATGTTTTTAAATTGATATAATCTCTTCGTTTTTTTCTTTAATTAAAGTTTTATTTGTCTAATTTTAGGAAGATTAGTTCTCATTCCGGCTACCGAAAGTTCTATTGGGGGGGCAATAGATGAGAGGTAATAGAGGTCTATTGCCCCTCTATTGGGGGGTAATAGATGTCTATTGGGGGCAATAAACTTTTCCGGTGAGGTTTTCAGAAAAGTCCGGTGGGCGGCGGGCGGCAGCAGGTGACCGATGACCGGAATCCGGAGAAAGTTGGCCGGACTCCGGCAGCCGGTGACCAGGCTCCGGCGATGTAACGTCCCGAACCCAAATTCACCCGTTTACTAGTCATTTGGACGGTAAACGACCTTTACTTTCACTTTTACTTTCGGTTTAGTACCTTTAGTGGCCCTAAAAGTTGACTTTTTGTTCGGGTCAAAATTTGAGAAAAGTTTCTTCATGGAAGTTGTAGAGGACGTTAAACCGAGCGCGTGCATATGTGGTTCGTAAAAATCGGAGCTCGTATGCGATAGTTATAAGCGAAATAGTAAAGTTACTGTTTACGGTTACTGTTCATGGTAAGTTTCTATAAATAGCCAAGTTACTGTGGTAAGTTTCCATTTTTGGAAACTTACCCGGCCTTTTCTCTCTCTTCTCCCCCGACATTTTCTTCCTCTTCGGCCCGATTTCTTCTCCCTCCGGTTTCTTCCTTCTCCGGCCGACCCACGACGGAATCCGGGCACCGGCAGGTTCGCCTCCTCCTCCTTGTCACGCCTGGGGTGGTGTTTGGCGGTGGCTCGACCGGTGGAGCTCGGAATTGAGCTGTGAAGGTTACTGTAGCCGATCGGAACTTTCATCGATTTCCGGCGATTCCGGCCGTTTCCGGCCACGAAATTGGCATCGAAGGTTCGGTTTTCATCACTGATCATTTCCCCTATGGCCTTGTGTCACGATTTGTTGTGTAGAAGTCGAATTGATGAATTGAAATTTTAGGGTTCTTGAGAAATTTCTGGGCTTGTGTTCATCGGCCGAATTGGAGCTCTTTCAGGTAAAATTGGAACTTGTTGTAGTTGAATGAATGGTTGGGTGTGTTGAGTAGATGCTACTGTCCAAATTTGGTGGCCATCGGAGGTGGTGGCCGCCGGCGCGTGGGGCCCACGCGCCGCCACTGTTGGTGGCGCGTGGAGGCGTGTAGGGCAGTGTTTTAATTCCAATTTTTAGCCCATTAAATTCTATAAATGTTGTAGAGCTTGTATGTGAAGTTTGGTAATTTTTGGAGAAGCTTGGAATTAATTATGAATTTTTGAAGTTTAGGGTTTCGATTATCGAATTACGAGAATCCGACCGTCGGATATCTCTCGGTTCTGCTTTGGAACCTTTAAATTAACGAATTGGTATTAGTGGTATAATTTGGGCTGAATCCGAGGAGAATGGGAGATGTAAATTATGAGGAATTGAGTTTAGGAATTATATTAAATTGTTGAATAATTATTCACGGAATATAATCGTGTACAGAATGTCGTACCGAGCCCTGGCTCGATGAAGGAACTCGTATACGTGATCGTCGGAATAGTACTGTGAGTGGACTTTTGTTTTAAATAATGATGCATGCGTTTATTTCTTGAATTAATTCTTTATTTAATTATCATATTACTTTTCAAGCATATTATTTGTTTCCGGAATTTGATTATTGGTTTATCTCCTGGATTGGCTTTCAATAATGATTTTCTGAGATGGATTATGATTTACCTCGGTCATGAATTTCGGATATTAATTCGTTATGCTCGGATTCGAGTTTGTGATTTATGTTGATTTCCGGAGTTTCATATTTAATTTCATTCATCGATTTGAGATTTCTGAAAGATTTTCGAAATGGGATTTCGATGGAATTATTTCTTATTTATTTTTTTTAAATATGAGTTTATTTTTGGTGTGGGACACGCCGTTAATTTATTGATCTTTCTTATTTATTTATCGAATTTCGGATTTTGGCATTGGGAATGCCTTGATGATGATTTTGGAATTGGTTTTGTTTCGAATTATGGAGATTATGATTTATTATTATTTCTCGCATTTTTGCTATTGATTTGAGATATTCTTGGCGTGTGGGACACGTCGTTGGAAATTCTTTTACGAGAGATGGGGGAAGCCTTATGTATTTTGGATTTACTGGATTTTCGGTTATGTTACCCTGTGCCATACTGAGGGGTGATTTTATCATGCTAGCATTGATTTTCCGCCTTTGTGGCGCGGTGATGGGATCACCGTAGCCCTTCCGCCTTTGTGGCGCAGGTTACTGTCTCTGTGACAGTAATTCTGTAGCCCAGTATCCTATCGCTACACTTAGTGGCGTAAGGGTATATTACGGGAGTTATGGGAGTTCTTTAGCCTGGGAGGCTATCACCCAACCAAGCCTGCGTGGCTTATTCGTATGGCTATCATCTTCCCCTACTTATACTATTTTTGACTAGCGGGGACTAGTCTGAGTTTTCTTAACCAGCGGGGCTGGACTTATATTTTCGAGTATTGAAATTTCAATCTTTTACTTTGTTGTTTTGACTAGCGGGGCTAGTCGGTTTTCTGGAGTTCAACGTTTTTCGGGTTATTTTCTTAAGTGTTCTATAAATGTTGCATGCATCCGGATTTTATATATCGAAAAATGTGGGAAAGTATGAAGTTTTATTTTGTTTTATTCATATTAAATTGTTTATTTTTGTCCACTCACGCTAACGTTTTTATGTACTTTCCCCTGGGCCCTTCGGTTTCAAATGCCCAGTTTGCAGGCGAATTAGTGGAGGTCGGGCGTACATGACATTTGAGGCATAATTGTCACCACTTCCGCATTGTAGGATCCCTTGATCATTTACTCTACTTTTTTATTTCCTTGTGAATTAGTATTGCTCTGATAACCTTTGGGATTTGTATTGTTAAGTTGAGTTTTGTGTTTTGCGAGTTGGGGAATGTTGATTTGGGGAGCAGGGTGGCTCCAGGAGCATAAGGATGGGTGATTTAGAAGTGTGAATTCTCTTTCTACAGGTTTTGGGTTGTCCATTTTAGGGGAAGTTCCGCCAAATTTTTGGTAGAATTTCTTCTAAGGTGGGCCCCGCAAGGCCACTTCGGATTTCAGGGTGAAATTCGGGGCGGGTCTTGTCAGGCGAAGTCTCCTATGGTTTCTCTCTCTTCCATTTTCTCTCTCTTTCTCTAAGTAACAAAGGGGTGAGGGTAAAATGGTATTAAAAAAAAATAAAAAACAAAAAAAAAATCTTAATGGGGTATTAGGGAAGACCTCCTTAGAGTGTTTTGGGTAAGAGAGAATTAAAAAAACTTAATTGGGTAAGTGGGAAAAAAATCTCTAAAAATAGGGTAAATGGACAAAAACCCTTTTTTTTTTCTTGGACTATAATGAGCTGCAATACTTGGATAGAGATTAGTTTGTTTTCCGGTCAATTTCTCTATTTTTAAGTGTTTGTAGTCTCTATTCCTTTTATAACTGTAGATCTAATGCATTCAACTTCTACTTTAAAAAAAAAAAAAAAAAAAAAAACTACGAGGAAAAGATCAGCTTGATTTGCGACAGAAATGAGAAAGAGTGAGAACTGTCTTGGGTGTTAATTAGGAACTTAGGATACCCTTGTTGTCTAAATTCCACCGGATAGATGTGAATTGAGGAAATAGTTTGCATTCAATATTCATAATGATGAGAACAAGGATTATGGAATTGATTATGGAGAGGAATCTGGACTACCAATAATCTGCAGGTCAAGGGTTTGACAGACTCGCTGTAGCTTACTGCCGTACCACTAGTGTTCCATATACAGTCCAGGAGACCAAGATTTTACACGGATTGACATTTTGACATTTCTCGTTCTTTCATTTCAGAGTCCATCCTATAACCAATCCAAGACTTCTTAGTTCTTATTGCCTCATGTAATAATTCATAGGCACAATGCATATAGTGACGTTAGCACTCTATAATGAAATGATTTGAATTAGCTTCAATAAGAAAAAAAAAATTGTGGACATCATCTGTTTGATAATTATATAATGGATTAAATACTGTTTACTCCCTATACTTATATGGTTTCATCGTTTCAGTCCCTGACCTTCGAATTTCACCTAAAAAGTCCCTGAACTCTCAATTTCCTCCCAATTGGTCATTGCCGTAAAAAATTTCTGTTAAAGTTGCCGAAAATGTCTATTATGCCCTCACTTACTTTTTTTTTTTAAATTTATTTTTTCTCTCTCTTTTATTTCTTTTTTTCATTTTACCTCTTGAAGGTCTGTGGATTGGAACTATCTTGATGAGGAGATGAACAGAAGGAGGCGAGAGAGCCGGAAGAAGAAAAGGTAAAAAGAAAAAAAATAAAAAAATAAAAAAAAAGGGAGGAAGAAAACTATATATATTTTTTTAAGTAAATGAGGGTATAATAGACTTTGTAAGGGAAGATAACGGAGTTTTTGACGGATGCTTGACGGCAGGGACCAATTGGGAGGAAATTGGGAGTTCAGGGACTTTTTAGGTGAAATTCGAAAGTCAGGGACTGAAACGATGAAACCCTATAAGTATAGGGAGTAAGCAGTATTTAACCCTTATATAATATATTGAAAGATAGATGAATAACAGAGAGAAGTCTGGGAAAAACTCACACACCGAGGATCCATTGTATTGCCGTATTTATATTACATCATACACAAGCTATAAGGTAAGTATTAAACATAAAGATTTACAAAGAACTAAACGTAGGCAGCCAGTAGACTTTGCCTCCAAGCTTAGAATTAACTAGAAGATTTGGACTTGATCTGCAAGGACATAATCATATGTTCCGCATATTTGGTAGATGTGAATGAAAGGAAACGCACAGCTTGTAAATTCAAATAATTCAAATCTAATAAGGACGCTTTGTAGGTGTTGGGTATTTGACAGTTCATTTTCCTGTCCAAACCAAATTCAAACTAGATATGGTATGTCTCAATCTAGATATGCATATCGTTAACAAATTTGCCAGCTTTATTTGATTTTTGGACAATTGGACCCATTCAGTATTTTAGGATAACAGTCTCTATCGTTGGCTGTATTTTTATAGCTTTTTTTTGAGTTGAAGGAGGTCAGACATTTTTATTCAATATGGAAGAAGCAATATTACACAGTGACCCGCCCCTGTGGGGCCGTCAGAAAGAGACACCGCTAAACGCAATATCACACAACCTATTGAGTGAAGCTCAGGGGTGAGTAAACTAATAAGAAACTGATAATAAAAATTTTCTACAGAATCCATCAGTAGACTCGCTGACAACCTCAGACCAATAATCCCGTCAGTTCCTCGCGGGTACTGATCCCAATAAAAAATTAGGTATCTAGACAAAAACCGTCCTGGATCCCAAATTTTTATACAAAAACCACCGGGATCCCAAATCCAGATCCAAAACTGAAGAGGCCCACATGGACCACATGCTGCAGCCCTAGGCATTCCATTAAGTCCCAAGCCCAAATCAGAAAACCAAAGCAAGGCCCAACAGCACTTAGGGTTAGCCCTGGCAACCAAGAGAACAGAACCGTTGACTTTACCGCCCCTGACACCTGCACCCAAGCTACGCCGACGTCGGAAACTGCCAAAATCCCGAGAGAAGCTGACTGTAATTCCAAAGCGCCGCCCCACCGTGCCTCCATCCAACCGATGACGAGGGACCAAAAGATTGAGCCCAACGTCGTCAACCTGGAAAACAGACGAGCAAAACGGAATTGGAATCGCAAGTTGACTTTGCCCCCATACCAGTAGACGCCGGTCAATCGGAAAACAACCATGAAGGGCCTTGAACAGAATCTGACCCGACCCGTGCAAAACCCAACCCGGGAATCGCAGCTGCCATGCTTGAACCAGATCTGCCTGCATCTCAGATCCTTTGAGCCGCGCACGCCGTGGCCTAGACGAGCCACCAAAACTTGATGGCACCCCTGAGATTGCACAGTCCTGCACCGCACAAGGCAATCGCTCCAGAAAAGACCAGGTCCCCAGTCCTATGAGCCACGATGGCGCAGGAGAAACCGGCGAAAGAGAAGACACGGCAAAACCCTGCCTTGATTTGGGCGATCCCAAAAGAGACGCCGTAGTTGTACGCCATACATGACGGAGAGAGGTACAGAGAGGCCAAACCCGAAGGCGGCTCTCTCCCAACCCTAGCAGAGCTCTGCTAGGTCGAGACATTTTTTTTCATTTTTAATCATGTTTAATGCGGAACTTAAATGTGTAGTGTATTTTTATAGCTATGGTTGCGTCATATTGAATTGATGTTTCTCAACAGTTTAGGTTTCATGTCCTCTTTTAATTAATTAAATGCTTTCACGCTCAACAAGGCTTCTAGCTTGCTAATGAAATGGATAAAATGCTACTGTTCTGGACATTTTGGTGGTTTGAGCAAAAAGTAATTGAAACTGTAATTGATTACCATAACTTAATTTGGACTGCCTGCAATGTTAGTTCCATGCCCATGAATCATAATACATCGATTCAAAGAAAATGATGAGTTTTACAAAGGTAGTGAGTTTTGTAAAAGTTGCCAACGTTATACGAAATCCAATTTGGCTGGACCATTGGTAATTTGAAACGGCTAATTAAGACATTCATTTAGATCAGCCCCCCTTCACAATTAGATAAATGTACGTTCAAAAAAATAACAATTCTTTTGATCCACATGTTATCCTAATTTCTCCCAACAATAATTCCTTTTTTCACATGTAAAACATATGTACCTCTATCGTGTTATAGATCTGTTTCTTTGTTCGGTCAAAGATCTTAAAGGTAGATCAATCTTATAGAACAGACGTACCTTCAGCCGTATCATATTAATCATATCTTTTGTAAATAGTGACGTTATACAAATATAAATTGATTGGTCAGGGTTTTTGTATTCCAATCGTGCTCTACGAAACTCTTCCATGAAGAGCTCATAATATTTTTTTTAAAAAATGAGAGTGAAATTCACACTCTTCATTTTACAATCCACACTTTATATTTTTTTTTTTAACTAACTTTGTCTTTAATAATTAAAGTTTATATTTTTATAAAAATTTCAATCGAAAAAGGGATACAGGACTGTAAATTGCAAATTTATCACTGTAATTTTTTTTTTTTTAAAGGCTAATCATAAATGACCAAATTGGTCTCGCCCGCCGCCAACGTACGGTACTTCTTGTCATTTAAAAAACATGGCATCACTTGACTTTTAGAAACGGCGGCCAGCGGGTAAGAGGTAGACAGGATCATCAATAAGTGTTATCACCAATAATGTAAGTGCTTCACTGTGTTGCTCTCTTTTCCTGGCTTCCTGTAAATTGCTTGACGTACCAATCGATCGAGCAAATTTCGGCAGCTCCATCTTCAACTTTCCTTGCAGGCTTTGCTTTCCAGTACCAGTCAACGAATATGAATCACGTTCTGTACATATTACTGCACAGCCGATTACATATTGGAAACTTACATAGGGATCGGGGAGCTTAATTATTGTACGACAAATACTTGATGAACAGGACACGTGCATGACCCACTGTTATTGACGATGTATGCGGGCGTTGCAGGTATGCGCCGGAACAATATTTTTCAGCGACTACCTGCACAATAAAAAGAAAAGAGAAAAGACTGAAATTTTTTCTATATATGAGCAGTGCAAGTGACCCAAAAATTAAAATTGATATTATCCAGCTGTTTATTCATGTTAGTGTAAGTGTATATCGATGCTTTGTATGTCTTTCTTCTCTAATTTAACTATTTTTTTTCAATATGTCTCTTTTAATTAGTTGCTCATCTAGTAAAGTGTAGTTAATGATTTGATAGACCAATTTTTTTTTAAATGATTTGACAATTACCACTCTCAAGACTTAATTACTCAGATAAGAACCTACTTTGCTCTAACGAGGACCTTATTTACCTTAATGAGGATTTTTTTTTTCTAGTTACCTACTTTTTTTTTTTTGAAGGGAAAGACGACAAACTATATTAAGTGAAAACTGAGAAGTACATGGAGCGATGCAAAAAACATCGAAAGAAAAATAAAAAACATAACAAGATGCACAAACGCATCTATAATGTAGGAAAACAATAAAAGATAACAAGATGCACATATGCATCTAGAATGAAAGGTAACCATGTGACTTGATGCCGAACGACATCGCTGCACTACATATGTCACGAGAGCAGTGTAAATGTAATAGTAACCGTAGCCGTAGCCGTAACCGGTGATATGATCACCTAGGAGAGGTGATTTGCTCACCGAGAGTTTGAAAGTAACCGAGGGTGTCAGAAACTCGTAAATTAGCAATCGAACTCCCAAGAACTAGAACAAATACCAGATCAAAATGAGCAGCTGTCTCGGATCCAAGATCTGGATTTGATTACGACCTGGGTCCCAAATGCGGATCCAAATACGGCCTGAATCCAAGATCAAGGTTGACCGGTCAAACTGGACAAAAGCCAAGGCCCAACATAATCTGATTTGGGCACCCTGGCTTCAACCCGACGTCCGACCACCCTTCCAGATCCGCAGCGCCGAAAATCTCCCGTCCCGGTTTCGTCCACACGACTCCAAGCTCCACCACCCACGGACTTCTGCACCGCCGTCGGTCTCTGGCATGAAGTCTCTGGTCCGATCTGGGAACCAGAAACCAGAAAGCAATTCCGACACCCGCGGCCGTTCCGGCAACTGCACTCCGATCTGGGTCGAAAACCTGCCCATCTCGAGCCCCTCCCACATCCCTACTCTCAGATATTCCAAGAAGTCACGGCCAAAATTCGAAGTCCGCATAGTCCCTGGATCCCAGATCCGGATCCGACCCAAAACCTCCGATATCCCATCGGAAGGTCGCCGCCCACTTACCCAGCTCGAACTCAGCCTGGAATCCCAAGTTGTGATGACCTGAGAGAGAGGGAAAACATCGCAATCTACCGCCGCAAGAGGAGTCTTAGACCATGCTTTTGAAAAGCAAATTGGAAGAAAAGAAGAGACAGTTTGCACCGCACTCAAGGTATACGGCACCAAGGGATGTGCCGACATAATTCTCCATCAGAGATGGAGAAAGTTGCAGAAACGACCACCCATAAGGGCGGCGTTCTCTCAAACCCTAGAGAGTTAAAGTAAATTCCTAGTTCTAGTTACCTACTTTATTCTAATGAGGACCTTATTTACCTTAATAAAAAAAAATTTCTAGTAACCACATGAGTCTTCAAAGTAATAAATTTTGCATAAAATAGGATATGTATGAGAAATGTTAACGTACCACAACTTTACCCGGTAATGACCTACTTTTTAATCATGTCAATTCAACCCACTTTATTTTTTGCAAGGTTTGAATCGTATTATCAGCCTGTGTCATAATTGGTACCCCTATCTATCTATCTATCTAACTTCACCAAATTATGGTTATAATATTCCTTAGACTGAAAATAAATATTCGTAATAAACGTTGAAAATTAAATAATATAAAATGTTAAGAAATTATTAAGGTCTACAATTTTTTTTTTTATTACATAACCCACTAATAATACACTACCTGTTGGTAAATGAGAGAGAGAGACTAATATTAGACGATATAATATTAGACACAAACTCAATATTTTATGACGAACAAATTACGAAAAAAGAAGAAGAAGAAGCTGAAAATGAAATTTGTTTGTTGATCAGAGAAGAGAAATGCCGAAATTTCTGGAGCCAGGAGTAGAGAGATGATCAACAGTGATCTTATCATTCCAAGTCAGCTCTTAAAAAAAGTGAAATTTGTTTCCTCGTGGGAAAATAAAGCAATTAATTCTGCGACAGAGGGGAAGGGGTTTTTAAATAGCATATTTACTCAAAAACAATGGTCGGTGAAGAAAGCGCGGATTTCTCATGGGTCCCGTTTCTCATTATCATCAAAACAGTCAAAAGTCAAGAGCCCGCCACAATGATCCGTGATTTCCCCACCGTTCATCAGACAGTACCCCTTCTCTGATATTGACACGTGTCACCACGTATGCTGGTGGGCCTGACGGATGGGGGCCTCGAAGCTTCACACTGTGGTTCCTCTTACTCGCTTATTTGCTTATGTTGCCTGGACTTGACTTCCAATCTTGATCCTTCTACTATATATATAGGCGTCCAACTCTTATCTCTTCCGAACCTCCCCCACTTTGATCTCTCCATCTCTCTCTAGGTGTGTTCCTACTTCCATTGATCTTGGGTGTTCTGGTTTCTGTTTCTTGTCAGAGAGAGAGAGAGAGATAGCGACGCAATTAGGGATGAAAAAGTGTACCAGTGAGACGTCGTCCAAACTGGACAGAAAGACGGTGGAGAGGAACCGGAGAATTCACATGAAAGGTCTCTGCCTTAAGCTTGCTTCCATGGTTCCTCCCCAATACTACAAATCCTCCAAATCCAAGGTACGTGCTCTACTTCATCATTACACGCAAGCATCCTTTCCTCCTTCAGTATCGGCAAATCACAGTCGGACGTGTATTAAAATCAGACACTAATTAATTGCTATAGGAATTGGGTTTATAATGAATCGGCCCTCTTGAGTCTTGTCACATATGTCTCAAACACTCATATTTTGATTATAATGAAACCCTATTGTCATGGGTATCCGGGACCATCAACTTTCTTCTCTCCGCCTCTCTTCTTCCTTATTTGGAAGGAATTAAATGAAAGGTTGATGATCGGCACGTACCCCTTTAGGTGTTTTTTGCCAACTACCAGTGTTTGCTTGAGTATACTACTGAAAAAATACTTTTCCTTTACTAATTTGTTTTTTCTTCTATATATTCAGGAAATGATGACACAGCAAAGTCAGCTCGATCTTGCAGCCTCCTACATAAAGCAATTGACAGAAAGAATAGAGAATCTGAAGGAGAGGAAGGAGAAAGAACTGAAATCAAAATTAGGGACTAGTAATAAGTCGAGCATTAATAATGTCGATCGTCCTAATAAAGCTGTGGTGGTCGGATCAAGGTTGCCTGTTATTAAACTAACTGAATCGGGATCTAGCATAGAAGTAATGCTGATCAGTGGGCTGAATAAGAACTTCATGTTTTATGAAGTTATCAGTGTACTTGAGGAAGAAGGAGCCGAAGTTGTCAGCGCTAACTTTTCCACTGTGGGTGATAAGGTCTTCCATACGATCCATGCTCAGGTAATTATTTCTTTTTTGCAATTTTGTAAGTTTTTCAACAAATAATTGTTCGTGGATTACAGTGACTTGGTGTCATTTTCATGATCAATATTTGCAGGTTAAAATTTCTAGGGTTGGTGTAGAGACTACGACGGTATGGCAGAGACTGCAGGATTTGATTTATTGAAATCACTATCGATCGAACGTACGTAGCTGGATCGTCCATGGACTAATGAAGATGTTTTATTAGCGGCTGCAATTAGAATGAAGCAAAACTCCACAAGGCGAAGCTGAGGAGTAAAAATGTAGCTAGGGTTTAAGCTTAATCTGTCCATGTCCTTAACTTATTATGTAGTGCAATAGCTAGGGTTTGGGAATTCGGTCTGTATAAATTCATAATAATTGAATTAAACTTAGTTAGTTGATCTCTTGATAATAAGATAGTTGTTGAAACCGGATCTTGAATTTGCCATGCCATGACCCAAAGACTCAGAGATAGAGCCAGCAAGATTCCAACATTATTTTAGCTAGCTAGGATCTCAAGTATTAATGGAAATAGTTTGCGGATTTTGCCAGCTAAAGCCTCAACATACAGTGAAATATTTTCAAATTATACTTCACATACTTCACTAGCAAATCAGGCTGTGCGATGTTGCGGTTTTAATTTTTTTCTGAATTTTAATTCCTCATATATATTTGAAGTTATTCATAAATCATAATTATATGCATAGAATCAGACAGACACCATTGCACAGATGGTTGCTGGGGTAACTATTATACATTAACAGTTTTTCTTAATAAAAAAGAAAAAAGAAAAAACTACAGATCAAGCAAGAGCTCATTGGCCATCTCAACTTCAACTTCAACTTCAACAAATCCGGCATCACATTTCATAAATATCATAAGTCAAAATTAGGAAACAACACAATAGAGGGCAGTGCTATATACGACCGATGTTTTAAACAATCATCTCTCATTTTAGCAAAAAACATAGAGAACAATCATTCCATGAAACCTAAAACTCATCACTTCTTCAAGAGTTCCTTGGTAGGGTTGGTGGCAAAAAAATTTGTGGCTTAAACCACTCTAACCAAGGTAGCAGGAAAATGGCTCTAGAGGGCTAGAGATGACATGTTGGTTGCTGAATCTATGGAATTGAAAGAGCAGATTGAATGTTATAGTTAGCATAAATTCAAGAACAAAATGGTCCTATCACTATTCGTTCAATAGTGTCACCCTTCATTTTACTTTAGTGTGTATATATAATTAATTATATAATGAAGTCTAATTTTGATATCAAAGAGTATAAAGATGGATTTGAACTTTAGACGACGACGGCAAGACTGAGATCATAATGTAACTTAATTAAAGTGACTATTAAGAAGTTTACTCTCCATTTTACGTTCACAGTTTAATACCAAACACCCTCAAATTTATAAATTGCATCCATGTTTTTATTTTGGATCACTTCACTAAAAGTTGGTCTCAGACTCAAACTCTCAGTTTCAGTTTCGATCACTTCAAATCTGAAAAGCATAAGGCGTAGGTAGAATTGCTCAATCGAAACCTTGTTTTTGGACGTGCCCTATCTCTTCGAACCTTCCTCTAATACACATAACTAGGGTGTGGACTGTCCAGGACCACTAGTACGGCACCATGCATTGTATGGAATATTTAAAGTAAGAAATAAAGGGTCAAATCCTAAGTAGAAAAATTACTTATTTAGAGTCAAAGCACACGCTTAGCTTAATTAGGCGTCATGCTTAATTAACCCTACTCGGCAATGGAGGAAGAAGAAGAAGAAGAAGTAGAAGAAGAAGAATAGGACACATGTAGACTGTGACTTAAATAAGTTGTCAACCATGTAGTGTAAAATATATATAGTTTGCGCTCTTTTGCACGTGAATATCTTGAAATGGACTGCCACATAAGAAAGAAGGTCAATTGGCTTAGCTCTAGCTATTGCCGATAAGTTATCATATAACAAGTTGAACTGAAATTTCCCGGTGATATTCACACGGTGAATATTCACACGACGAACATGTACGTAGTTTCCCAGCTGCTCACACTCGCAGGTTCACATAGACTTTTCCTTGCTGGCATGGTCTACGGTTTAGACCCGAATCATTTTGTTGTGTTTTTCCTTTGTTGCTCCTTTCTATAGCAATTAGTCGAGAGTCGAGACCATCGATCCTTAAACAGCAAGTCTAGGCTTGCCCTGATATTACATTCGATTAACCACATATATAAGAAAGTTTTCACACGAAGTACGTTCAAGCCATCTGCTATATGTTTCTTCTCAAGAAAAAAAGAAGAAAAAAAAGTCATCTGATACCTTTGCTGCAAATCCGGCTACCGCCTGTGACACTTTATTGCATTATCTAGGAACAGAGAAAATCGATGAATTAAAGCTTGATCTCATTCAAAAGGTACCCATCATCCATCTAGAATCTCATCTACTATTGCTTGTGCACCAAACGTCCAAACTCACTAGAATTCTCACTTAGCACTGTAATTAATATTAACAAATTATGGGTTTTCCGCAAACTTTTCTGAAATGCTCAAGTACTTGGTATGACTCATGTCAAAAGCATAAAAACACACATTACACCCAGGCCCAACATGCATCAAGCCCTTGACCCGTGTTACTTTTATGTTTTATTATATTGTTATTTACTTTTAGTACAATGTGGGTCTATGCTGGCAATAAAACCCTACTATCTTTGGGTAGGGCGATGTGGGCTTATCCCGATATGCACTCTCAGTGTGTCTTGTCTGGCCTAGCGAGGCGGTGAGCTCTTTGCTTGATCAAATGGACGCAACCTCCTAGTAGCAGGATGAAATGAAGTGTTGCCAAATTTCTTTCTGTGCGACAACATAGTGGGAAAACTGTGTTATTTGTAATAATGTTTCTTTGTGATAGAGTTATCTTTCCGGTATGTCACTGCTATGTCAGAGCAAATAGAGTACCCAATCGTGCATTCTTTGCTAATTGGTGCATGTTAGAATACATAGATTTTGTAAAGACTCTTGGTATTATTTCAGAATGTTTTCTTGATGCTCATTATAATATGGGGTTTAGCCTCTATGTCCCCCCCCCCCCCCCCCCCCGGTGTATTCTACAGTTTCATTAATCAAGGCTTGAGAGCAACTGCACCAGCCCCCTTAAAAAAAAAACACACACACACACACAACACCATAACAGAAACATACATAGAGCAATGAGTTTAATTTGGTTTTGAGTACAGGTAATGTTATTATTGGCTTGAAAAATTCGTGAATCTGAAAATTATGTGCCATCACTGACATGTAAAAAGTTGATATATCCATTGTCTGATCCCTTGATGATTTTCTACCCAAGTAACCTAAAAAGCAAAAATGTCCTATATTACCCTACATAAAGAAATTTATGTTGATGAAAGGGGCAAATTTTTATGGAAAAAAAAAATGACAAAATTAGAAAATTTGCTATATCTTTGATACATTATATGATGATGCCGGGCACAAACCATTCTTAACCCTCCAATCTACCATACACACATATTAAACAAGTATATATGAATTTTTTTTTGAAAGGAACAAGTATATATGAATTAGAAAGCCTTAATTTTATAAAAAAAAATACTGATAAATGTTACTTTGAAACTATAATTAGCCATAAGGCCATCCAAAATTTCTTGTACACATAAAGCCACTTGCATTATCAAATATTCAAATTACTTCATTCATGACGATTTTGCCCCTCCACTAATCAATTGCTCATATTAGATTAATCACTCTCTCTCTCTCTGATTCTCCCCCAGAAGCCCTCTCTCTTCCTCTTCATCCTCCGACGAACTAGGGGTGGGCGTCGGGACCCGAAAAACCGAGAACCCGACCCGAACCGAGGAAAAAAGCCCGATTCGGTTCGGTTTTAGAAGTGAAATTTTCGGTTCGGTCTAAAGCCCGACCTGAATTCATGTAATCGGTTCGGTCTCGAGTTTCATATTTTTAGGGCCCGAAAGCCCGAACCGACCCGAATACTGTAGCATATGCCACATGTCAGTCCATGATTGGGTGTTATAATAATAAGTTAAATATTAAAAAAAAATTAAACAACCCTAAAGGAGTAAAGGCTACACTCCTCCAGTCGACTAACTCGACCTCAGCCGCCCTCTCTTTGCTTGTCGATACTCGATAATATCGAACTATCGATACCATCTCACTATCTCAGTCTAAGCCCCAAATTTATTTCCTATCTCCGAGCCCTCCACCACCTTCTGAACTTAGGATGATTAATCAAATGCGTTGCTTCAAGGGGCTCTCTGGGACGAATTCTATATCTGGTACTTCTTCCTAATCCTCCGATCTCCACTCCGCTTTCAACATCCGCGAAGCCGAACTCTGAGCCTTCTTCGCTGAATTCTCCAGCTCCGGCGCCGACCCCCTTGGGGTTCTCCGAGCCCTCCACCACCTCGACCAGGTTCGAAGTCGGATCCTCGCCTTTGGGGTTTAACCTGCGCCTTCAAGGTTGTCTATCTCTCTCTCTCTCTCTCTCTCTCTCTCTCTCTCTCTCTCTCTCTCTCTCCTCCCTCACCCTTCAATTTCTGCTTAAATCGAAACAAGAACACGATCCGTGCGCTGTTACAGCTCCCGATTTCGCCGTCGCCGACTTGGCGCAAGTCCGAGCCGCTCCGAGATCCGATAGGCCTTTGCTTCGTCTTCAATAATCGGATCGACTCTTCCGATCAGGTAAGCATATAATGCACAGAAGATGTTTGATTTATTGTCTCTGAGAGTTCTGAACTATTATGACATGTCAGATCTGTAGCTATTTACTGATGTAAGACTCTATAAGTCAATGGGAACCAAAGTAATATCAGAGTTTAGGCTTGGACGAACTGAATTTGTTGAGAGTTGAAGGACAATATTTTATTGTGAATCTGTTGAGAACCAAAGTAATATCAGAGTTTGGGCTATGATAAACTGAATTTGTTAAGGATTGAAGAACAATATTTTATTTTGATTGAGCTGATGTAGAGTTAAGTAACTTATGTAGAACATTGAGGTGCCTTGTTGAGCCACGTGGGATTGCAGGATCTGGATTAGCTCTTCGAAATTTTGTTTGTTTCTCTTAGCTTGGCAAAGCTAAAGAATTTGGATTTGTAAACATATTCTGATATACAGATTGATAAACAGCTAGAAGGTTCTGAAATGCATTTGTATCTTATATCAAAATTATTCTGTTACAGACAGATGAAGTGCAGATAAGAAGGTATTCACCAGTTCTAGAAAGTGCATTATTAGATGGTAATGGTACCTTGGTAGCCGATGAGTGGCAGGCAGTTCCTGATATTTGGAGAACTTCAGCTGAGAAATATGGGGATCGTGTAGCATTAACAGATCGTTTATGTTTCTGTTGGACAATTTGGATTGTTTTCTGTTGGACAATGTATTCTGGACTCTTGAGTTTGTGTTGTAAACTATAAACTATGGCTAAACTTGATTATTGCAAATTGATTACAGTTATGTTAATGAGTTTATTTCACAGCATTATAATTTGATATGCATTCCAGTCTTCTAGGTACCAAAACTGACAAAACGGGCAAAATAGGCAGAATTGACATTTTGGGCCCGAAAAAGCCCGAAAACCGAACCGGCCCGAATGGGTTTGGGTTTTGTCGGTTTTCAGTTTACAAAAAGCCTGAACCGAAAGTTTCGGGTTCGGTATCGGTCTCACTGATTTTCGGGCCCGGCCCGACCCGAGCCCAGCCCTACGACGAACCACTTATTGCTTTTGTTTCTCTAACTTCAGGCGACAGTGGCCAAGACGACTACGGCTATGGATGGACCATTAGATCTAGTGACGATGCCTGAGATTGAACTGACCTACGGCAAAGAGACTACGGCTACAGACGGAACCATCAGATCCGATGACGATGCCCGAGCTTGAACTACATCACGCCCCAGACCTAGTGTCAGTGGGTTTTAAGCACCTAACGCCGAATTCGAGGTGTGAGTGCTACAAAGCAAAATGTAAATAAACATTTCCTTCTAGGCTCGTCCAACCCACTTCGGCTCTTCAAAATCTGTGTACTTCTCTGAAAAAGATATTAGAGATGGGTGGGTAAGCAAAACCACGCGCTCAGTGAGTAGATCATGTAATATACCAGTAAAGCCATGTCATTTTACACACGCTGAAAGTAGTATATCGTATACACAACAATTCACAACAATTCGTCACATCGCATCATCCCTTCTTATTGATTATCCTTCAATTTAGTGTACCCTACGGGAACCCTAATGGCCTTCTCTAGCTCTATACTACCGTGTGACACATCCTTACCTCGGCATAATCAATCAAGAAGTTTTCATGTTCCATGACTGGTCAAACAATGGATCCAACACATAATATATATAAACTCTGCATATTTCGTAAATAGACACGCTTCACTTGAAAATAGAGAGATATTTTGTAAATAAATAAAATCGTGTTTTTCCACCATTTTTGTAGAAAATAAGAATATTTGAAATATATTACACAACCCACTCACCTCGACAATACGAATCACCTCCTAGAATACCGATCGTAAACCGACCCTCCTAAAATAAGCCTTCTATAAATTATCATTGGATCTCACTCAAACCTCTAAGGATAGAAAGAACTCATTGAGACAAATCCGTAGCTTTTCACGGATCTTGAATCAGAGTTACGGATAAAAAGTTATGATCCGTCAAAGTTTAGAGAGAGAAAGATAAGCTAGAGAGAGAGAGAGACTTTCTCTAGGCAAAATGGGTATGCACTGGAGATCGGGGCTGGTAAATAGGAAAAGAGAACCAATGTAAATGGGCCAAGTGTCTAACTCTTAATAAACCACTAAGAAGCTTGTGACACTTGTCAAGCTTTCATCACTTTTCTTCCTTCCACTTAACAAATATCCAAATGACTCATGGAATTGCAACTGACACGTTTGGCTACTACTCTTGGTCACTAAGCAAACCCCTTGACCAATGATAAGGCGCCACGTCACCAAAGAATTCACTTTAATCCAAATTTCAAAAATTCCTTAAAAATAGCTCAGGAATCCGAAAAATGCTGCGAACTCTTGGTGATCTCTACTTTCCATTTCCAAGCTCAAAACTAAAATTTGACCAACTTCATAATTCGGGATCTCACAAACTAACAAAAAAGCTACTAATAGTTGAAACTTGAAACTGCTACTAGCATACTTTTGAAAAACTACTCTCACTGCCAAACAAACCTACTGTGCATTTTTGTTGGTTACTTTATGTGTTCATGTCAAAACTAGAAACTAATAATCTAGTTGATAGAGTTTTAGATTCATGTGTTTTCATTCACGCCTGTCTATTGATCTTAGTTATATCTTTGTTCTTCCAAAAATTCTTTCATTTAATTGTCTACTGCTCTCTATAACTGTTGTAGTGGCTTTTCAACATTGTGATAGTATCTTTCTATGCTTAAATTAGTATCTTTTCAAGCTGATGTCAGTAGTTTTTTTGTTTTCATTTTGATTGATTTTAAGTCAGTAGCTCTCTATAACTATTATAGTGGTTTTTCAACACAATGATAGTAGCTATCATGCCTATGTAGTATTTTTTTAAGCTGATTTCAGTAACTTTTTTGTTTTCATTTTGATTGATTTAAAGTTGTTTTCTGTCAATAGCTAATCAAATTGGAAAATCAGGATTCTATAGGAACTTCAGTTTTTTTTTTTTTGGTATCGCATTTCTTGTTTGAAATTTGTGCTATACTATCAACATGGATAATCAACTGGTATGTTGCGATCAATATCTATGTCAGTAGCTTTTTATTATTGGTATAACTTTCTGTATATATGTCAGTAGATTTTTAGATTACTTGTTTTTGATTATATGGTTGATAAAGAGTGCCACTTTTGGGGTGCACGACATGTTGCTATTTTCAGTTTCAAATACTAATATTTCGTTGTATCTTCTTGCAAAATTCTTTCCCTTTGCATTTGTAGTACGTGGTAGATTCTGAAAATCATGTGAATTTGAGTAGTGAAGCCTCCATTGACAAGAGATCATCCGGCCAACCAAGAAATATTGAAATGAAGTCTGGTGCTAATCGAATGTGGCAAAATAATGCCTATGGTTAGTGTAGTGTGGTAGAGCTTGACAACAGGAAACATCAACGGTGGCCATCTGAAAAATGACAGTAGCATTACAACATTGACTGTAGTTTTATACAACTATTGTAATAGATTTTCACAACTATAGTAGTGGCTTTTTACAACTATGAAAGTAGTTTTTTCCCACAGTTATATCATTGTTGAACCCTGCATACTTTTTGTATCAGTGAATATGTTCTCTTTTTGCAATAGCATTTTTATATTGGTTGTATCATTTACATTTCCATTGCTTTGTTAGTATTTGAGAATAGTTTTCTCAGTCTCTGGGAGTACCTTTTGTTCTGCTTGGTAGTAATTTTTGTTCTGCTTGGTAATAGCTTTTGACGTTGATAAGAGTAACTTTTGGTGATGGTAATAGTAGCCTTTTGTTACTGGTCAGAGTAGCTTTCAAGTGTTGGTGACAGTAGCGTTTGTTGATTGTGATAGTAGTTTTTGGTGTTCGTGACAATAGTTTCTGTTTATGGGGATAATAGCTTTTAGTTTTGGGGAGCATAGCTTTTGTTGGTGACAGTAGCTTTTGTGACCTCGTCGGAGGTCGCTGGAAATCTCACCAGAGTAGTTTTTGTTGCTAGTGATAATAGCTTTTGGTGATGGTAATAGTAACTTTTGTTAATGGTGAGAATAGCTTTCAGGTGTTGTGACAGTAGTGTTTGTTGCTTGTGAGAGCAGCTTTTGGTGTTGGTTACAGTAGCTTTTGTTGATGGGAATAATAGCTTTTGATTTTGGGGAGCGTAGCTTTTGTGACCTCGTCGGAGGTCGCTGGAAATCTCACCAGAGTAGCTTTTGTTGCTAGTGACAATAGCTTTTGGTGTTAGTGACAGTGGCTTTTGTGGTTGCCGGAGTTCGCCGAAAGTTACCGAAGATTCTTGCCAGAGACCTTGCCGGAGAGGAGAGAGAGAATGATTATTGACTTTTTACTCTAGTGACATTTATGTAAATATGTTGGTTTTTATATCCAAAATTCAACACAATTTTTAATCTAGTAGCCTTATGAGATAAAAAAAATAGTTGGTGGCCCCATGGCTAAAAAAATATTAAAAAATGGCTTTATATGCAATTGACCCTTAATTTTATAGTTTGGACGTGTGTTATATACATGGTAATTTGTCTAATCTTAGCAACCATATCCCAAAGTCTAAACGCCAGAAAGTTGACGCTCGGGCTCTGTTAAAAGCCATTTTCATCATCCCATTGCGCTCTTTTGTAGTAGTGGGCGTAAAGAATGAGCTGCACCAACCCTAAAGCTGATCCCAAACTATATGTCATCACCTGCAGCCAATTGTTCAAGGGGGAGGATTCAGTGCACTGATATAAATGGATAGTTAGATTATATTAAATATACTCTTATGTTATTAATAAAAATATTAATTATAAATATCAAGGGTTGAGATCATCTTATAAGTGTTGGGTCATTTGCACCGTTGGTGCATAGAATAATTTCCAATTGTTCAAAGAATAAGTTATTTTCTGTTAAATAAAAGAAATCGAATCCTTGTAATCACGAAACAAAATTCAAGGTGGTATATATTGTGTTGGATAATTACCAGGATAGAGAAATAAGCTCGAGCAGTAAATGTATGGAGTTAAATAAAGAAATCGAATCCTTGTAATCACGAAACAAATTCAAGGAGGTATATATTGTGTTTGGATAATTACCAGGATAGAGAAATAAGCTCGAGTAATAAATGTATGGATCAGCCAAACAACTCCACTGCAAAAGTAAGCAACTGAGAGATAATGTGGCATGTATTTGACACTCTTCGTCTCGATGACTATTTTCTGTCCAAAGAAGAAAAAAACTTAGTGCTCTTGCAATATTCGAATGGATAAACACAAACACAATCCTGAAGTGCACTTAGGTCTAACATACATGCACGCCCACACACACATAGAATTTTTATAAAAACATACCATGACTGTTAAGGGTGACCCATACATAATGACATTGGAGAGAACACATAAGTAGTCGAGAATCCTGCAGCGGACTGAAGGACGATACGAGGGAATGGTAATTGCGAGAGCAACAACAAGAAGGCAGAAAACTTCAATCACAAGAGCAATGATGACATTTATCTGAAGAGAAAAAAAAGTAATAAGAAAGAGATACGTAAAAGTAATTTGTTATATATAGTTTTAGGGTTTAGTATTAGTACTAACGCGTTTCGATGGCGAAGAATATGCAAAGAAGATGGCAATGTAGACGAGTTCAAGAAAGATTCCGGTACCGATGATTGCAGGATCGATCGGAATCGGTCCATGAAAATAACAGTAGTAAAGGCTATTGAAGTTCGGACAGACGCGCGGTAGACCATAAAAGAACCACAATGCGCAATTAAGCAAAGTTGCTAAATAAGGATCTGGCTTGAATTCTCCTACTGTTTTTTTATTGATTATTTTCACAAATGTTGGGCTGCAACAATTAATCTTTATCAACAATCAAGGATTAATGTAATCAAACAAGACGTTCGATCCCATAGTCACAAAATGCAGAGAGAGAGAGAGAGAGAGAGAGAGAGAGAGAGAGAGAGAGCTTACATTGGGGAGACAAACAACCATAAAATGATGAGATTGCCTGTGAAGGAAGAAACAAGTTAAGATTAGGTAAAGGGTTTAATGCATGTAAAGAGCGTCTGAACGTGGGTTAATTCCCGATCTATTCTTAACTCATGAATATGATAAATACAGCGCTGCTATGTATATTTACTATGTATATAAATGTACTCACCTAGGAGCCCTACAAGAGGTTGGAGCGTAGCTATGGCCATGGCCTCAACGATATTCGAACTATGACCTTACTTGAACAAGAGTTTCGAGGCCATGAACCCAAACGGGATCGATCCCTCTGTGTCCTTCACTTTTAAGGAGACAGAAACCTAAACGAGGATTCAACTTCTTGAGGCTTGATCTCTGTAAATTTACAGCTTAAATTAGAAACGGGTACTAGGTAATATTCTCTATTACAGTTATTTTTTTGTTTTGTTTATGTTGACCTGAAAATGATCATACATAGTGCCATGACTCATGACGAGTAATATTTTGTTTTTTGATGACATACGAGTAATATTTTGTTGAGTCGTTGGAGTTCCTTCTTCTAGAAAAGTAAAACCGGTGCCTGAGGTTTACTTCATCAACAAATGACGTAATAAGCATATATATTCATTAGATGTTTTGAGTCTAGATGAACCTAAACCAGAAAGGAACCAAATTATAACTTCCATATTCTGACTTTACTACCAAGACTTTACTACCAAGAAAACGACATTGTTTGCCTTTTATCGAACCCATATGCTCTACTCTTTGAACGTGGGCGCTGGAAAATTAGAAATATAGGATAAGTGGGATATACATCTCCGACGTACAATATGGAAAAAATTGAAACCGTTGTGAACAACGAAACGCGAGAAGATAACAAAGTAAGGACCAAACCGGGACAGAATTAGAAAATTAAATTGAGGGGGTTTAAATTTACGATAGGTTGCCAAATCTTCCTTGCTTTTTTTTTTTTTTTGCTAGCTATTTTAAATTTCTAATACATGTTTTCTTTTCAAAAAGCTGGAGTGGGCTGCAGCACAACCCAGCCACACCTACTTCCACGACTGTGACCTGTACATACTAGTTGATATGTCACTACGTTTTGGCACTATCAGTTGGGGCCCGTAGGAACACCTAGGCACCATACTATGGGCCGGGTTCACGACCCACCATGCTGGTGCTCGTCAGAGGCAACGTTTCCAGCACCAAGGGCCTCGGGCCTGATCACCTCAGCCCATCTGATTGTACATCAGAAAGCTTACAGAACTGCAGAAGAACAACTTGCGTCCCACATCGAGAAGATGGGAAACCTCTTTCCCACGCTCGAGTATTAAAGCATCAGCACAACTACCTTTTGAGGGTAATAACTCTTTGATCTACTATTACTTGATTCATTTATATACTAGTATCTTACTCAGGCATCAGAGAGGCGTAAACCGTCCAGTACGGTTTACACCTCTAACGCCGTGTTCCTGGTACAGGAAATAGGAGTTGAATCGGTACCCCGAGTGGTATAGCATTCTGTGTGAGGTACCCGGAGAAAGCCACCAGAAACATGACCAAATCTTCAATTTTCAAATATTGGTAATTTGGTACTACGTCTTTACAACACATGTTTTTTTGTTTTACTTAAATATATAATAATAGGGCAAACGTCAATAGTTTGGGGTCATGGCTACTTTTGCCCTTATGTTTAAAAATATCTAATTTTAGTCCTTGAGTTTGATAGATCAACCAATCTTAGTCCAATTATAAGTTTATAACATTTCGTCTAATAACGTTAGTGAAGCACTCATGTGCATGTCACATGAGGGGATAATTTTGTCTTTCGCATTTAAAGCAGTTTTAACTCATCTGCATCTGTTTCGCGCTGCTCTCAAGAGCACCAACTAGAATTGAATATGGCTCCTCATGAATTGGAATATGCATCAACTACTTTATTCGTCAATCATGGTGCAGGTAAAAATATATCTCTCCCTTCATTTGTAACAATTAGGTTCATGCCTACGAAGGGGTCAAATCATATTAGATGGTATGTATGAGTTTCAATAAGAGAATCCCAGAAATGAAATTTGTGTTTCTTGTCTATATTGATATACCCTGAAAATGGATAAATCGGATTGTTAATAGGATTTTCATTGAACTGCATGAAAGCTGCTTGTGTTATGTATTTGCGACTTTGGTCTTGCAGAAGTTACGAGTCTGAGTTATCAATAGACAGACATCCAGAACTTAATACTTGGCTGCTAATTAAGCTAGCCAAAAAGGATGTGAATAGGACGTAAAGATTCAATTAATTGAGTTTTGTTTATGGAATAAACTCCGAATACTAAACTAGTATAAGTTGTTTTGGTCTCTTCTTAGAATATTCTTCCGCCATAGAGGAATTGCATTGAGTTGTAAGCAGAGGTTTGAACGAATTAAGGATTCATGATCATAATAACACAAAGAAAGATTAGGATTTAGGATATTCTAACCTGGGTCAGAGGCCCTTTGTCAAGTTTATATCCTCTATGAATCATCTGACCATGGAAGATACGCAATCGAAGTTGATTCTTTTGGTATTCCTAAAAGCAGTTTAAGAAGATAGAGAGATGAAATGTGGAATTGTAAACTAGGAAATGGGTAACTATGGTTTAAATACAAAAGACAAAATTACCCCAGCATGTGACACGCACGTGAGGGTCTCAATAATGGTGTTAGACAAAATGTTATAGTATTACTAAGATTAGTTGATTTATCAAACCCGAGAGACCAAAATTAGATATTTTTAAACCAACGGAGCAAACGTAGCCATGACCCCAAATCACAGGCACCATTTATAACATTTGCCCATATTCCATAATAATATGAGGCCGAGCTCTCAACTTAATTGAGTTATATACTCCAATTTCAAAAAGCAAAAAAAGTGTAACTTGAAGTTTAGTCTTGCACAACGAGTAATAAACTCCATCTGTTTTGAAAGTGAACGTTTTTGTTAAGAATAAAATAAAATGGGATTTACGGGTAATTTGTTAAGACATGGCTAAAATATATTCTCAACATGTACCTACGAGAATTGAAGTCCAAGAATTTTTGTTTACAAAAGAGAGACAATAAATTAAACTAAATTATCATAGATAATGTTCAATTCCTTCTATCTCAACGTAATCTTACATGTAAGATTTGGAAGGAGTTTTGAGTTTACGGTTGCTCATGCAACATTTTTGTTTCATGGGGATGATATACTAACTGTATGCGTGACCCAACTCCTCATTCTAGATTAGTTAAATGAAGTGTGTAGGAGACCTAGTTCTCGGAGGGTATACGCAGGGCCGGTCCTGAAAATTAAGAGGCCTAGTGCGAAAATTTAAATGATGCCTTATTAATCACGATCTCAATTATGGGTTTTGAACCCAAGACCAATCAAGCCTAACAACTTAAGGTAAAGTGGCCAACTGAACTGAACAATAATTCAATAACTCTCAACATTCTTGACCTATATATTTATCTAAAGCCATTACAAAATTGAATTCAGAGGCCTTCGAAAACCGGAGGCCTTGTGCGGCTGCTCCATTTGAACACCCTCAGGGCCGCCCCCGTGTACGTCAATTTCAAGTAGGGGTGGCTTAGTCTAAGTCTTTGGCAGCAATTCTTGGTCGGTGGAAATATGCATGCATACATGCATCAGTATCACCGAAAACAAAAAACCAAGAACAATATATGTTGAAAAGAATTCAAAGATCTTATATGGTCCCCTCGGAGATCATCATCCATTATATATTTACTATTTTCCCCTTCAACTTCTGAATATTGAGCCACACAAATGCTAAATTAGTAGCTTACCTTCATCTACTTCTTCACTCAGATGTTTACAAATTAAAGTATCCGTAAGAGACAATAGACAAAGGGTGTCGAGGGATGACGAACGTATATAGATCGAGACTAAATCAAGTTGTTTTAATGAATAATAATTCATTAAAACAACTTGATTCAGGTTAAGAAAATGACAAACAAGACAAAAAATTTGTATAGACGTCTTCCTCAATCGCCCTACACAAAAGAAATCACAAAAACAAAGTAACCCAATAATGATTTTGTAATTTATAAAACATGATTACTTAGTCTTCTAATCTAATAGTAGTACTACATATCCATGCTACTTAGCCTAACACAACGTTGAACATGATATATATTAAATTCATGTTAATTAGTATTGAGAGAGTGATTTTATTTAGTGGTCCAATATTGGTCGTTCGTTGGGTTCAAAAGCTAGCTAGCAAACACACTTCAACTTGTATACGTTTTTGTTTTTTTTGCCTTGTGAGCATTTCTGACTTCTAAGTCGAGAAGTTTGTGTCAAACAAGAAGTAAACGGCGCAGATATAATTGGACAATTCAATCTCAACACTTAATAAAATTAATGGGTTTTGTTGACTAATCTAATCCATTATTTAGAGATTATATTAGAGTACGTTTTGTTTTCATTTGTCTAATTCTTTTGGGTGTGTAATGTGTTTGTATTGATGTATCGACAGTAATCAACCTCAAACGTCGAACATTGGCCCTTTTAGCTAGAGAACTCTTTAGAGTAAACTAATCACATCACACAAGCTACATTGGTTATTTCTAGCCCCCAACTAATCCCTAATCTACTTAGCTAGCATAAAGTCTTTTTTTTTTTTTTTTTAAACGAGCATAAAGTCTATTTAGCTAGTAGGAAATTAAGAAGAGAAAATCTAGAGGGTTAATGGTGTGGCAAGTTTGAAGGCAACATCAAAACTGACTCTCATTTTCATGGGATACATAGTGACCCATTAATTGGGAAATAGAGAGTGAAAGTATTTTGAGTAGATTATAAATGTTTATAAGAAATTAAATATTTTTATGTAATTTGCTTCATGCTCTGACCCCAAAAAATAATAATTTGCTTATTGTTTAAAAAATATTATGTTCGAAATTAAAACCATTAGAAAGTGATTTTGACACTTTATTTTATTAATTACATTTACAAACGGTAAAGTGGACTACCAAAATCATTATCATTTATTGATGTTGTAGATCAAATTTTTTGTTTTGTTTTTCGGGGTTAGAGGTCTCATGATTATAGGTATCATCTTGTGTTAATCGTGTCAAGTCAAATGCAAAAAAACAAGAGTTGATCAGCCAATTTCTACAAGCAAGCAAACCTATGCTAAAGTGCGGTTTCTCTCGACACAAACAAAGATTTACACAATCTAGCTAAAGTAAATGGTAGCATGATCCATAAATCAAATCCGTAATACGGATCTCCATTGATGATTAAAGTTTTACTTTATTGTTGCTTTTATAAGTTTAGAATTCTAATCGAATCGTCTAATTTGTCAATTGACTGATAACATCTATTGGAATTTAATTACGAATCTCACAACAGATTCAGGATCATGAATTTAATTCTCTTTGAATTGGGACCAATGTTTATCTTACCATAAAAGAAAAATAATGACCATCGATTAATCTCTAATCAATAAAGATTATGTCTAAAAAGGGGTATCTGAGAAGGAACAGTAATATGTTGTATATAGTATGGAATATTTCTTTTTAAGCCAAGAAAATAAGGGAAAGGTGCAGATAAAAAGAGAGGAAAGAAGGACGAGAGAGCGGGAGGGAGGTAGAGACTTGGGGAGAGTAGAGGAGACCAAAGTGGGTCATAAGAACACGTTGTGCGAAGGCAACACCATGTGCTCACATGTCACATGGAACATGAATAGATAGCTAGAGCAGCAGCAAGAGGAAGAGGAAGAAGAAGAAGAAGAAGAAGAAGCCAACTCCCCCATAAGCCCCAAACACCAAAACACAAACACAAAGCGACGTCAGATTGAACAAGGCCGAACACCAACAACCACCAGTCTCAGGCTCTCTGCTGTCTCCGACCAGACCCTTCTGAATCGGAATTCGAGTTCGGAAAAATGAAGGAGGGCAGTGATGGGTTTGTTAGGGCCGATCAGATTGATCTCAAGAGCTTGGATGAGCAGCTGGAGAGACATCTCAACAGGGTTTTGACTTTGGAGAAGACCAAGATGAGAGGAGACCAAGACACCAATTCCACCACCACCACCACCAACAACAACAACAACCTCAACAGTCTCAACCTCAGCACCACCTCCGCCGCCTCCGCCGCCGCCACCTCCACTTCCGGCATGACTCTCTCCATCCCCAAGCGCCACAGGCAGGAGTGGGAGATCGACCCTTCCAAGCTCATCATCAAGACCGTCATTGCACGTGGCACGTTCGGCACCGTCCACCGTGGCATCTACGACGGCCAAGATGTCGCCGGTACGTCTCACCCTCCTTTCATTTTTACCTGCTTTCTTCTGTTGGGTCATTTCAAGTTGTCAAATTTCTCAAATTTGTGGCTTTTACTCCCCACCTTTCTTCTCCAAGTTCCCATCTTTTCTCGATTTAATTACTTCAATTTCATGCCTTGAGCAATACCCATTTCATTTGGACTTTGATTTTACTTCATTTCACGGATAATTAGAGATCTTAGTTCATTTCCACTTGGTTTTGGCAGTGTAAAATGTAGTTGCTGTGTAAAAGTAAGGTTGATTTTGATGCTGTTACTTTAATTTGTGCGGTTCAATGGTGGATTAGGTGAACTATAAATGTCAATTCATCTTTATTGTTTTAAGGCGCTTCTATGGTTGATCTAGCAGGTCAATTACTTTATGCATACTTATATGTGTGGCAAAATTCCAAACTCATATCCAATGGACTCTAATGAAGGATTCTTGTTTGTCCACTGTAATTGTACTCTTATGGAAGCCGTGACTCTTTCACGGGTATAAGTTGAGTGTTCTGGTGAGAGCAACAACTTGGATAATGTTGTTGCATTACTCAACTTTCATGTGATCCCACCTGTTAGTTGAAATCTATTGAACAACTAAATAAGAAAGGTATTGTATTTGCTTAACTAAGATCGTTGTTTATTGATATATCATTGTGATTACTATCACCACCACCACCATCCTCTGAAATTTAAATGTCTTGCTTCGCGGGAAGTCCCTTAAAAGGATCCGTTAAGCGTACCTTCCTGATAGGGCTACATCAGTCAGCCCTACTTCTGTGTTTGTGCAGCGGGACAAAATAATATAATTTTATGGATATGGAAGTATACTGGCGGCCTACCTAATTTAGCTCGGCAAAGCATTTTGTCGCTTTCTAAGCCATTTCTCTTTAAACCGTCCTCTTAGGGTCTCTGTGTTTTTGTCTTCCTTTTCTTTATTGAACTTTTGATAATACAAAGTGGTTGCAATTGTTACAATTCACTTATGGCATTTCTTCCCTCTCTTTCTTTGGCCATTTTCTTGACTTCAGTGAAATTACTCGACTGGGGTGAAGAGGGTCACAGGACGGACGCTGAAATTGCTTCTCTAAGGGCAGCTTTTACCCAAGAAGTTGCTGTCTGGCATAAACTAGACCATCCTAATGTTACTAAGGTAACTTTCTACCTCTGCAAATTATTCTCATTGCCTTAGATATGTGTAAGGCCAATTGGATTTAGTTGGTGTTTTCTAACTAGTGTGGTGAAACCAAAAGTTAATTGTCTGATTAAACGATAATGTGCATCATTAAAATTGATATCCTACCTCAACTAGGGGGTTATCTCCCGGATCCATCCTCATCCATATTAGGTCAATATAAATTTTTTTTTTTTTTTTGAGGTACATTTGATCTGATCTCGTATCAATATCCCCCATGTAGTATCACAACTTAATGTTGTACTTATACCGAAGACCAAGGGATTTTTTCCCCCTAATTTTTGATATTCAGCTGTATCCTTCACTACTGTATTAAGGTAGAGGCAAGAGATTTTGTATTTTTTACTTTTCAGAACTGGCCAAGTAATTTTAGGTATGTTGATATAAAGTCAAACCAAAACTTCTAATAGAATTGTTTGTTACCTTTTCTTTTCTCTGGACAGCACACATAGAATCATTCTCTTTGCTCATTTGAAAGGCTATACAAAACATTAAATGCTTACGTGAACATCTTTTGTATGTATGTATTTTTTTTTTTTGGGAGTCATAATGAATATATAGACTTGCAGAAAAAAGTGATCGATAATGAATGTATGTATGCCTTCACTTTTGGGTAGTTTTGCTTCTATCATTCTCACTGAAAACTTCTGGTCCATCAGTTTATAGGGGCGACAATGGGTTCTTCAGAACTACAAATTCAGACTGAAAATGGTCAAATTGGCATGCCAAGTAATATCTGTTGTGTCGTCGTGGAATATCTTCCTGGGGGTGCTCTAAAATCATACCTTATAAAGAATAGGAGAAGGAAGTTGGCTTTTAAGGTCGTGGTCCAGTTGGCACTAGATCTTGCTAGAGGGTATCAGTTTCTGCTACTTGTAGTTTCCTTTTTCTTTCTTCAGAGAATTCTAGATTGTTAGATAAAGAATGAAGGACTTGTGTTTGTCCCGCTAAGAATTAGATGGTATTTGTTCGATATTGCAGGTTAAGTTACCTGCACTCACAAAAGATTGTTCACCGAGATGTAAAGACAGAGAACATGCTGCTTGACAAGACACGTACTGTCAAGATTGCTGATTTTGGTGTTGCTCGTGTCGAAGCTTCAAATCCTAATGACATGACTGGGGAGACTGGCACACTTGGTTACATGGCTCCTGAGGTACTTTGCCTACCTAATGTATTTGCTTAGAGATTCTGTTTAGGACTTCACAAGCATGCATGCGAGAAACTGTTTTAGTATCTTTTGAAGATTGCTTTTAAACTTGTGTTGTAATGGGCATTTACCACTCGTTAGGCACCAGACTCATATTATGTGAAAATGGCATTTATTGCCCTTTTAAACCCTGGTTTACTTGATGTGAAGAGGATGGTTTTGCTAATGTTTCTGCTGAGTACCTTACCAGGACAAATTTCTCAAAATTAATAAATACATAAATAGCTCACCGGGAAGGAAAAAAAAATGCTTATTGGATATAGCATAACTTGTAGACTGGTTGGTTACAGGTTCTCAATGGAAACCCATATAATCGGAAATGTGATGTGTACAGTTTTGGCATCTGTCTATGGGAGATATACTGCTGTGACATGCCATATCCTGACCTTAGCTTCTCGGAAGTGACTTCAGCTGTGGTTCGCCAGGTAAGCCATTCTCCAATTTCAAGTTTTTCAACCATTGGCACATCTTTTCTGGTGCTTATTAAAAATTTGTTATTTACTTAGAGATAAAAATTCCTTTGTTGGGCAATAATATGCCTCTTTTCATTGACAGAATTTGAGACCAGACATACCAAGATGTTGTCCAAGTGCTCTAGCAAATGTAATGAAGCGATGTTGGGATGCTAACCCAGACAAACGGCCAGAGATGGATGAGGTAGTCTCAATGATCGAGGCCATTGACACAACTAAAGGTGGAGGTATGATCCCTCAAGATCAGTCTCAGGGTTGTCTCTGCTTCCGCAAGTATAGAGGACCGTAAAATATTTATATTAGAAGAACAAATGGGACATGATTATTTTTAAGATCAAAGACTCCCCGTTTGTATTTATGATAGGAAAGGAGAAAAAAAGAAAAACGAATTTGGGTTATCAGAAGAAGTTGAACAGATTGGTGGTGGGTATACATTGATGATGAGCAATGCTTAGCTATTTCTCATTTTGTTGGAGGATGTAAAGCTTTTATTAATTATTGTTTATTTTTCTTAAAACCCAAGTTGTATTTATTTGACTTGCTGGTCCGTGTTTGACTGGCACTAGCAGCCCCTTGTAAGATCCATTATATACTAGTTATATTGTTATGATTGAGTTGAATATATGATATCTCTATTCATTTGGTGTTTGCCCTTTGCTAAGTTTGGACATTTTATCAAGACCACTGTTTGCAAATTACAATTAAGGTAGAGATACATTGGCTCATGTGTTGGCCATAAATGAAGCCATGAGGGGCCAAAAACTGTGATCAAGCAACTCTTCATCGTGTTGCCTTATGCGTTGGAGAGTTGAGCCTCTGATTTAGGTTTTGCTTCTTCCTCATCTCAGTTGGTGGTTTAAGTTTTGTATGGAATGAGTTGTACCAAGCCAGAAATTGCTCCCAAACCATTCGAAACCTACTAAAATTATTCAAACAAGTCAAAATATACCAGAAATTTAAGGGGAAAATTTGGACGGTGTATGACTCCTCACGCCCGCAGTTGTTGCACATATTTTGGGGAAGTGTGTGGCAGTGTGGGTTAGCTAGCTATATAGCGATCCCCTAAACACATGGTTTCTACTAAACAAAGATTGATCGAGCTAGTTAATTACTTAATTTCTTAAGTGGACCAATAACTAAACCAAAGTTGGATTCTTTTCTTTTATGTTACTACTAGCCTAAGTTCTAATCCTCTTTCTGTTGTGTATTTATTTTTCTTTTCAATTTTTTTTTTTGTAAATATTTTTTTGGTTTTTTTTTTTTTTTTTTTTATAAAAAATGTAGGTCCATTTTTATTTTTTGCCTCAAGCCTTAAAATCTCAAGTCCAGGCCCTTTTGGCGAAGATACCCGTAGAAGTCAAACCGACCCTCGGAGACTTGTTGCATGCCTAGGCATTCTGAGATTCTCACCAGCTAATTAATACATCTAGGGCAAGGAAACGAGGCATCTCAATCGATATGTTGGCGTCTTCTTTTAGAATAGTGACACAGATCCATGAAGAGCTTTTAGCAGCTAACTTACATTGATCGGAGCTTTCTTTATTGAGGTGCTCCTGATCAATCAGACTTGAGAGGTAATTGAGAAGATGGTTTACTGTGATTCATGCAGTTTCTTCATTTTGATTCTCCTTCAAGAATTATACCATGCATACGTATTATAGAGTGAAATAACTTTTTCATGATCAAACAAAGGAAACGTGAATTCCAATATGTGCCATGAGTTGGTGCAAAGTTGAGGGTTCAAAATAGAACCATTCATTCTTTCATTAGGCAAAATAATCGACAACAACAACTGACATTATTAACCAAGAAATGAATTCTTTCTTATGATTAACATAAAACCGTCAATCTGCTCTCCTATAGTTGGCTCAACACAAGAACACGAAAGCTGATCGGCCAAAAGAACAGAATTTTAATCAAGCATTATTGGTCCACTTAAGAAATTAAGTAATTAACTAGCTCGATCAATCTTTGTCATGTCAATCCATCGATTGATATCTCTAAACATTCGAGAGCTGGACTTCTGATCGTGACTTCTGATCGTCGTCGTCATCTTCCCATCGGGTGGTCTTGTAGAATGTAGCGTATAGAATGAGTTGCACCAAGCCAGATAGAGCTCCCAACCCATTGGGAAGCTAAGAAAATCAGGTAAATATAGGGTCAATGTATATAAATTGACATGCTTTATAGAATGTTCGGAGTGTCAAAGCTCCTCATATAAACTTCAACTTTGTTTTGCAAAATAGATTACTCACCAGAATATTGATATCAAATTTGAGAAGCGCGTAAATAAGCCAAACAATTCCATTACAGAAGTTGGCTAATGAAAGATAAAATGGCATGTATTTGACACTCTTTGTCTTGATCACCATTTTCTGCCACCCAAGAAATAAATGTATCATTGTTCTCATTGAAACATGCATACTACTTTAACATATTCAAATTAATTTAGCACAATAGGAAAGTTAACTTTGTACATACCATGACCGTCAATGGTGAAGCATACATAAGGATATTGAAGACGATACAGATGATTCCAACTATCAGAGTTCGGGTTTTTGTGGTATGAAAAGCGAGCATGTTGACTAAAACCACAACAGCAAAGAAGGCAGCTTCAACCACAAGAACGATGAAGATCCTTCTCTGACAAAAAAAAAAAAAAACCAAGGTTAAGTATCGAGCCATTTCATAACTCGTACAAATCATAGACTTCATAATGGATTTACTCCAGAAGTGAAATATTCTCACTTACACGTTTTGATCCAGGGGAGTATAATATGAAGATGACAATATAGGCGGATTCGATAATGAAACCAGCACCATTGATTGTCCAGACAAGGGTGCTATCAGGATGAACAAATGGCATTCCATAAAAAACCCAGACGGCACAATTGAGCAGAGTTGCTAGATAAGGATCTGGCTTGAAATCTGCTACTGATTTTTGCTTGACAATCTTCACAAAAGTTGGACTGCATGCATGCAATATTTTCATAATATTAAGCAATTTGAATAATTATAACAGATTTAGTACATCGGATTAACCATTGCTAATGCACCATATATACCGACAGAACAAGAGGGGGGTGGCTGGCTTACATTGGAGAAAGAAACAAACCCAACGAGATGATATTACCTGCGAGGAGAAGAACAATTATGAAAACAAAGGTACAATATTTGCAGCAATTGTTATTATTATTATTATTTCTTAAGGAGAAACGTTAGACTGAATTTATCCAGAAATGATCGAGAAAATGGATTATAGATATTGAAGAACTCATACTTCTTTCACGTTTATCATTTATAAGTATCCCATGCATGCATACATTGCAATTCTGATTCTACTGCAAAATGTGTGAGATTAATTGCGTTTGTAAAATTGATAAATTTCTCTCCATTCATTTCTTCTACGGTTTTAACTTCGAAAAGAAGGAGAAGTAGAAATCAAACTGCAGGTAAAAAGAAAATTGAAGCATACTGACCGATAATGCCGACGACGGTTCTGATCATAGCGGTGTTCGCCATTTTTGCGTTTTGGATGACAAAATGAAAAACAGTACGTACGTAAGGTGATGAGAAAGTTGAAAGTTGTTGTGATGTACTTAACAAGACGACCTTTCGAAAATGTATATATATACACAAATCACCGAGAAACATGAAAACTTTTTGTCCACATAATTCAAGGATTCCACATATAATTCTTCTTTTCCTATTGACTCGTGCTTAATTTCCTACTAAGAATTCACGGTTGTGGACAAACATGAAGCAGCTGGTGGACTGATTACCCACCGCTGGATTGGCTGTGAGAATTCTAGCGAACGGTTGATTATCGTACACGTGGGTGCATTTTCTTTTCTTTACTCGTGTTCTCACCTCCTTTTCATTTGCTTTCCATGTTAAAAGACCAATGTTCGAAAACCACAATAAATTTCTCCAGGTGATGGTCAAACAATATCGTGTTTATCCACGTACCTTAATGAAGCTTTGGTTAGAGTTGTGTAGGTCTGTGATTTTTCTTTTGTCTTTTGTTTTGTTCCCTAAACCTATCTGTTCTTGAGTGTTACTGTGGCTGTGTTGAGTTATTGTGATGTACACCATATGGGTCTTAGGCATCAAGGTACTCAAGATAGTGGTTTCATTCTTGGATGGTACGTAGGGTTAGGGAAGTTTATTTTTTTCCTTGCAGTTCCTTTAGGTTTGTAATCTTTTGGTTAGAACTTTTTTGGCTGCTTTTTGGGGTCTGTATTGCGCTTGGACTTGTACTATGAGTGGTTTTCATAATCCTCTGGCTTGACGCAGTGACGTCGTTATTTATTGGAACATGATTTCTTTCACTCAAAAAAAAAATATCGTGTTTATCAATTTGAGATATTTTGGCTGTTGAAACCGCGAGCATATTTTTCTCTTAAATTTCTAAACAATTAAAATTAGTTTTTTTTTTTTTTTTTTTTTTTTTTTCAGGGAATAGAACAAAATTACATTACACAATTGATATAGTTACAATAGATATAAGTAGATGGGAAAAATCATTGTGGTTCTTTCTCTATATTAACTTGAAATGTAGGACACAAAAACGTGATATCCTAACTAAAATATGCGCTGCCTAAATACATTTTCGAGAGGTAATATGTATGTATAATTGTGAAAAAGAAGCAAAACTAAGGTCCTGGCTTCCTCTATCAATTCACTTTCCACTGCACAAAACAGGATTAAGACCATATAATAGTATAACTCACCCTGAACATCCATCTCTGATTAATTCTTCATCCATTGAACTCCAACAAACAAAAAAAACTAAAATTAGTTTAATGATCTTTTCCTATGCCTTAGTTGACGGCAAGAGTTATCCCTCATTTTTTTTCTTTGGCTTTATTCCATTTTCATTTCATTACTTCGGGTGATCAAACGAGGTTAGTTTCCTTGAACTATAACATTGCAATCGTTTTGACCCGATACACATATCGAACAAAGACCATCTTTCACGTGGTGTTAGCTAGGGAATAGAAACAGCTGACAATTGGGCGTCTAATGTAATTTTGTTCTATTCCCCAATAATCTCAAAAATAGTACATAACAAGCACATAAAGAGTACATGGGTGTGTGTGTTTGGTGGGGTGGTAAGGCTTTGGTCTCATATATAAGAGGTCAGGAGTTCGAGCCCCATCAAGGGTAGGAATGGGGTGGGGTTTTTTGAAAAAAAAAAAAAAAAAAAAAAAAAATCATTAGGCCCAAAACAGAACCCAATCAATTTTCTTTCAAAAAAAAAGAAAAAGAACCCAATCAATATACTCCGATGACCACGGAGAAGACCCTGACTTCCGTCGATAATTCGTCGCCGTCTAGTAATGATAGGTAGCTCCGTCGCGGACTACATTCGACAGCTGGCTAGTAATTTTGTAAATAGCTTCAAATATGAGTTTCGTGTCGGGATTAACTTTTGTGAAAGATCATAGTGTAGCGACCAATGTTAAAATCTCAAGTCATATATCCTATTCCTGAAGTGTAATCATCGAAATTTGGCAAGCTATTGATTCATCAATCCATGTGCTTTTGACTTATCATGTATAATTATCAAAATTTTGACAATATATGAGATTAATTTATGAGTCTCCAACTGCCACCATTGTATACTATTATTTCTGTGAAGGAAGTTGGGCTATAACTGGTATGACTCAACCTGTCATATCGAGATGAACAACTATACATACATAATATCTACACTCACACACCATGACAAATCATTTGATGTGCTGTATCATGGAAATTAATGCTGAGAATAGATTCTGGTGTTGACAGCCTAATTATGATGCAGACCAATTAAAGAAAAAGACCTAAATAATTATGATTAGACTCATTACAGTGAGAGATTAGTCTAGTTCAATTATGCATGATGATATCATAACAGAAATTGTGAATAATTATTTGAAAATACTTCATTGATCACTAGATATACTATATTCCAAGCCAATCTTAACTCAAGAAACCTTGTAGTTCACTCAAATGTTTAATAAGTGTTCTAAATCAACCGAAAGTTTATGACTTTGAGACTAATCGAACTTTCTACTTTCTTTGTTTCTAACCTATAACTTATAAGTTATAGACTAGTCTTAAACTTTGAATGAAATGTTTCTGGTTGAATGTTCTGTAAGGTGCAATATGTCGTTTTCTTTTCATTTATAAACAAATTGATCATTATTGGTAAGGTCAGGATGCTCCTGTGTAATTTATTAACACAAAGAAGACAGAAGCAGCAGTCCACTCACCACTTGTGACAAATTTGCCATATTCAACCAAACAAACTCAAACCCCAAGGGAGGAACACATGTAAGAACAACCCTACTTTTTCCCCCGACTTTCTGTTCCGTCAGTTTCTTCAGGTTTCACTAAAGCATTCTGAAGATTCTCTACGAGGATAAGATCGATGATTTTGATGCATGAAGGCCATCTTCACAAGCTTTTAGCTTGCCCCTTTTTGTTTATTAGTACATGATTAAGTTTCGAAGGCTGCTAACAATCTTCTGGAGTCGAAACGAGAATTCTGTGTGATGGTCATGGAGATTGTTATCTCTGTGATTCTACTGTTTGTGGGGATTGCTGTTTTGGTGGTCATTCATATTTGTATAGTTGGGAGAACATTCAATGGAGGCAGTAACATTCAAGGTGTTGGTATGGTGGTTCAAAGAAGAAGCCTTGGGATGAAAAGGATGTCCATTGAGGAGTTGAATATGCTTCCTTGCTTTGACTACATGGCAGGAGAGAAAGGGAGTACTGCTAGCCCTGTGGAATGTGCAGTTTGTTTGGAAAATATCAAGGAGGGCGAAAAGTGCAGGTTGTTGCCAAATTGCGGGCACAGCTTCCATGCTCAATGCATAGACTCGTGGTTGTTGAAGACGCCGGTTTGTCCAGTATGCCGGAGTTGTGTCAATCGTCCAAAGATTGATGTGAGTGTCGGTGAGGAAGCTAGTGTTGCAGGTGAGTTTAGTGTCGAAATGACGTAGAACGGTAGAACCAAGTTCACCTTTATTGTGCTTTGTGCTTTGTTTGTTGATATTGATCTTCTTGTTAACAGTGATCTTGATATTAGCTTTTCACCACCTGAATTCAGACAACATTCGAGGCAAAGGCTTTCTCGCTTTGCCTCTTTTCTATGTTTTGCCGAAAAGAACTCGATGCTGGTTCTTTGCCAATAGGCATGTTGTGTTTGTGGTTGAGGTGGTTCATTATGTTTGTGTTGTTGACTAATCGTATTAAATATCCATTACATTTTTCACCATTTCTAAAAAAAAAAAATTTAAAAAAAAAAAAAACTCGCAAGCGTTCTTGCTTTTGTGCTTTTGGAAAATTTGTATGCTCTGTACTTTTGTTATTGGGTTTCAAAGTCCTCTCTATTTTGCCACTCACCCTGCAAGACGCTAAATTTGAAGCAATTTACCTCATTTGAAAGAATTATTTCAAACCATCGATCGAGTTTAGTGCATAGTGCATATAATGACGACAAAGGAATTTTTTGATAGTTTTGACTTTTGAGTACTGCTAACATAGAACGGCCTCACCTATGTAGAAACTAGCAGGCAGGCTTCGGGAATTTCGCGCACCAAGGGTTACAGTGTTTTCGATCAAAAAGGGTTACAGTGCTGCTAAGCCAAGTACGACCTCTATATATACAAAAGATCCGAGGCAAACAAGCATATTCATGATAATATTATTATAGAAAGGAATTATCTCACTTCCTCCCTATTAAGACCAAGCCATAGAATGCAAGCACTTGCAAACTGCTCTATACGAAATTAACCAAATGATCAACTACTAGTTAACAACGTTTAGGGGAAGTCGAAAAGACTTAAGAACTCAAACTACAGAATCTTTAATACAGAACTTCATTAGAAATGTCAACAACATCGTATGTCTCTAACAGGCATCTGATGGTTTGAAAAAGAAAAACAAGCAAACCCATCTCAACTTCAACCAACTCATATAGTGGAGAGAACAGAAAGGGATGAGCAAATGACTGAGCCTGCAGACTAATCTTTCTTCTCAGTGTTGTTTTCCAATTCCCTCCTCAGCTGGAGAGAGAAGTCATCATTAACGTCATCATCATCCCAGTCATCCTCCCACTGTTGTGTCACTTCCTTGCCTTCCTCTTTGTCCTCCCATTCTAATATCATTCAAAACAAAGATCAGAGAAGTAAGAATGCAGCAGAATTCCTACTCCAACAACATAGCAAACTTTTATTTGCTATTCAGTATTAATAAGAAGAAAAAGAGAAGAAGAAGAAAAAATGTAAGCACTCTAACAAGCAATGAAGAGCAGCATTGCGCTTACACAAAACAAGTTAGTAGTAGGAATGCAGCAGAATGAATTCCTACTCGATCAACATTACGGACTATCATTTGCTATGAAGTATAAAGGAAGCAACTACTCTAACGAGCAATGCAGAGCAGCATCGCGCTTACACAAAGCAAATAAGTAGTAGGAATGCAGCAGAATTCCTACTCCATCAACATAACATACTGACTATCATGTGCTATTAAGTATGAACAAGAAAAACCAACACGAGCACTCTCTACAAGCAGCATCGTGCTTACACAAATCAAATAAGTTAGAACCGGCACAACTCCTATTTGATCAAGATAACAAGCAGAGACAACAGTCTAACACCCATAAATCGCTAAAAACCAGAAAACAATCAAAGGAATCTAACCCAGTTATGCAAAGCAGCATCGAGATTAAACAAAGTAAAATATGCAGAAAAGTAGCACGTACAACAACCACAAGCCACAGCTTGGATAGCAAGAGTTGAGAATCCGAAAACTAAGGGTCAGCTGGGAGTTGCCGATTTGAATGCATCGTCTAATTAACGAATTTCAACAGTCTGAGCACACTAGAGGCTATAACTAAGACACCCAGAAACTTATATCACAGTGCTGATGCAGACAAGCCAAATGAATCACCAAGAGATCGATAACATTCAATTCCAAGTATTCAACATTCCCAATTTGACAATTTATTCAACTCCTCGAAACCCTAACAAGCACAATAATTGAGATTGAAATTAAAATTCCAGCTCATTGAGAGGTGCAATTACACACCTTCATTGATTTCAAACTCTTCGAACTCGTCATCGTCTTCGAACAGGTCCATCTTGGCCACCTCAGTCACTGCCTTGGGCTCCGTCGCCGCCATCTCAAACTGTCGCAACAAAAACCGTTTCAGATTTCAAAATCAAGAAAGAAAGAAAAAAATAATAATAATCGAAAGTCACCACCGATTCTTGTTGTTCTTAGCTTAATTTTTCATACCAAAATTCATATTAAGAAAGAGTGAAAATTTAACTTGGAGCAGTTCAGCCCAAATAGAAAAAAACCCTAGCTTTGCTTATCGGAGAATAGAGAAGCATAAAACTGGGATTACCGGATTTCAGGGGGCGATGGTGATCCTCTAGACTTTTGGTTCAGACGGAAAGACGCTCCACGAGTTGAAGCTGTGATCAAAGCGGTGTCGTATTTATAGGATTGTTGATTTCAGCCTTTTCCGATCATTCTAAACGACACCGTTCCTGCCGTTTAGTTGGGAATGACCTTTTTGGTCAGTGATAGAGAACACGTATCACTGTGTTTTTTTTTTTTTTTTTAACTTTTTCTTTTTGGACCCGAAAAATAAAAAATTAAGGGGTACGTACTAACGATTAGTAGGGATCAAGATCATTAAGCTTGGTCTCAAACTTAAGTTCAAAAAAGATTCGGTTGTCAAACATATAGATCATTAAGCACGTTTCGACCAGAATGATGTGTTTAAAGTTCGAATTTAATTTATTTCGCTTGTTTATAGAAAGGACTAGAACTTAATCGAAGCTGGTGACAAACAGTAGATAAATCATTGATTAGTAGCAAATGAAGTTGACTTCTCTGGGTAAGCGAGGTAGGGTGGCGTTGAAGGTGAGGCGTCGATGCGACCATTTTATTCTACAACAAAAGGACATTGGTGTAATTTGTCGCAACTAGGGATTGAGTTGCGGTGACGCACATTCTGTTCTCCAAATCGATGATTGCTTGGTGTTGTTTGGCACTTCATCTAGTGGTTGTGAATTGTTGAAGGGACAACGACAGTAGTGACAGAGACACCACTTGGCTGCCATGCTGATAGGAGCATTTTAATGCGACATTTTAAATGTTATTTCCTCATATTTACTTAGTTATTTCCTTAAATAAATCCTTCTTTTTTAGGAAAATATCTATCTTTAGAAAGTTTCTATTTTTAGGAATTTTAATAAATGTTTCTATTTTTAGGTCTCATGGAGGGAATAGAGCTGAAATAAGCACATGAGAAGCAAGGGAACGTTGAAAATGATAGAGAAAAGACACGAGAGTTGCAAAAATGAAGTTTTCCTGGTCCAACCAGGAAATCCTGTTCAAAATAGGAAACTTTGTCAAAGCAAGATTCCTGAGTCAACCAGGAAGCATGGTCGGAAAAATGAAGAGAAATGGCAAAAAATGAGGAGTCTTGATGACAATATGATACCTGGGTGGACTAGGAGAGCCCAAGAACAAGCTCAAAATGTCATCTACAAAGGTGATATGGATTGGGAGTCATTTTTGGCAAGAAAAGATGTTTAAAAATCAGATTTTGGGTCATTATTAGACACAAACTGATTTTGGCCGAATTTCAAGAATATATATGGATAATGACATCTCAATTAAATCCTAAATGCATGATTATGGCCAAAGGGAGATTTCGACAGATAAGGAAGGAGAATTTCAAGGGATTGCAACAAGCAGAAAGGTTGAAAACAGGTCCAGATACATTTCTTGATGTCCACATTCATTCTTGGCTGAAATTGAGGAGATAAATCAGAAAATGATCATGCAATTAATTGAAAAATAATCTCCCTAAATCAAGGTGTTAAATTGGAGGTTTCTCATTGGTTGGATGACATAGCAGAGCTGACGTGGCATTATCTGATTGGTTAATGCTGTGTGGATCAATCTTGAAGACTTGGAGGAGACTAAGTTGCCATCCTCCTATAAATAGGAGCATTCTCTACACCACTTCTCACACAATTCAAAACAACACCTCTCTCCCTCAGAAAATAAACATCAGAAAAATTCTTTCCATTCTCTAGTCTTCAGAAGCTCTGCGTCTCAACCAAGGAGGAGAATAAGTCATGCAATACATCAAGATCCTATCCGTCATCCACCCTTGTGTCGTCTCTAGAAGATTGCTTGCTTTCAATGATCTTCAAGTTCTTCATCTCAAGGCTTTGTCATCCATCTTTCACGGTGTATTTCATACTTTCTTTTATTTTCCTTTGTTTGATTCGTAGAGTTATGAATTCTAGTTAACATGACGTTAAGGGCAAAGTTTAAAGCTCGTTTATATGTTTTGATAATAAAATTGTGATTTTTATATGTTGATTTCTATGTTGCTTATGTGAGATTGCTTAATTGATTTTGCTTTACAGAAAACTTTTATATGTATGTGTTCTTTGGTGGCCAACTTAGGATATATGCATGTAATTGGAGCTAGATTTAAGTAGTAAAGGCTTTGGACAAAAGTCGAAATCAATTAAGGAGGATTGCAAATAGATTAACTTTTTCATACTAGGTTGTGCACTTTGGTTGACATCCTTTCTTTGTTCTTCATGCGTTGAATGTGTTATTGATTAGCTAGCTTTCTAGACTATGATTACATGTTCAATAGGTTTAATTTAGGTGCTTTCACTTAGATTAAATACTCAAGGAAAGTAAAAAATGAGAAATCGTTTGCTTTCTAACGTTTCACATGGTCAACTTCTTTCTCATGACATAGATAATCAACTATAGGAATTGTAATTGGATTTCATTCATATGATTGTGGTTTTGATCTTTATTCCTTACGTTCCACCCTTATATGTTTTTACATTTTCTTTATTTAATTTATTTAATTTTTAATTTTTAATTCTTAAACCCCCCCCCCCCCTTTTATTTCGTTATTTGTATATATTCTTTTTGTAAATAATACTCTTTACTTTTATTAATTTATTTTTGCAATTACAGGTGTGCCCTCAATCCCCGGCTAGAACGATCCCTACTTATTCTATACTGACAACTACATTTTGTAGGGTTAAATTGCGCGCTTACTTTTAGGCGTATCACATGCTGTCACTATTTTTGTTTTTGTTTGATGTCAAGGTTCTACAAAAGATTTCAAGCTTAGGTTGTACGGTACTGGTTGTATATTCTCCCTAGATCTGTTTTCTTGCAAAAAACTCTTATATGGCTCTATGTTCTTTATAGATGTGTTATTGTTGTGTACCATAAATGTGTGCTTGGTGCCTTTGTGGGTTAGGTCAATTTTTTTTTTCAAGAGTAAAGTGTTCTTGTTAGTCTATAAGCTCGTTTTTTGTTTGTAACGAATGGTAATAGTAAATTCTTTTAAGAAAGGTAAAAATCATCGACTAATGGCAATGGGAAGTAAAGCTAAATTTCTATCAAGTGGATATCACCTAAAGTAAAACTATAGTACACATGGGAAATTCTATTTTGAAGTGACAAATTGAAGCTTCATTATTGTTCTAGAATCGTATGAACTCTTCCAACCTAAATGACAAGGAGGGAGTTTGGCTTGTTAGCAGAATCCAACCCCTTATATTTGTCCTTAATGAGTAATCGTTGTTTCTATTAGAGATCACAGGGAGCTATTGAACAACCATTAAAAAAGGAAATCGGACACAAATCTCACAATCAACATAATGCTACAAAACCATGAGTAATACACTCATTCATATATTTCACACCGTCTTATTTTCCACTACATGAAAAAAATTTCAGATACAACCCCATAATGGTATCTAACATATCTAACTCACATAGCAAATAGCTCCTGCAAAAACTGAGCTATAATCCAATGTATGTAATCCTATTTACATGGAATTTCAAGGAAGATTTTGAGACAATGCGTCACCGATCATGAATGGCAAGGTCACATGGAACTGAAGAGCTTATGATCCATCTGGAGGAGCTGGTTTCATGGAAGCTATGCAGAACTTTGATGAGGGCACTCGATTTCTTGCCCGCATTGGAGGTTCCCTCTGTCAAAAGCGAAAATAGTGAAGCCATTAACGATTGGTCCTTGGCTAAAAGAGCAACAACTTCCACACCACCATTAATGCACAAAGCCAGCAATGTCGAAACACAGTACTCTTTCACAGTTTGGGATGTTGACGATTGAAGAATGCCGGTGATCAGATGCAAGGATTTCGAGTTTAGAATTGCAAATGCTCCTTCAACGTTCTCAGCTAAGAATGAGACAACTGCTAGTGTGTCACTTAGAAGCTCGACTTTTTCTGATGAGGCTAGTATATCAATTAGCAATGGAACAGCGCCTGCTTCAAGCACTCTATGGTGGTTTTTGGGCAAGAGAAGAAGCCCGAAAATCGCTACCACAGCATTTTTCTTCCCACAAGGTGTTCCTTCCTTCATCAAATCCACAAGACCCCGGATAGCCTCAGGTGTTTCTCCGATCAATTTCCGATACTCCTTCACCGAAGTGAGATAGAAAATTGTTGCAGCTGCACTTTGCCTCGCTTCCCATGTCAGTCCATGTTTAAGCACAGCAAGAATTGAAGTTAGTCCCCTGCATTCAACTATCAATCTCTTGCCACTTCCATATTTCGAGAGCTTCAACAAGGCCGCCATTGCATTCTCTTGTGTACATGAACCTGTGGAACACAATAGGTTCAATAGAGGAGGTACTGCTCCTGCATTGATCAAACAAGACCTGTTGAAAATGTTCGATTTTGCAAGCAAACGAATCTCATACGCAGCCTTGTTTCTCTGTTCACTAGTACCAAATGCAAGCCTAGTGGTGAGAAACATTGAGAGAAACTTCATGGATTCCGAAGCAACCGGGCTCTTGGGCACAATTGTTCGTGTTATGTCACTGCTTTGTTTTCCCAACCTTCCAAGGGAAACACCGTTGTAGGCACAGAAGTTTCTGATCAGCTTTCGGAGAATCAAATTGGGCACCAAGTCAGTGTTTATGAGCTTCTCCCCTGTATTGGGACAGAGCAAGTTTCCACCTTTGAGCCATTTTTGAATTGAAGAACGATCATAAGTCTGCCCTGTAGATACAATCACTGGATCAAGCATTAGCTCAAGCGAAATTGGGCACCTAAACTCCTCAGTGTTTAAGCAACTGAAGACCTCCATGTTGGACCTGAAATCGGCTTGACTTTCATCGAGGTTTCGATTATCCATCGTTTCGAAAATCACTCCCCTGCAGTAGCTCAAAAACCCAACCAAGCTGCTCAGAAATGGAACCTCTCTTCCTTGGCAAGCCGAACACTCGAAAGCAATTTCTTCCTCCAAGAACTTAATCTCCATGTTACACTCCCTCCAGCTTCTGATTCCAAGGTAATCAAGAACCCGCTTCACATCACCCGAATCGGGCTCGATTCTCTTCTCGAACTGATCCAATATCGAAAGCACCAACTTCTTGGCACTTACATCATCTGGATGAAGCTCAAATTTGCCCTTCCTCGATTGCCTCCTAACTAATTCAACCATCTCCTTCACTTCATCTTCTACACCGATCAAGCTCAAAGGAAGAACATCAAGCGCGGTGGAGACTGCTCGTATTAGAATCCGAAACTGAGTTGCGAGAAACTCACATTTTGTGAGCATCCACAGCCTTGCACCTTCCCTAGTGCAATCCTCCAACAAAAACCTGATTTTTTGCAAGGTGAGGTGGAGCTCAGAGAAGCTGAGAGCCACCGAGTCGGAAAGAACCAGCTCGCCGGCACAAATCTCCTCAAAGAAAATGTGAAGAATACTAATCTGGCGGATTGTTTCTCTGCAGTTTCGCTTTTGGGTTGCGAAGCATGTGGATTGGAAATTGAGTATGTTGCGGGAGAGAATTGTCAAAGAGACAAGAAGGGTCGCCGGAGAGACTCCTTGGCAAGGGTTAACCGCCGGGAATTTCAGAATCCGACGGTCACTACGATCGAATTGTTTGATCATTTGAGGGTATAGAGTTTGAAGGAGAGCAGAGCTGCTCTGTTTTTTTGGGGTACTTCTGAATCCAGGTAAGAGAAGGAAGAGTTATTTATAGCTAGTTGCTAGGGAAATCTTGTGGACACGTGGCGAGGTTTTGTGATACCACGACTTGGGAGTGACGCTTTAACTGGATAGATTCACTGCAGTAGAGTGCAGGTTGGTGGACACGTGGAGAGATGTGGTTGGACATGTGCAAGTTCTTGGATCCTGGTCAAATGATTGTTCCGATTTCAGTACAGTACAGTTTCGTTTCGTTTCGTGTCTGCAGACAGTTTGTCGTTGATATTTGTGGGCCCCACGAGCCGACTGGGGACACGTGGATGAATGGATCACCGACGTGTTGTGGTAGATAAAAGTCATAAAACCGTGTTTATTTGTGAAGAGGACTTTTAATTGTTTTTTGGTACATAAATGGACTTAATTAGAAAAAAACTAACTTTTCGTTATCTAAGATAATATATGAAATCGATATGCACACTCGGTGCTTAATATAGAGCGAGCTGGTTTACTTCTCAGTATTCACTGAGGTTGGTCTGACATTGAAAGCGATTCTGCCATTATGATCTCTGCTCTCAATAGCTTGGAGAAAAATTTCTCGAAAGTAAGTTGAGTATTAGATGATTGTAAAGATTATTTAAATATTTTTCAATCAATTAGAATTCGACATATTTATTCTAAAAAAAATGGTGCAGCAGATAGATTTGCTCACCTTGTTTGTTTGTTTATTGTTGATGATGTATGGTTAGATGAGACTCCTACTATTATTCAGGATATTCTCTACAAGGATTATTGTTATTATTTTTCTGTAGTTTGGGGTTCAAGTTTTATGTTCATCGAATGCAAAACTCTACTGTTAATATAATAAATGAAATATCGGGCGTGGGCTGAGTCTCCCGGCTAGATTGAGTTCCAAACCCATGAAAATTAAAAGAAAAAATGAAGTTGAATTTCAAACTTAAAACTCCCCTCAACATAATAGAGTTGTTAGTGGCAGTCTCATTCAGTGCGTCCAAAGAAGTAGTCCTCTTATTAAGGCTAGAGTTTAGTGACAATTGAACTTGGATTCTCTATCCGTACTAGGATCTTACTCCTCATTCGATCTCTTTAGTGTTCCAACTACATTGTTAGCTAAAGAATGTCGCTTGGTGGTCATTTAAAAGTTAGTGGGTTGCCATTTGAGCGGTAGTGTGGCATCACGAGCCAAAGCCTCAAGAAGAGAGACGATGACCCAAAGGTTTAAAAATACTTGGTTTGTCCACCCTCGAGGCCTTTGGGATCCAGCCCTAGAGATGACTCAACCCGTCAACCGTGCTCAATATTATGATCTAAAGTTATCTAGAAACGATTGTTGCTTCGTAATTAGGGTAAGAGCCGGTCTAAGGGCATCTCCAGTGAAAATTATTGGAGATGTCAAATAAAGTCTGTCAAATATTTGAAGGCTTATTTGGCCAATTGCCTTTCACAAATTTGGACCTTCATTCCAAGGAAATTGTCAAATTTAGTAGTGAAATATATTGTTGATTTTTTTTTATCCCTTTCTTTCTCCTTGTGTTGCGATTTAATTGGAGGAGCAATGAGAATCCGTTAAAAAGATTGAATAGCAGATTGGAGAAAACTGTCAAATATAACAAATAAAGTTCATATTGTTTTCTCCATATCAGCTTTTAACACATGCACTAGAGTTGCATCGCATGTCAAAACTAACCGTTTGGGCTCTCTAAGTGAATTTTAACATATCCCCTCGGAGTTGCTCTAAGGGGAATAAGAATACGCAGTAGGAGACGATTGGGGACTACTTCCTACCAAAATGAGTGAATATCATTGCAAAATTCTTGAATGTTTGATTAATTAAAGCAATTTTACCTTAAATTTATCGAAGTTATAATTGGCAAATAAGAGTGATTTACTTATTTTGTCAGACTAAAAATGAGTGAATTTATAATTTTTTTGGGCGATGATTTTAACACTCCACGTTATACTACTTGATTTACAATAGTGAAGTGCAAATAGTAATTACTCAAGTCTATATACTTAAAAAATAATAAAGTGAAGTGTAATTGGTAAATTAGAGTGACAAAATCATTCTCATTTTTTATTTTATTATTTGTTCAACTGTTGCGAGTCCATATATAGATAATATTATCTAATATCAAAAACCCAAAATGGGTATATTCTAATACAGTTCCTCGAGTGTGAAGACGTACATGAGTATACGAGTCATTTTCGGATGCATATATCTATATATATCTGATAGATGGATCATACTCGTCTGAGTCATGTCGTACAAGAAAGTCTCACTATAATCATTATGGTTTGTGTTTGTGGCCACTAATGCCTTCTAATTAATTGCTTCTGTTTCTCTTCATTACTTTACAAAATCAATGAGGGAAGGCAATGGATTTGACGAGTGAACCAACAAGTTTATGACAAATCCAACGCGCCTGTTTTCTCTACATCGATCCACATTTCCACAATAATCTTGGAGATGAACAAAACGCGTTCATATTGTGATGGGGGGATTGCATGGGATTATACTCGCTAACTCAAGAATCTTGATTATTTTCATATTATGAAAGATTATGTTTATGTTAATGGACTGATGCCAGCTTGCCACTCACTGCTTTGTAAAGAATTGTGATGGAGTATGACATACTTGGTAGTTTGCATCTGCATAAATGAAACTTGACATCTCATAACAGTTTACTCGGAAAGTTAATCTTTGGAATCTTGTTAAAATAAGAATGGTTAGGGCGTTTTCAAAATTTCTAGGATGAAATGCATGTTCCTTAATGCCAGAAGAAAAATGAACAAATATAAATTTCGGTATGGTTTTCTGCATATATTGTGAGTATGCACTTAAAAAAAAAAAAATCACATTTTGTTTAAGGACACCTAGTTTGTATGTCTAACCCAACTCTAGTTACTTATTCAAGTTGTAATACGGTTAGTCTTACAAATATTCAGTTTCCTTGTAAGACACAGATTCTTTGTTTGTAATTCTCTATATAAAGAGGCCCCTATTATCAATGAAAGTACATATCATTCTCCCTCATAGGGAATATAAAACACATTTTAAATTTTCTCGGAGTTTTTGTACAACTGCTTATAAAAAAAAAAAGTTGCAAATTTCTGAAACTCGCATATTTTTTGGCACCAAAGTTGTTATCCTTTTTGGCAAATTTTCGAAGGGTCTTTCTAAATGTACCCAATAAATATTTAAGTATACCCAGTAAATTTTTTATACCCAGCAAATTTCTAAAATAACAAATTACATCCAGAAATTTTTCTATAATACCCTTTTCTTTAATTAAACCCAGCAAACCTCATATGCCCATACCCTTTTCGTTTATCAAATACCTAGCAGACTCCCTCATTCTTCTAAGATGAAGAAAAAGAAAAAGAGTTCTCTGGTGAATAAGAATGTGAAGGGGACTAAATCTATTCAAACAGATGAGAGCTATCAAGACTTTCTAAGTCTGCTTGAGATAAATGATGAAAACATGACATATGCACCCCAAAATGGTAGACCAGAGACAAATGATGTGGAGATAAAAGATGAGAATGCGGAGAGTTGATCAGATTCTGATTTAATTGCACTAGAGAGGGATCCAGTTGATGGAAGGGTCGTACCCCAATTGTATATATTTTCTTCAATTCCCTTTCAATTTTGGTTTGTTCTTTCTATTTATCAAACCCATGCGCACACATGGACACAAACATGTGCATGCATAAATTAATACATACATCTGGGCTTCTGGAATTTGGAAGTTTGGGGAAGATGTAGCTTTTTGATCTCATTAGCTAGGTAATGATAACCACGACTACAGTATTTTCTTGTTGGGCTAGGAAATCAATGGAGCAACTACTCAGTATCACTAACCAAGTAATCATATACTGGTTTTATGGCTTGTACCGTCTGTTTAGGACCAAAGACCTAGAACTCCTTTTCTTCATCTCAGAAGAACAAGGGAGTAGTATTCTTCATCTGGGTCTATGGGTTTTGCTGGGTTTAATTAAAAAAAGGGTATTATAGGAAAACTTGCTGGGTGTAGTTAGAGATTTTATAAATTTGCTGGGTGTAAAAAATTTGCTGGGTGTACATAGATATTTGCTGGGTACATTTAGAAAGACCCTTTTCGAATTTCAGTATGGTTTTCTGCATGTATTGTGAATATGCACATAAAAAAAAAAACTCATTTTGTTTAAGGACACCTAGTTTGTGTATCTGACCCAACCTCTAGTTACTTGTTCAAGTTGTCTTACAGATATCTTCGTAAATATCCTAATAATCATTGTATGATTCATATTTTGTGCTTCTAATCCTCTATATTTTTTTTAACCAAGCAAGTGATAGTTTATTAAGCATGTAGGAAAGTACAATCATGTTGGAGTACATCAGTAATGCACTCTGGAACCTGACTACTCCAGGTTTCACGATGACTCGACTCAAAGCCAATATTAGCTAGTCTATGAGCAACAATGTTACATCACTCAACAATATTAGCTAGTTTATGTGAATAAAACTCCTTGAGTTCCTCCTTATTTTTGTGCTTCATCTTCTCCTTCAAGTTTCCTTGATTTCATCACTCAAGAGTCCTCAATGGGATGGACTCCTAAATTCTCTCTTTAAAAGAGGAAAATCAGAAATAGGAAAGTTCAAAGGAAGAAAGTTCCCTAAAACAAAATAGAAAATATTTCCTAAAATGAAAGAGGAAAGTTTCTAAAATGACTTATCCTTCATTTACGCTTATTTATGCTCTTTTTTGCCTTTTTTCTCCATTTCTGTCCTTGAAGTACCAAAAAACAGAAACTATGTTAGAATTAGTAATTTTAAGAGAATAACTTAGCCAAATGAGGGAAAATACATATTAAAAACGTCACACTCTGTGCTCCTATCAAGGCGTTCCTTTGTGAACTTATTGGACCAAGTGTATCTACCTCCAATAAATCCCATATCATGCAAACCACAATCATTCATCGTTTGCTTGAAGGCAGGCATCGGTGCAAGAGCTCTGGGTACTCCTCCTGATTTATCTGCTTGACTAAAGATCTCATTGAAATTCCCCTCCATGAGCCATGGTAGGGCACAAGATTCTACAGCAAGGGTACGAATCAGCTGCCACGTACGATTTCGATCACCCCTTGCAGCAAAACCATAAATACCTGTGAAACGGTAAGTAGCAGGGTTCCCAGGTTTCTTAATCTCCACGTCAATGTGATGAGCGGATTTTGATCGCAAGTCGGCATGGATCTCCCTATTCCATAATAAAGCAACTCCCTGCGAGCCTTCCTCATGAGCAAAACAAATATGTCCAGCAAAACCAAGCTTATTGGTGAGAGCAGCTATGTGCTTCGGTTGTGCTAGGGTTTCGGATAAGAAAATTAGGTTTGGTTTTTTAAGTGGCACCAAATCCACAAGAGCTCTTTGTGTTTCGTTGCAGACAATTCCTCTGCAATTCCATACTAGAATGCTACCGGAAAGCATTGCTTCACAGTTAGCGTTGGACACTGACTAACGGTGGAGGCGGCGCAAACCCTAACGGCAATTTTAATTTTTCATTGTTTCTTTTTCAAAGCATTAAAAGAAGGGTGCAACTATTGCCCCTTCTAATCCTCTATATACAGAGATCATCAATGAAAGTATTCCCTAAAACACATTTTAAATTTTCTCAGAGTTTTTGTACAACTGCTAAGACAAAAAAAAAAGTTGCAAATTTCCTAAACTCGCATATTTTTTGGCACCAAAGTTGTTACCTTTATTAGGATTAACCGTGTCTGAAGTCTTCTGTTTAATCTTCACATCGATAAGACTAAGAGTGGTTCAATCACTTCTACATGCTCAAAGATGCCAGATTATTACAAGACAGTGCATCAGTATTAGAAAAAGTTTAAAATGACAAAAACCTCTGAAGCAATTCCTTTTACCATAAACTCATCAACTTCTATCATCGCTTTTTACAGACAGGCCCGAGTACTTTATTTATCCAAAGCAGATAGATCACAGATGGGAGGGAGCATGGTGCAGTGGAGAGGTTTACAACCATGCCGGATTCTTCAAAGGAGTAACAACAGCCTTGACCTGCAAATAGTTATGAAGACTGTAGATTCCCTTTTCTCTACCTATCCCACTCATCTTGTAGCCACCAAAAGGAATCGCAGCATCAAACACATCGAAGCAATTCACCCACACTGTCCCAGCCCTCAACGCTCGTGTCAATGTATTGGCAGTGTCGATGTTCCTGGTGAAAACCCCAGCAGCAAGACCATAGCGCGTTGTATTAGCTCTTCGTACAACTTCATCAAGCTCCCTGGTACAGAATGCGGTAAGTCATGTCAGGACTCAGGAACACAACATAAGATGACACTAATGGAAGACTTTTAACTCACTTGAATTTCAAAATTGATTGCACTGGGCCAAAGATCTCATCTTGTGCTATCAACATGTCATCCTGATCAAAATCAATAATAATCGTGTCACGAAATGATACTTCCTCATACATCTCATCTGAAGCCGTACATTTTAGATGAACAAATAAGTACCTGGACATTTGAGAATACAGTAGGCTGGATGAAGTAGCCCTTGGAGCCAAATCTTTCACCTCCACATTCAAGGGTAGCAGTGCTTTCAATGCCAGATTTTATGTATCTAAGAACCTTCTGAAACTGCTCCGAGTCAATCTGCATTTGCCACAAGGATAAGAGGAAGCATCACTTAAAAACTAGCCTTTTTTTTGTCACACAAGATATCATCAGTGAGAGACAGTACCTGGGGACCTTGTTCGACACCCTTCTTGAAGGGATCACCAACGATACGTTTCAAAGCACGAGCCTTCGCTTTTTCCAAAAACTCGTCATATACACGCTCATGTACAAAAGTACGAGACCCAGCACAGCAGCATTGCCCCTGTGTGTAACACACATTTATTTATTAGAATGTGTTCGTATCTTACAAATCCAGCTATGAGGAAGGTAACTGAAAAGAACCTGATTAAAGAAGAGAGCAAAGTGTGCAAGCTCTACGGCCTGATCAATGTCAGCATCCTCGCATATTATGAAAGGTGATTTCCCTCCGAGCTCTAATGTTACGGGCTTAAGATTGCTTTTTGCAGCCAGTTCAAGAATAATTTTACCAGTGTCGGTTGATCCGGTGAAAGCTACCTGTAAAGAAAATTGCAATGGTTTTAAGAGATTGGCATCTTGAAATTGATATTTATGGTTGAATTCACATATATACTTCAAGAATACCTTGTCCACATCCATATGACTGGCAAGAGCAGCACCAGCAGTCGGCCCATCACCTGAAACTATATTTAGAACACCAGGAGGAAGACCAGCCTGCCATAGAGAAGATTGAATAGATTACAAGAGGAAGGGAGACAAAAAAAATGAAGCACAAATAAACTTCATGTTAAAAAACCGAAAAACAGACTCATGGGAGGTCAACGAGTAGTGCTTTGAAATACTTGACATCATATATGAAAATGCACTCGAAGTCTGAACAGTCTAACACAATCATATTATATTTGGTCCTAGCTCTTCCCAGTGTTAACATTTGATGTTTCTATATGTTGGTGAAATCCTGCTCTCGAGCAGAAGTACATATAGAGACTCTCAAATAACCTCTTTAACACTATACCATTACATTTAAGAGTACTCGATCCATTTTGGAAGGCATCAATCAACATAATAAGAAAGGCATTGATCTGAAATTTTTGTCCAACTATAAACATTAAATCAAATTTAAGGCCAACTAGGCACGCACACACAATACATCTATAACCTGTCAATGGTATGAACTGTATTCAGTTTCTCCTTCAAAGCACATGTAGTTGAAGTATAATACATTAAGATAACAAAGTTTACCAGGGATGGTAACTTGGAATGACTCGATAAGTCTCAAACTGAATAAAGTGACTTGAGCTTACACAACAAATTAACGAGTAGCTAGGCCTACCTCTTGGAATAGCTTTGCCACATAGAGGGCAGTGAGAGGCGTCTGCTCTGCACTTTTTAGGACAATAGTATTACCACAAGCCAGTGCAGGCCCAACTTTCCATGCAAACATGAGCAGAGGAAAGTTCCATGGAATAATCTGTCCTGCAACACCGATTGGTTCATGCAGCGTTTGCACATGATAAGGTCCATCAGCTGGAACAGTTAGCCCATGGATTTTGTCTGCCCATCCTGGACGAATTAAGGAAGAAAATCATTAATAAAACCAACAATGCAATAAAAGAATGAAAAAAAAAAAAAAGAGAAAAGAATCAAAATGTTTTAGAACTCTCACCAGCATAGTAGTGAAACAAACGAACAAACATCGGCAATTCGCCATGGGCAGCCTGCTCAAAAGGCTTGCCATTGTTCCATGTCTCAAGAGCTGCAAGCTCTTCACTGTGTTTCTCAACCAAATCAGCAAATCGTAATAGTATCCGTGACCTTTCCTGATCCAGTGCAAGAGTAAATCAACATCCATTTGTAAACAAAAACAAAGCAGCACAATGTACTACTAAATTTATGCCAATCTAGTGGAATAGGTCTTACATAAGCGGACATTTTTGGCCATGGTCCCTCATCAAAAGCCTTTCGAGCAGCAGCCACTGCACGATTGATATCTTCTGCATCACCCTCCGCCACATGAGCAATCACTTCTGCGGTGCGAGGATCGTAGGTTGGAAATGTTTTTCCTGATCAACAAAATCTCCAACATTACATCTTTTTAAAAAATGGATTGAATGTTAATTCTTTCTGCTTTCGAGGATCATTACCTGATGCAGAATCAACAAATTGGCCATTGATTAGATGCTTAGTGTATTCAATATGAACAGGTGGGGTGATCAACTCTTCACTTGCTGCAGCAGTGCTAAACCTGCTGACACTTGTCCCTGAAGATCACATCAGAAACAATTTCATTACATAAACTGAAGAAAAAAATATTACAGACTTGATGCATCAGAAGTATTTCACATCACTAATTTTTCATTTCTGGGGTCTTACAAAATCAAGAAAAGACTAAATCTTGGAATATGATAAAGTGATAATCACTTCCCAATATGACTTAAACCAAAAAAAAGAAAATATGAGATCAAAAGAAATATGGAAATCTAGCATACATGAAAATCAGACACATAGGCGAAAAGAATGCATGACACCATCAGCATAACAGAGAATAGAGAAAACCCACAAGAGCTAAACAGAGGACTGCAAAAAGTAAGGAAACAAAGTCAAAGGTGGTGTCACCTTGAGAGAGAAGCTTAGAAGCAGACCCAGCAGAGAGAGAGCGAGAGAGTAAGGAGGAGAGTCTCCGAGCTGCCATGTCCACAGAGAATAATAACTCTTCAGAGAGCCTTATCCAGTTCCTCCTCTGTTATATTACAAAGTCCTCTGTCTCTGCGCAGAAGTTATCCCAGGAATTCAAACAGTTCTCTCTCTCTCTCTCTCTCTCTAAACCAGCGAGTGACACTAGTCTTGCGTGACGTTACAATACTACCAAAATTTATATGCTTTTCCACAGCTGATAAACAATGAGTGTAAAAGAAGGGATAAGGGATATCACAATTATTAGACGGGTTTTCATTCTAATTGAATAAAAGTGCCCCCTCCCCACTCCCAAGAAAATGGCCAGCCAACTAAGACCTTGGAAAATGGCATTTTGAAAATTGACAGAAAGTCAGAAACTTGCACTCTACTGTTAATAATCCAATAATTTATTATTTTTTTCCACATAGAATTTCGGTACAAGATTTAGTTAATATATATACAGATCAATAATTCAATAATATGATTGATATCATGTTCTCGGTTTCTTCGTCATCTTGGAAGCACCAACTTTTGTTTGTTTTGTTTATTACCAGCTCTGAGATCAGGTTAATTGTGTGCTCTAACTTCTAAACAGGTTCCATTTGTCACCTGCTTCCTCGCATTGTTTGTTCGTGAGTCAATTTTTTTTATTTGGGATTTAAATTTGCTCACCACCTTTAGTACTACTCCATACACAGTTGACACGTGTTGCATAATTTAATCATGGTTAAGTCTTTAGAATTAGTGTTAATAAATTAATAATATTAATGTGGTTAATGGAGAGAGAGAGAAATAAAAAGAAGCCATAATGTCTTTCTTCCTTCTCCATTCAAACCCAGAAACATATCAGAGATGCAGAGATCTCAGTTTTGGCCTTTTGGGATTTGATTTTGAGTAATGCAAATTATTTCAAAAGTCTTAATACTATACTGATTACCCAGCCTCTTCCAACGAAAACCCAAACCAAAATTGCATTGAAACATTTCAAACAAAGAAAGGGAAAGCAATTTGGAGATTGAGGAGCTGACGTCCGTGTGACAGCTTACGGTGTTGTATCAACGAAACATAGTCAAGCTCATCGGAATCAGCTCCCGCTCCAATCCGCATTCATTAGTGAGTCAAACTCCTCTACGGAATTTTTCGACACCAACAGGATTCAAGCAAATTGGGTTTCGGTGAGATGAGGTGGCTACAATTGCATACTTCAGTTTTTTGTGGGGTGCAACGGAGAGAAAGAGGGGAGAGAGAGTAATTTTAATTTTTAATTAAAAATTTATTATTACTAATCATAGTTAATTTACGATACATGTGGCATGTGTTTATTGAGTGGTGATACCACCACCAATATTTAGGTGGTGAGCAAATTTAAATTTTTTTATTTGGTGGGTCGGAGAGAAAAAACACGATTGGATGAGAGAAAAGTAAAAAAGAGCAGCATAAAATGATTAAATCATTGGATGAAGAAAATAGTGGACAGCAAAAAAAAAAAAAAAAGGACAAGGAGTTAAAGACAAAAGGGTCATAGAACATGATTGTCTTTCATTTTTCAAGTTTAAGTTAATGCCTCTTTCCGAGATAGCTAACCGTAGCTATTTGATATCTATGATTATATAGTTAATGTCTCGTTCGTGTGAAAAAAAAAATTTACATGTACATGTTGAGAGTTCAGTACATATTCCAATATTCCATGTTTTATTGTGAATTATGTCTCCATTAGTTGGTGAGCTGTGCAACGGCCACAATTAATGAAGCCATGAAACAAGTGTCATGTCACTCTCTTGACCTATAACAGTATAACTCTTACAGGGGTCAAGTGACCCGGCCTCCTCGCCCCTACCTCCCTACCTCGTTGGAAGAGAGTACAAGATATAGATGGATTGTTTCAGACTTCAAAAAGGTCGGGCAGAAATCTAACCTACATATAGTTGTATCCAATACAACTTTACTATTGCAACTGCGAAAGTAGTAGTTTGTTAATTTGTTGTAATTGCATTGTAGAAGCAGTAAAAGTTATTGTGAAGTGGTAGGCTGCATGGGTTACAGTGCTGCATATTAGAAAAGTTTGATATCGATCAAGATACAATACCGTAGATTCACATCAGACATGAGAAAATGTAGCATAATAATCGATTAATTACATGTCACAATCATCATAATTAAGCTAAACTCATTGGTAATCACTCTATAGGATTTACCGTGATACTTACAAATGATTTAGATCCACGACATTCAATTATCCATTGAAAAATCTGGCTCATTCGCCTTAAAACAACTTTTTTAGGAATTTTGGCACCTCTAGTTGCTTCACGGTCAAGCCGTGTTGCCACCTTCCGAAGCCCTCTTCTGGTGGTTGCAGCAAAATTCAAAGCCGAAATTGCAGGCCCGAGTGGAATGTGCAGCTACTCTGCCATACTTCGCAGCGATGAACTCTTACTAAGTACTCTCCACCATCATCCTCGTCATCGTCGTCGTCGTCATCTGCACCACTAGTTGATTCATTGTTAAGAGTCAGGTCTTGGTCCAAAACATGTGTTTAATAGTACTCCTTATCAGTTATCAAATCCAATGCCAGCTTTCTCTTTTTGTACCGTCTCCACGCAACTTGTATAAAACACGCTGAAGTCCTCCACTGGTGGGAGTAATACCTAAATGCGTGCAGCAGTTTTTTGCTGTGAAGGCTCTTAAATTGACTCGCAACATACTTGAGGTCTCCAGCTTGGAGTGCAAATGCCTCGACAGGATGACTTGAGGGCTTGAGGCGTTCGCATATGGTGTCCAAGAGCTAATCATCCATATGTGCGAAGAAGTACGTTGTCATACATTCCAAAAAAAAATGAATCTCTTTAAAGATAGGACGGGCTGGGATCATGAAATTAACCTTAGGGAGTGGTAGACAGGCGGTAATAAGTCAATGGAGAAGTCCTTTCGGAGGTAGCACATGGCAATGGCCCAGGGGTCCTTAACGAGTTGGCCATGGCCCAAAACCCTAGAGCCAAGGGCAATAAGGGCGCGCAATACGAAACTTGAAGACGATGTGGAAAATGTAGAAGAAGTCGGCGATTGTGCAGTAGAAGGTGATGTAGATGTCGAGGCCGAGGTCGACCTCCATGCAGCCTTTTCAGCCGACGATGGGAAAGAAGAAGAAAAGTTGGTCGAGGAAGAGGCCCATGATGCAGATTACAAAGAAGATGTGGTTCCATCGGATCACCGTTTCGAAATTCGGATTCGGGGTCGAAGATCTTGGACCACCATGGCTTTTTCTTGCGGAGGTTGAAAGGGACCGTGATTAGGCAGAAGCGGGCGGAGGCGATCTCGTATGGGTGGAAGCTGTGCACCATGTTCGGGGCATCGGAGGTGATGTGATGTTAGGGCAAAACCCAAAGCAGAGAGAGAGATTTGTTGGGGGAAGTTGAAGGGCTATATATGGCTTTCGGGTAATCGTGACCGTTGGTTGCATATGCGGAAAAAATGCGCTAAATGCATTGCTTCTATATAAATGTCTTTACCTTTTTTTTTTGAACGCGTGGGGTGTCAGTCCATTGAAGTAAAGTATGAAACATTACAAGAGATGACTCACCCGGACTCCGGGCAACGACAGAAAGAGTCATGAATGAAAAATCTAAGCCAAACCTAGACTAATCAAACATAATGAATCCATGAGATGAAGCTCAAGTGCTGTAGAAACTAAGTTCGACACTACTAGGATGGTCTCCGACGACAATCAAAAGACCATCCCAATTTATTCATGTTCCCAAGAAGCAACCCTACACTAGGGCACTCATGAGAGTGCATTCCTCCAGATCAGGTTCTTTACCAGAAGACATGTGCTCCTCCCCAATAGAAGGGGGTACTATTGTTGTAACCAATCCCGAACTACCCTTTCCAGAGGACGAAAGCGTAGCCAAACTCCTCTTTCTCATCCCCACGACCAGATTGAAAGCCTCCACAGCGACTCCGCCACCAGCCCCCGCACCTCCCGCAAAGCCAATGGCCAAATCACCTCTGATCTGTTGACCAATCCCCGTAGCATCCAACAAACCGAGGTCACCTCCATAGTAGCTGCCATGTTCATCGCACCCAGGGGCCCAAACCCTACCAAAATTCACGGCACCGCCAGACCACAGACTTGCGCCCTGAACCGCTTCACCAAAGCTGCTGGCCATGGCCATATCACCTGCACGCAACCCATCACCGCTAAGGATGTGGTCATGGTCGCGTCCCCAGCCGCTAAGTCTCCAACAGCCAGCTCTAAGATCCCACGCCAAACAGCATAACCTGGTTCGCGCACAGACGTTCAACCCTCAGCCACGACTTCCCTGGAAAGATCTGCCCAGCCATCGTGGTGAAACGGCAGCCACACTGCTCTACTCTTCACAGGAAGAACAAGCCCCCTAATCAAAACTGATGAGAGGAAGGTGAGGAGAAGGAGGCCGAGGCCAACCCAAGACCCCAAACGGGGGTGGTGCCAAAACCGGCAACCCTTACTGCCTGCGATCCTCATGCATAGCTCAGATAGGTTTGCGGCGTTACAAAACCTTAGCAGAGCGAAAGTCATTTTTTTCTTCTTAACGCAATGCATATAATTCTTATATAAATGTCTTTACTTGAAGTACGGTTTTTGTTATGTTCTGAATGAGTTTACGAAAAGACAAATTTCTCTTTTAGGATTTCTAGCAGAGAGCACCACGGCAAACCCGTTAGGATTTTGTTGCCGAGGTTTTAGGTCTGCTAGGATCGCTGCCGGCTGTTCTAGGCGGCGCTCAGTTTTGGACCAAGTTGTGGTTCATCACTTCATCTTCTCTTTTTTATGGTTCAGGGAATCAGGGTGTACATAGTTTCGTACCTGGTGGTGTTGCTCGTGAAGGTCGTGGTCTGGTTGGGCTTAATAGGCTCGGCTTATAATGAGTTGAGGCTGCTGGTTCTTTTGACTAAGTTTGGTGGATTTGGGCTTGAAGCTTGTGAATCTGATGACGTCTTCGGATAGTACGAAAATGTTTTTGACACTTATGACCAAACAAGTCCTATGGTAAAGAAGATATGAAATTTGAACTCTTTTTGGCCTCCTACGCAATAATAGACTATTAACTTGAATTGGAGAAGGAATAAATGTAAAGACAAATTCATGGGAGAGAAGGAAGATTAACTAGATACCTCTCTTCTTCATCGATGGCTCTAATTTTTGTCATGAAATCTGAATTACTTCTTGTTTTCATTTAGAATGAAAGAAGTTTGAACAAAACTTTCCAGTCCACCATACTAGCGCTAATTGCTATTCTTTTCTTGATCTCTCTAAACAACTTTTCAATGTAGAAGATATTTACTTTCTCCTACTTTCATATTAACTTCCTATATTTTTAAATCTTTTTACTTTAGACTATGCGATTAGTACATTCAAAAGTAAAAGAGCACTCTAGAAAGTTAAGAAGTGGTTTCAACTTTCAAACTAAACCCTAGAGAAATTACAAGCTTCTCATTTCATGTGAAAATTATAACCTACCTAACAGAATGACCCGAGAGACGAAAATAACCTCGAAATGTACATGTTAATCAAATGGTGCCACGTAATACATCAGCAATTTCCTTGCAAAGGAATTTTCCTGTCGGTATTAATCATCAAACTTTCACCCTATATTTATATATATAGTATATAAGCAGACTGGTGTTGGTTAAATGGCCACTCCAGAGAAACACCACCATTATATAGCTAGCCACCACGGAAACAGAAATAGTGTATGACAAAACCAAGTCAGAGAATCCATATAATTTGATCCCCGGCCATATTGGTGATTAGACAGTTTGCACAGTCCTCATTCTCGTGTGGTTGGTTCTAGCTAGCTAGTACAGAGAGCGCTGAGACAGCAATATCTGGCTAGTTATATATATCTTTTTCCACCATTTAAAGGGCAAAGAATTCAATCCACCAAGAGAAGTTATAAGGTGCAAAAGAAACGTAGCAGTAGTACTACTCATGGAGAAGAGAGGTACTGGCGTTACTACTACTATTATGCATGAATCTGCAGCATTACTATGCGGTACAAATTTGTACGTTAAAAAGCCAAAAGAAGATGTTGATGATGAACTACTTAGGGCGGTTAATGGTGATCTCAGCTATGATATCGACTCTGCCCCACTAGTCCCAGCCGGAATTGATGATGAACACGATGAAGAACCTGAGGATGATCTTGTAAATCATCCTGAGATTCCTGGATGGTTTTCTGAGTATTGTCCAGTTTGGCCAGGTAGGTTTCACTCGAAATGAGATGCTCATTCTTAATGATAAATTTAACGATACACACACACACACACATATACTTAACTTTGAAGGATTTAAATTAGAGTGTACCTATTTTGTTTTCCTGCATGCTGAGCTTTCACAAGTTTCTATCAGAATGGATGAACATATCCTTCAAAAAGATACATGTGCACATTATGCATGCTTCATTTTGTTTTCAATCTGTTAGTTGGGATTTAGGAGTGATTGATTCTTGCTTCAAACAGTGGAGTTAATTATAAATTTATAATTTATTACATGATAATTTTGTTAATTAGCTGGTAGGAAATTAACCTCAGAATTCATGTGGAAAATGTTTGGGGTAAAAACGTTTTTGCATCTGGTGCTTTTTGACGCATTCTTATTGCTTTAGTGCGAAATTGCAATATATTCATTCTTTGCAGAATTTTCTTTCTTTTTACCCCTTATCTCAATGTAAACACACAAAAAGTTTCAGATTTTCACATGCATTTACAAATTTTGGCATATTGTTTACTTCACGAGAAAGTAGTCACTACTAGTTCAGCTTTGAAGTAATTAGCTTTCGAGGAGACAGTTTAATGAACTTTGTTGAAAGTAAACCATATATGTAGGGCAAGCACACTTTTTGAAGGTAGAAAAGATCTTATTTCAAGGGAAGTCCCAGTACCAAAGTATGATGGTATTTCAGGTAAAACAATTATTTTCCATCATGATATATGTACTCTTCTTATCTGTCATTGCATAATTTACAATTTGATTAACAATTTAACAATATAACACGTGATCATTAATCGTATATGGGTTGATCACATATATGCAGTCATCAGCATATGGGAAGGTTTTTGTTCTGGATGGAGCCCTGCAACTCACTGAAAAGGATGAGTGTGCTTACCAAGAAATGATTACACATCTTCCTCTTTGCTCCATTCCAAACCCTAAAAAGGTTCATTATTTTGATCTCTCTTGGCCATGCCAAATCCGATCCCTATCATGCAGTTGAACCAAACTTCCATCAATTAACTAGTAGAGTCAATCTCACACATTTAAGACATAATTCGATCCATTTGAAATAAGTTTACGTATATTTCAAGTGTACTTAATACATATAACACGCTTTGCCAAATAATTAACCTTAACTAATCATTTTGCCACCTAGCTACTTACTATATCTCCCAGGTTATTACTTGTTTCTTATGTATTAACCAGGTATTACTCATTGGAGGAGGAGATGGCGGAATTTTAAGGGAAATTTCTCGACACTCTTCTGTTGAGCAGATTGATATATGCGAAATAGACACCATGTTAGTTGATGTGAGTCCAAAATCATAATCTCACCCATTTTCTCACTTCCTACACTAATTTCTAGAAAATCCGGCTCTAGCTAATTGAAAAATATATAATTCGAATGTAGAAGAAAGTACCAAACTAAAAGCAATGATATACAGTATTACTTCCGAGTTTTGAAATTAAAAATGTGATTCACATGTATACCATTAACTTTTCAGATCTACAAGAAATTTTTTCCTGATGTTGCTATTGGATACAAGGACCCTCGGGTAACTCTTCATGTTAAAGATGGTAAATCCAGTAGTACTTCTAGCTAGCTAGATTGCACTCTAACTAATTTATACATATTTTCCAGCTAATCATCACCTTAATTATTTAAATTTGCAGGTACTGAATTTTGTAAGTACGTTCCAGAAGGAACATATGATGCAATTATAGTGGACGCATTTGACCCAATAAGTAAATATATAGTTTCTTCCCTTTCCTTATAGCTAATTATTATACTAATGTACATAATTATACAACCTATATTAATGTGCATATATGCATTGCACGCAGGGCCTGGTCATGAGCTTCTTGATGATGAGACTCCCTTCTTTGAACTGGTGAGAAAAGCTCTCCGCCCTGGAGGAGTCATGTGCATCCAAGCAGAAAGCATATGGTTTCGCTCCTTCCAGGTTGATGAACTCGTTGCAAAATGTCGCCAAATTTTCGAAGGCTCTGTTGACTATGCTTGGACAATTGTTCCAGCATATCCAAGGTGTGTGTAGGCTGAGAATATATTAGGATTCTCGAAACCTCTTGTATAATTTTATATTAATTAATTAGACGAATGTCTTAGTTTTAACACAGTATCAGAGCTAGCTAGTTCACCTATAATATTATCTAGTTTATAGTAATAGTAATTTTTCAGAGTTTCAATTTGTTATTTTCTAATTTGTTCTATTTTCGGTTAATCCTTAGTGGGGTGATTGGTTTCTTGCTTTGCTCCAAGGAGGGGTCATACGTGAACTTCAGAAATCCTATCAACCCGATTAACCCCAACAATAGTTACGGAGTATCAAAAGAGCCCTTGAAATTTTACAATTCAGAGGTAAACCCCTTGGATTTAATTTGTATATAGTTGCAAGTAAATACATTCTAGATTGGTCTTGTTGATTTCCTGATATAGCTAGCTACTTCTTAGTTCTCATATTCATTTTCTCCAATATCTATTTCAGGTACACATGGCTGCATTTTGTTTGCCATCGTTTGCGAAGAAGGTGACTAACTAAGTAATGGCTAGTACGATCTATATAAAGTGGATAGCACACTATGGTGAATGATAATCATGTTGCAGCTAGCTGAGGCACAGTTGTGAATATTGAAGAAGAAGTCGACGATATTGATTATTAGAATTGTTTGCCATATATACCACACACATACCTCGGCAAAATCTATCCCCACCCCAAACATCATCATTGTGTATTGTGTTGTCATTTCTATTTCCAAAATGGTTTCTTATTGTTTTCAATGATTTGCTAGTGGAACTATATTATGTTGTATAATTGGTTTGGCCTGAATTCAAAAATGGGAAATATATACTACTTAATTATTCAGTTATTTAATTTATACCTAAAGTCTTCTTCTTTTCCCTTCCAAGGCCGGCCCTGATGGGTGCAGCTTGAGGCTGCGGCCTTAGGTCACCTATCATCGGTGGGCCTCCTACAGATATATATATATATATATCTATTTTTTGTAGTCATCAAGTGTTTGTATATATTTTTTTTCATCTTTATAACCAGATGCTCCTCTAGCGCAGCGGTAAGTGCCACCCAGGCTAACCACGAGGTAGAAAGTGAAGAACATTAAATCAACCTAACTACAAGCTACATATAATTATAGAACACAAAATCAACATAAAAAATGATATGCAAACTAGAAGAGAAATTTTATTCGCACACCCTAATATACTAAATACACATCCCTATTTTATTACATTCAATATGAGATTTCATGGATAGATAAAATGACCAAAAGAGACATTATATAAAAAGTAGAGAATATATATTGTTGAGATTGGATATAATCTCACGCACTGACATTTTCTTATTTTCTAAGCTTGCAGTATAGAACCCTAGAAATGGTTGACAAAATTAATCAACAAACATTCATCAGTGTATTAAGTAGTGAATGTGTATTTAGTATTTAGATATGTGTGAATAAAATTTCCCAAACTAGAATGTTTAACCTCATATAGAGATATAATTATTTTCACCTCATAAAGAGGTAAGTTTTTCACCATATATGTCTAAAATAAAGGTAAAAGTTTAACCACACACTATATATACCTCATATGTAGATACATAAACAAAAATTATATTTACATGATAACAAATTATCAATCCAGTATAAGAGAGAAATGATTCATGTAAGAGAGTGATGATGAAGACAAATTAAGTCAACAATTTCAGTACACACACATATGGAATAATAATATTTACCTCAATGGTGGTGATAAGAAAAGTGATGGTGATACAATATGTATTAGGCAAGATCAAGGAAGAATAATGTCTTATTATATATAGATTTTTCTTTTGAATTCAATCAAGAAACTAATAAAGACAAAAAAACATGTTTTTCTCTCTGTCCCTCGCTAGAGGGTTCTCTCGACGGCGGCTTGTTGGCGGCGGTCTTGCATCTGCGATAGATGAGGGGTTTTCTCCTCTCTTTCGTCTTTTCCTCGAGGGTGACAGCCGGCTTGCTCGGCGTTCCATCATGTTTATAGGCTATGGTCTCTTGCTCTTGGCTGTTCTTGCGGATGGAGATTGCGGGATTGGAGATCGGAAGCCAGATCTGGTGTTGGATTGTTTTAAAATCTGTGATCCTCAGATTGGGAGGATTGGGGAAGGGTTGAAGCGGGGGACGGTTCGGTTGCAAACGTCCGGAGATAGTAGGCAGCCTGCCCTTGGTGACGGGGACTGGTGGGATCCAGATTGGATGGATCTTTTTTCTCCATCCGATGATGGCAACGGACCTTTCGATGTGTTGGACGGCAGCGATGCTGGTTCGGTGAATTGGTCATGGCAATCTTCTAGCGGAGGTGGAGACTGGTCGTGGTATTCTACTCTTGACGGCAACAATGATCATGAGTGCTGGGACATGTTCTGGCCTGCGTCGCTTGTTTTGGAGGCTGGAGAGGCTGCTCTAGTTCCGGAAGCAGGTTGGGTGTTGATCATGGCGTTCGAGGTGGCGGCAGCGGTGACCAAGATGGCGGCGGCGGCGGAGGTGACCAAGTTGGCAGTAATTCTTCTAGGGTTTGTGTTGAATGGTTGTCTTGGGCCTGGGTCTGGTCTTGGTTGGGAGTCCTTGTTTGGGTTTCCTATTCCTGGGCTTGGTGGGCCTGCTGGGTTTGTTTAATTTTGGAAGGGATGGAAGGTGACTTGTCATCTTCCATTCCTAGCATTTAGTTTCTTTAATAGGTCGCAAAGTTCACATTCTCTGAGGGTTCATTTTACTCTTTGCTTTGGAGATTGTTGATCTTTGTTTGAAATAAAGGTGTGTTATCTTCCTTAAAAGGTGGGTGTACTCGGGGTGGCCTGGGGCTTGTTCTTGTCATAGAATAGGTGTTTAGGGTTCCCTAAGGAACGATTCTTTCTGTCGACCCCATAGGGGTGTTTCGTTTTTGTACTGCTTGCTGAATATATATAATGGGCTTACCTCTTTTGATCAAAAAAAAAATCAAGAAACTAATAATATAAATTAATGTCAACATATTAAATTTTCTGATATTATATTAACACAAATTGCAATAATTTAGTATTACAGTTAATATATTGATTTTTTGTGCAAAAAATATTAAATAAGCAGGGTATATTAGAATGAAAAATTTAGGTGTTGAGTCAGCAAGATAGAAAATGAAATAAATTTAATATGGCAGCTGAGTCATAGGACTGCGATTAACAAAAAAAATCATCCGGACAACAATCAATATAGGGTCTAGATTTTGGACTTTAATCAAATTAACTCTTTTTTTTATTGCTACTAATGTCTTTTCTAATTTAATAACACAATATAGATGTTTATTTTTATTTTTCATTTTTTTCATTGCTACTAGTGGTATTTGGGTTCAATTTTTATGGAAAAAAAATTTATATGAATGTTCGCCACCAGTCTCCAAATTGTCAGGTTTCTAGTTCTCTACTAGTACATGCTTTCTTATTCCTAGTTCTCAAGTCGCTGAGCTAACCTTTCGAGACAGTTTGAAACTTTGAATTTTGTTCATTAGTATTCAAGTAGGAATAATGTGGATCAACCTTATTTACTGAAACAAATGTAATTATTATTTTACATATATATTTGCAAGGTTCATTTTTTAAAAGACCAAAAAAAATGTTCATTTTTGTCGTAATGCGTAGTGTCTACAAACCCTCAAATAAGAAATTCGGTAAAACCTAAGGAGATGCAAACAATTAATTAAGTTTTAAAAAGCGTTCGCATTAAGCAAGTTTATACAAGAATGGATAACCTCGTCTTCTAAGGAAAGAAAATCATTCAACTAGCACGCAATTCTGATACAAGCAAGTAACTAGAAACGTCTTAGAAAACTTATAGAAGTCCTCCCAACTCATCACACAGGCTTGAACCCTAGGAAAGAGAAAAAATCAAACTATAACAAGCTCCTTCCCTTTCAGGTTAGAGCTTGTGCCATCACTTGCACCATCCAACTTTTGTTGGCACTTTTGCTATCTTCTTCTTCACATGCAACTGCACCTTCAGGCTTCAGAGCCTTCTTCTTGTTAGCAGTAACATAAGGAAGCTTATTCTTACTCCCCACTGGCCTCCCTTTTTCCTCTTGCAGCGCCACTATCAGCCTGTGGCATTGAAACCAACCCCATATCAGCAGGCTCCGAATTCTTCTTTCCCCACCACCAGACTCAGCTTCAACTTCTTTGAAAAGATAGTAATCTCAGCCTCAATCCTAGATCTCTGTTTACCAATCACAATTTGTCTCCTATGTGTCCCTTCCTCGAACCCCATAAAATTAAAGTCCTCAAATATCGTTTAAAGTTTTTTATAATTAAATATTCATGTAATCCGAATTTTAAAATCTATCAAGTCACAACAATAGAGTTGACTAAACAATATTCTCTGTCGTAAAACTAATTACTTTTATTGTTTATCCATGTTCATAAGTAAGATTATATGGGCTGGATCACTCCATTACTAATGTAACAATTTACATCAAAATTTTTGTAATGGCAAGAGTTTGAATGACAAAAGTTTCTATATACTAATAATGCTTAGTTATAGATAGAGTTGTCACTTAACATGCCTTTAGCAACGAGCTAGTTGTCACAATTTATTTTCCATTAGTATCACGACTCTTCAAGAAATTAATCCATATCTAGGGGGGTCGTACTGGAAAATCTGGAGAGAGCCAGACCCACATTTCGAAACATTACTCGATCAATTACACATGAACTGGATCTTTTCTTTTCTTTGTTCGATCTTTTAAACATGGCGGGATTTCGCTAAAAAGGAAGCTACGTAGAAATTTTATCAGCTTTTTGGATAATAAGGAATACAAACAATAGTAACCTCGCTCACTCCCAAACCTTGCTTAAAGCCTCTCTAGCTTCAAATTTATATACACCTGGAGCCACAATTACATGCAGTCTGGCACGTAATCGCCACATTAATTTCCAATAAAACAAGTTCCATGAATGACAACCCCTTTGGATTTAGGCGAACTCAAACTAACTTCATTTTACCCTCATTTATGGATCACAATCCCCACAGTGAGAGAAGTTACAACTGCTAATTAACGAAATGATGTCATTAGGTAAAACCAAAGCTGGATAATTAAGATGACGACGACGGGGTTGGAGTATCTGGTGGCTGGCTATATGATGGCTCAAGCACTAGTGCAGCACCCCACCATTAAGGCATTGACAGAGAGCTAGCTAATAGCAGTCAGGACTCAGGAGAGGACATCGACCAAATCTAGATGCCTACAGAGAATGGTACTGTTGCTATTGTTTCAGCTGCATGCAGGTTTTGCCGAGGAGGAAATCAATATTCTAATGGCTATATAAAGGGCCTGGTAGTAAAAAAGGAAAAAAACCCACTTGAAGAACGCGCCTCACGCGCGGAAACCAAAACAGAAAACAGAGATCGAGCTTCTCCCGGCCGAACGCCGGCGGGCCCCCTGCCGCTGCGTTCCGGTCCGGGAGGGGATGAGGATGGAGACTAGCGGCGAGGCTCTTTGGCGGGGATCTGGCTCGGGGAAGGAGGTCGACTGCTTTGTCTTGGATCGGGGCAGTTCTTCCAGATCGGATTCTTCTCTCCGTCGTGCGTGGGTGGGTGCTGGCAGGGATTCCTGGAAGCGTGGTCCACGGTTGGTGGAGACTGGGTCGATCTGGGTTTGGGTGGATCTGAGGTCGATGACGTGGGTTTGCAGGCATGGTTCCGTGTTGTTTCTGGGGCAGTCGGAGTGGCTCTGGGACACGGCTGGGGCGTTGCAGCGACGTTGGGTTAGAAGGTGGGTGGAGACTGGTTCGATCTGGGATTGGGTGGATCTGAGTTCGATCTGGGTTAGGGTTAGGACGTGGGTCTGCAGGCGTGGTTCCGTGTTGTTTCTGGGGCAGTTGGAGTGGCTCTGGGACACGGATGGGGCGTTGCAGGACACAATTTGCCGGCTGCTTCTGGCGTGCAGTCACCGGAGGCATCCTTGGGGGCGGTGGTGGTTGGGCCGGGTCGATCTGTTTGGGCCTCGCGGTTTGCTTGGGTTGTTGTGTGTAGTTTTTTCTGTTCAGTTTGTTTGCTTCAGTTGTTTACTTTCCTGCAGGTTTTGGGTCTTTCTGACCTCAAATAAGTCCCTTCTCTTTCGAGTAAGGGTAGTTTGGAGTGGCCTCTGTGCCGGTATGTGCATCTCTTATGCCTGGTCTGCTCTAGGTTGGTGGCGAGTTACTTGCTTTGTCAAATGGTCGTTGCCTCCTAGTGGTAGGTGGAAACCTAGTGTCGCTGGATGTTTTTTCCAGCGGCAACATGATGGGAAATCTGTTTTTATGGAAATTATGCTAAGCTGTAATCGCGTTACAGATCAGGTTATTTTTCCGTCGTGTCACCGTTATGTCAAAGCAATTCGAGATGCCAGTAGTGCGCTCGTTGCTAGTTGGTGCTTTTTCGGATACATGTTTGTAGTTGAGGCTCCTGGTATTATCTCAGGAAGTTTTCTTGATGTACTTTGTTATTTGGGGTTTAGGTCTCATGTCCCCTCCATGTATTCCATGGTTTCATTAATGAAGGCTTAAGGGCGGCCGCACCGGCCCTTATTTCAAAAAAAAAAAAAAGGGCCTGGTAGTGGTACTTGTAACAGTGGTACTGGTTCTACTAGTGGACGACTTTGGCTTCTGAGAAAGGAGAGGTAGTGGAGGGAGCGTACTATATCTAGTACTGCATTTTCTGAAGGATGGTATGCTTATGCTGCCACAGATTGGCCTGGTAAAGCCTTACCCACCCACTAATGTGAATGCATATCATTTTATTTGAAAAAAAAAAATCAATAAATTTAGTGTTATTTTAACATGTCTAAATTTGATGCTCCATGGAATTTGTTCTTTAATCCTTTTGGTTTATGATCGTATTCTGAAAGCATGTGTGTTCTTTCATTTGTTTATATTTATGTTTTATGAAAACAATAAAAGAAGGGTAAAAAATACACACAAAATGCCTATATTTTGGTACAATAAAGACATGCATAACTCTTTTTATCTTTTAAATCTGATTTTGGACGAGGTGAGTCAAAATTGATAAAAAAAAATGATTATGGATCAAAAATTTTTTTGAAAAATACTCGACAGGTTTGAAAATAAGAAATTAAAAACCATGAATGCTATGTATTTAATTACTAGGTGACGTAGCTCATAGACGTCGTTATTATCATATTTTAGTTATTTTAATGTTTTGTGAGGAATTATAATGACATAGGACTTGTACTTTTTATATGTTAAATTTTTTAAGCTTTCTTTAACGTATGTAGGGGTCATCATGAACAAGGTTAGGGCTGGGTCGGGCCTAGTCAAAGTCAACAAAATTTAGGGCCGAGGCTTAAATATGCTAACCGTTACCCGCCCGAAAAGCCCGAGCCGCTAGGGCCGGGTCGGGCTGGCCTTCTTAATAGGGCCGAAAATGGCCTTATTTTGTTTAACAAAAAGAAATACATTATTTATATTTTTGTTCTCAAAATGTAGCCCAACGGTTATATAGGTAATATAAGACTCATTGTTTTTTGTTGATCATATTTAATATATATTGGAATTGACTTATAAAATTTATAAATATTAGTTAAGGTGGTTATATTCAATTAACTATCTCCCAAAATTAATTGTTGTTTAACAAAGGAAGCAAAAATTAAAAAAAATAAAGCTTAGGAAATCAATTATAAAGAAAGAGGTAAGTTGTATGTTATAGGAAAAAAAAAACATATTAAAAAAATAGAAAAATTAAAAAAATTAGTAGGACTTAATTGGGTTGGCTTAAAGGGTCGGGTCGGGCTTTATTTGCATACCCTATCCTATTTGAGAAAGGGTCGAGCTGGCCCGCCCTAAAAAAAGGTTCGGGCGGGTTTAGGGCCGAAAGGCCAAATGATGACCCCTTACGTAGATCCTATCCAGAGCGGAGCTTCGCTTTGAAATTAACGTGTGAAGTTCGAGTTTTTGGTCACTTTTCAGTCATATATCCACATCTCGACCGTTCAGTTTTTAGGTGTTAATGCTCAAAGTCTGGCGGTAGCCAAACTTTCGTTTAACGCGGGTCCGGTGGGCGGACCGCTACTATGTGGATTTGGTGATCTTCGCTAGCTGTCAAACGAAAGACAGGGCGTCAGAGGGAGACCGCGTTGGGCGGTCTTCACTTCTCCGATGCCTAAGTCAGTCAATGCATATAGACAGCATAACAATAAATGAGTAGTAAAATGTGTAATTAATGAGGAGAGAGGAGAGAACCTCTTATAGGTGAGGAGGAGGCTGATCTTCTCCTTGTTTTCGATGTGGGACTGATGTGCTTCAGTCCCGAACTTCAGGAGCTTCTGATGCTACCTTGGCACGGCGCGTGGCGGCGCGTCGGCGGTGATCTGGGGGTGATCCGAGGCTCAGGCTGTAGCTCGCCTGGCTGTGTATCTGTATGTTATTCCTTTGGCGGGAATTAGTACCTCTGGCGGTACAATGAGCGTAGCCCATTATAGCTAATTATGCTTGTAAATGTACATGTATGTACATTAGGTACTACTATATAGATCATCTCTGCAAATTTTCAGCCAAATTGATGATCGTTAAGGTATCTAACTCGCTTAAACCAACGAACGGACTGAATTTATCAACCTGAACCGTACTAGCTTTAAAGCAGTTATCAATGCCTTAACGATCATCAATTTGGCTGAAAATTTTCAGACCGAATTGAATCAATATCCTGCATAACAAGTTTGATAACATTCACCTATTTTTCTTCAGGTGTTGCTTGTCGAAGGCGCAGATGGTGAGATTTTGTGAGAAGTATCGCGCCATCCTTTTGTTGAAACATGTGTGAAATTGAGAAGATGCTCATACATGTGGGCAGACTTTCTTCAAACAGCTCATATATTCCTTGTTGAATTCGAAAAGACATTTTCCAATAGACTAAAATACTTCTTAGTTTGATCTGAACTATAACTAAGCATATGGGATTTTGATGATTTTTCAGGTCTATAACCGTTTTATCCCTAACATAGCAGTTGGATATGAGGATCAAAGAGTCAATGTGCATATTGGTGACGGTATGATAAGGCATTTTATCAGTCTAATTTGGCTTATTAAAGAATTCTATTACTACATTTTTTCTGTGCCTTATTATTGCCAATATGCAGGAATTTATTCATGCAGTCAGTTCCTCAAGGCACCTATGATGCCATTATACTTGATGCATTTGTGAACATGGGTATTTTCCCTATTCTCTTTCATTTCTGAAGCTCCATCTCGGAAACTTAAAACATCTTCCCGAATAACGTACATACAGGGCCTGGAGGCAAAGACCTTTCTGTCCAACACTACTTGAAATCAACTGCACGTGATCTTCGCCCTGGCCGTGTCATGTCTACACCAGCTGAGAATTACTGGCATAAGGATTTTTAAGAAATTGCAGATAGCATATCGAACTGTCGCAAATCATGCTTAAACTACAGTTCCTGCGTATTCAAGGCAAGAGCAGAAGAATTCCTTTGTATTCTAACTTCTCACTATTAAAACTACTGCTATTTGCTAATGTATTCTACCGTGGAATCCGATCTGTTTCCAGCGGCATCATCGGTTTCAAGCTTTGCTCCCCTGAAGGACCAGCAGTGGACTTCAAACACCCTATGAATCCACTGAACCCTGAGCATTATGGTGTGGCAAAGGTACCCCACAAGTTCTACAACTCGGAGGTACTGTTGTTTTTTCTTTTTTGAGAATAAGATAAACTCGGAGGTACTGTAAATTCCCCTCGTTTCGGAAATGTTGCAATGTAGTCTCTCTTGTTGTGGGTGCTTGGATATCTAATTAGTTTGATTACTCCATTTTCATTGTTTCAGATGCACACTGCTGCATTCCAGCTCCCCGCATTCGCAAAGAAGGCCATCAAGGCTATTAGCTCCAAAATCTGACAAACCTACCATGGTGCAATAAGGAACTAAAGGATGGCTTTGGTTTATCACATGTAGTGTTAATAAAACTTGTAATTATGTAGACGAACTGCTATTTTCTAGTTATGGTTTAGAAATTATCTCAAAATTCAAATGAACATTGTGCTTTCAAGTTTCTTACACCCCAAACCTAGAATCCCAAATCTCTGTCTTGCATACTCTTTGCATCGTAAATCACTCTTTGGCACAAACACTCCCTTGCAGTGTTGGTGCCTCTTCATGTGAGAACCTCAAACTCCTGTTGCCACAAAATCCTGAATAAACAAAGACTGAGATAAGACTGAACCCTAGAAATTTGATATCTTCTAACAATACAATATCCAAAAAGTAGTCATCATTTGTTGAGATATTATACAATGCAAGGGTTTCTGCTAGAAAAAGAGCAGAAATTCAAGCTTCGTCAAGTGAATTACAAGGTACAGCTATAGTCAACAAGCTCTTCCAATTTGTATATCAGTAAAGCTAGTAATAAGATACAAATTATATATCAGGACAAAACATAAAAGATACAAATTTGAAACATACCTGAAAAATCATGGTAACAAGCTACAACAAAACAAAACTCAGGGCTGTGGCAAGACTTGGAAAATCTACTTCGATCATACTCGACAGCAAGCGTGGCATGTCCTCTTTATCAATATGATTATACTGTTATTTTGGAAGCAGCAACCCCTCATGACCTCTTGGGTGCATGGACAATATACACAAAAAATGAGGGAAAAAGAGAAAAGTGGCTAGAAACACGAGAACTCCAAGGTCAGCTTCTTCACCAACTGCTGGCCGACGAGGATTAACCAAGTATACTTGGCTTGTGCACCATAAGCAGTACAGGCTTGCTATGATGATGATTAGTTGGAATGATTCATTTGATGAATATTTGTTAACAGACTTGGGAGGCTTAACTCTGCATACCAAAACATTTGATCAACATATATGTCGAGGATCTGTCCCATTCTTGGGAAAAAGAGAAAACAAAACACATGAACTGCCTCAAACAATCACCTGTTGATGTAAATAAAGCCACCAATTAAGCCAATGCATAAAAGGCCGACGACAACAACAGCATCTGGATTAATAGGTGCGCGGCCCTCCCACCAACCAGTGCTCAAAATCCATGTATACGTACCAGAATGCCCATTTTCCTGAAAAGTAAAGAGAATATACATGACTCGCGATTCCCATAGCCCGTAGAACAAAAACTCATATCAGAAATGCATGATTTGAAAAGACTACAAGACTTTAACAAGCATATAAAGTATCTTAGCTACTCATCAAACTCCAGGACCAGTCGCATAGAAAACCACTGCTTCTGTCAGCTGTCCGTCAGCCTCTCAACTATTTTTAGTAGCCAAAACTCCGAATGCTCTCTAAATGTATAACCTTATTGAACTTAAATTCTGTGATACAGTTCATCCCTATTTGCTATGAAACTAATGCGGAAACAAATGCCAAACTCAAGTCATTGATGCTCTCCTTATAGAGAACAATCTTTTAAGGTAAATGATCATTATTCTTACTTTTGTTAATTCTAAATCATATCCAGCTAGCAGCATATAACAAAATACCAAACATCCGAACATCTAAACAACATTCGCTTATCAATTGACGCCTCCATATTACCTCGAACAAGTGATCGAGGAAAAAATGTGACAAAGAACCGGCTGACACCAACAAGATGCACTGCAACTTTGTTAGGGGAACCTGTACCACAAAACACAACTACGTGTGTCATGATCTTATAATCATAAATCATCGAAAAGATTTTCTCTTTACAATTTTCATGAAGTTCTTACAATCATACAAATTAAGGAAATGGTGGAGATTTGAGATATTAATTCAATGGAAGCAAACAAGGACATGGAAATGTTTGATGACGTCAGGGACTCACCGGAGGGAAGGAGTCGAGGACCCTATTGAGGAGGAAGATTCTGGAGAGCCAGGAGTAGAGAATACAAAGAGGGAGGCCAAGAATGATGACGTAGTAGAAGGGGTGGTGGATGGCGTCAGCGAGCTCGGAGCCGAAGTCGAAGCCGAAGCCGCCGACGAGGGAGGCCAGCCATTCGGTGAAGGATCCGATGTCGGGGCCGAAGAAGGCGTTGACGGTATAGATCAGGGTGTGGTGGGGGCTGAACCTGCCGTTGGTGAGAGTGGTCAGAGCCAGACCCGAACCCATGGCGTACATCAGGTGCGGACCGGGGCCCGGCATGGATAACCGCCGGCGAGGACGAGCTCCGATCAGATGCGTTTCGGTCTTGTGAGCTTGGATATAGTACGAGTATGTACCATCATCTCTCAGCTCATGAGAGTTTGGAATCTGAGTTCATTTATTGCTTCCTTAACTGTATCGATTGTCTGGGAAAGGAAATGGTTGTTAGAGAAAGACAGTTAAGGTCGTTATGTTGAAAGTTGAAACAAAGGGAAGGGGGGAATTTGGGCTTAGTTTTGGGTTGGGCTTAGAACTGGGCTTTGGAAAATGAAATTACTAGTAGAGTTCCAATCACTTTATAACTAAGAGAATCTCTTCGAGCCTCATAGAGAGCTTAGTTGTGGTATGGGAGATAGTCTGGTGTTCTGGAAAGTGTGTGGAAAGATCTTAACTATATACTAGAAGCTGAAAAAGTAAAAGTCTGTCAGGCTGTCCATTTTTACTTTCTATTCTAACCGAGACTTATTTGGAGAAGTGAAAAGTCCATCCTGCTTCATTCAAGGCCTGAGAAGGTGTCTATTGTGGCAGCTGAACTCTACATGGTCCTTCTCTTAGGCATAGTCTGATATTGTCATCACTTAACTTAATTATCTTGATGTCAATAGGTGTGGAGTTCTATTACGAAATGCCTCAATACTATAAAGAGTAATTCAACCGCTTATATTTCTTATGTTGTCATGTCTCATTTATGATGTGAGATTTTTTACTTTACACATTCTAATTTGTATCGAGCCACACAACTTTAACAATCTCCACCATAGCGAGATACAAACTGTTACAAACTCTCTCGCCAACCTTCATTCCCTTGAGTCATATCACGGTCTCTTGCAACTTCACCTTCGATCATGATTTTACTTGAGCGTTTGCTCCAACTAGCTTTTGAGTCACTCCACCTTGAGCTTTCAACCCGACTCCACAACTAGGAATTTTCACCTATTCTCTGAGGCACTTCAGCCTGAGCCTACAATTTGGCTCACACCTTAATAGGAATTTTCTTCGAGCTAGCCTGCTCCACCTATCTCACATTTGAGTTGTCACGTTGATCATCCACCTCTGCCCGCATTCACATTGAATGATGAGGTGTCCCAATCGAACCTTCAGCTCTATAACTAATTATTGTAGGCAACAAAACCCTCGTGGTCCTCTCATAGGCATAGTACCGATATTGTCCCCAATTAACCCCCTAATGTCAACATTTGTGGAGTTTTATCCCAAAAGGCCTTGGTATTATAAGGAATAAACCAACCATTTATATTCCTTATGTTGTCGTGTCTTCTTCCTTTATGATGTGAGACTATATCTTTTCCACATCCTAGTTCGTATCGAGTCACACAATTCCAACAGTATCCTCCTCTAGTGCGCACATTGATCATATTGACGAAAATCATACGTAACTTATCTTTTATAAAAAAAAAAAAGTATTGTTATACCCGATCGGATAGTGCAACGATATTTATCCACCGAATGAAAAAAGTCCAATAATTTCACTAGTCTTTGATTTAACTTGAACAAGAAAAGCTAGAAAATGATGCTGTGGTTCATTTCTCAAGGGTGTCAACAATGTAGACTGTAGAGCTAATTAGGTTGAGACTTGACAAGATCAAACTCTATGTAATTCTAGTCCAAAAGAAGTGGGGGAGCAACGCCCATCTTTGTTCAAACTTCAAAGAGCGTGGTTTGATAATTGCCGGAGTTAATCGGGCAAACATCATAATTAAGGATAAGGATAGTGAAATACCTAACCAGGACCAGACCTATTGGATATGATACGAGAGTGAGGGGCCCACTGTTTTTGTTGTTCCACTTTTTCGGTCTTTTAACGGATAAGGACTGTAGACCCACGCTCCCCTTTCTCCACACGCATTCACGTCCTCCCCAGCGACCACATAATCCCGGTCACACTCACACCTTTGTTTCTTCTTCTTCTTTTTTTCCCTTATCTTACAAATAGTTTTTCTTTGCCCTTTTAGAATGGAACCGAGTCCGTTAATTTTAACAAGCTGAAGAGCAAAAACATTAGTCCATTTTGTAATTAAACAATACCGTTTACTATAACTAGATTTAAAATAGTTGAACGAACGGAATATTACGTCCTCATAAATAACTAAAATAATGCATATCGAAATTTAAAGAACAAGAACATATTCAATTGTTCAACAAAGTTCAAACTTAGGCTAGATCATCCGAATGTTGAAGGCGACACGATATGAGATTATCACGTTTATTAACACATACAGTGAAAAATTTAAATATATTTTATTGTGAATAGGAAGTCAAGACATACTGTGTTACTTTTCTTACTGTTTCAGTTTTTTTTTTTTTTTTTTTTTTTGTTAATTGAGGAGACCATATCGAATTTGAGATCTCAATCTACACTGTGGTCTAGGAAAACAATCTGGTTATCTAATTAATAGGCTCCCTTACAATAAGAACGGTTAGATTCAACTTTTAATTATTTATTTAAAACATCAACTGATAATTTTTTTTTTGGTCAAGTAACATCAACTAATATTTAAACCACCAATTCAAAACATTCTTATCCGTCATTTTCTTAAAATTAATAAAGAATTTTTTTTTTCTCATCCGTCAATGCATATTTAATGGAAATTTAAACACTAGCTTCTTTCTTGTTGCAATTATCCACTCCGCAGTTAGATCCAAAATGGTCGACATAAAGAAATCGAGAGGCTTTAGAAAATTCAAACGTGGACCCCAGCCGACCAACCACGAGGCAGCAACTGCATGACGTGGAACGTGAACGTCAATTCGTCAAATCCAGAGAGCGTAAAAGTCGGTGGTGGTGTACGAGAATGAGATTGGAATTGGAATTGGAATGGAACGCAATAGAAGCATTGCACGTATCGTTACGGAATAACAATCCATTATTATCCAAATTCAAATGCAACTTCTTTACTCCTGTATTTAAGGGTCAGCGGAAACTAGCTGCTGCTTCTCTCCTAGATTTTATCCGCTTTGAACTGCGCAACTCTAGGAGGGACCTCTCTTTTTTCCTATTTAGAATTTTAGGGGAATGAATCGACCACCACCGTGTTAGGCCATCCCCAGCTGTGAGGGGTTAATATAGATAGGACTCATAAGAGGCTAAATTTTAATTCATGAATAATTAATATTCGTACAAATAGTAAGGACTATAATTTTAATCATCTCTAACCTTTAAGGTTATAAGTTTAAATGTCATGTATTTTATTATATTTTTCAAATGTATAGTATTTTTAAATTATAAGTATTAGAAATGATAAATATTGATATTTGTATGTCCGTATTTTTATGTTCATATTTTTCATTACATTTCGTTTTAATCACGTATGTATCGAATTTTATAATTTGCATTTTTTGTATTTTATGGCCGAATTTTTTAAAGTATTTTTCACTAAAAGATACCAAATTATTTATATACGTATTTTTAATGTTTAACTCTCGTCCCAAATATTACTAATTATGAGCAACGGTTACATAAAAATCAGCTAGATGACATCAGCAAGTTGTTGGACTAAATTAATCCCTCAAGCTCTCTTGATTAAATCTGATATGTTATTTGAGTCACCAAATTTGTGGCTTCCACTTCATGCATTGGGAGCTATACAAAAGGCTAAATGTAGCCCCATCCTTGGCCCGATCGCCCGTCAAAATCATTTTTTGTTTAACATAGTCCTCTCATTAGATATGAACATCTTGAAGTTAGGGGTTGAAGATGGCCTAAATTATAAGTATTAGAAATAACAAATATTGATATTTGTATGTCCGTACTTTTATGTTCATATTTTTCATTAGATTTCATTTTAAACACTTACGTATCGAATTCTATAAATTGTCATCTCTGTATTTTATGGTTGAATTTTTCACTAAAAGTTACCAAATTAATCATATACGTATTTTTGACATTTAATTCTCGTCCCAAATATTAGTAAATGTGAGCAATGGTTACATTAAATCAGCTAGATGACATCAGCAACCTGACATCAGCAAGTTGTTGGACTAAATGAATCAATCACAGCCCTCGATTTCGTTTGATTAAATCTGATATGTTATCTGTGCCTCCAAATTCGAGGGCTGCACTCCATGCCTTGGGGGGCTAGGCTAAGGCCACGTTTGGTTCGCGGAAAGTAAGCATCAGGAAATGAAACTTGTTCCTTTCTTGCGTTTGGGATGCAAAAGGAAATGAAATCGTTTCCTGAAGAAAGGGAAAATAAGGGCGAAAGTGGTTCATTCCAAACTCCAGAGGAATCACTTTCCTCCATTATTTTATTGTATTTATTACTCACAACATATTATTTTATTACATTATTTACAAACGAGGTATGGAAAAGATAAAGGAATTATTTTCATTTCCATGAACCAAACGAGGCTTAAATGTAGTCCTGCCCTTGGCCCTATAGCCCATCAAAATCATTTTTTGGTTTAACACAGTACTCTCATTGGAGATGAAAATCTTGAATTTAAGGGCTAGAGATGGCCTAAATTATAAGGATTAGAAATGACAAATATTGATATTTGTATGTCCGTACTTTTATGTCCATATTTTTTATTACATTTCATCTTAACACTTACGTATCAAATTTTATAGCCGTTTCCGTATTTTATGGTTGAATTTTTCAAAGTATTTTTCACTAAAAGTTACTGAATTATTCATATATGTATTTTTGACGTTTAATTCTCGTCCTAAATATTACTAACTATGAGCAACAGTTATATTAAATCAGCTAGATGACATCAGCGAGCTGAAGTCAGCAAGTTGTTGGACTAAATTAATCGATCACAGCCCTCGATCTCTTTTGATTAAGTCTGATCTGTTATTTGGGCCACCAAATTCGTGGGTATGTTAGAAGATGATTGACATTCCCCAATGGATGGAATTTAACCTAAATACACCTATATAATTAAAGCTAGTACTTGCTCTCACAAGACACACAAGCAAACCGTCTACCCCATTATATACTGCATATTGAGTTTGTAGAGAGCAGAAGGCTAAGTTTGTTCATCGTTTCTCAACGTCAGCAACTCCCGGTATGTTCATATCTCGATCATATGTCTAAGATTGATCATAAAAACACGTGTTTCTATGAATGTGTGTGTGTCTAAGTTTGATGTAGTTTTCTTATACGTAACACCAAAGAGACAGTAGATGTTATTACATTCCTAAATAAACTTCTTTATTTTGACTATATCTTATCTTACCATTGTTAAAATCAATCAAGCAAGGGCAGAACCACTCGAGTTTATTTATGCATGCACTGTCTCTTTTGTCCATAGAACAAAGTCATGAATCGTGATATTAACCAGAGTCACGAGCTACACGGATTTTCTTGCGTGCATGCCAATCGCGATAAAAACTGGCGCGGTAAAAAGTAGATAGAAAAGGGTTTTATTTATTTATCAATTTTTTTTTTTTTTGGGAAAGAGATAGAAAAGAGGGTAAAAAGTTGATGTAATGACCTTATCCAAATGATAAAAAAGGCTGAAGATACAGACAGCGTGACTAATCAAATTGCGTGGTCGTTCAGCCGCGTACGCTTTCAAAACCGCGCTTAACTCCCCTAATTATGTTTTTCCTTTAATTACTTTACTTAATCCTTTTTCCTTTTTTGCTAATTCTTTCATTTTCTTGCCAAAATTTATTCCCATTGATTTTTAGGCAGCCGTTGATCGTTGGGTTACAGCTCATCTTAGGTCTTTATCAATTAACTCCAATGGTTATCAAAAATAATTTAACTATATCTTGTCATTTAGAAAATTTTGTTTTAATAAGAGGAAAAGGCCACAACAGATGATATATCTTTCTTGATTTTTATCATTGAAGATGTTAAAACGCCGCTTTGATCAAATCATATTTTTACGCATGTTCGTGTAAGTTTGTGAGAAATAAGTAGTGATATAATTTTATCTCGTATGACTCTAAAATCAGGTTTGATTTTAACAATGCTCTAAATTCTAGAAGGCATGCCATTCTAAACGAATGGTAGTAAGTTTCAATACACAACAAAAAAATTAATAAAATAATCAATTGACCATAAAGAATTTTTAAATGCGGTTAAACTTTGTTCATTCAATCCCCCTCGCATTTAACGTACTTTTACTTTAAAATTATATAATTCTTACCGTTCATTAGATAAATTCTCTTTCACAGATCATCATCACAAAAAAAAAAAAAAAAATAATAATAATAATAATGAAAGTAGACTAAATTAATAGTCGTGTAACCACATAATCCACAACCTGGTCTTTGTTTATGCAAGGCATTTCTTGTTGGTTATCATAACAACAACGTTTGAGTAACAACAATCGAAAGGTCACTTATTTATGAAGCATCGGGATCAATTAGAGTCAATTTTGCAATACACGTGGCACTCCATTTTGTGGGGGTCCCTACTCTGTGCTTATCCAATTATCCTTATTTATCTACATCCAATATTATTAAATTAGGCCCCCGTTGATTTATCTTAAAGGTACCAAGGGGCGGGTGTGGTCAAACTTTATTAAATTCTCACAGAATTGGATCACCCTCTCTGCTTAAACTATTACGACGACCGTAAATCCTACCTAAACAATTAGGTTTAGGGTTAAGCCATTGTGATTAAAGTGTAATCTAAGATTTGAGGTAATGAGGATCAAACATTCTATATACAGAAATAGTTGGTAAACCAATGTGTGAGTAAAAATTTTGGATTTGTTTTTAAACGGGGATTAGTGGTGGGTTTGTTGACTAGATTTGAGATTAGCAAATGTTTTTGAGCTAACATTAATTAATAACATTGCACTCATGTAGAGCTAATTAGCCTAACATGGTAATGAGATATTAACCACCTATTTAGGACCACCACACAATGCTATTGTATTTTCCACATGTTCAATTTTGTGATCGTAATCAAACAACTAAAAGGGTTTACGTTGTTGACGACATAAAAACTGAGCAACATCATATTAATCTTGTATGACGGGCTAAAACAAGATGATTATATTTTATGTTTTATAATAATCTGGTTAGAATGCATCGCTTTCTCAACAAAAATGTTTGGGAAACCAACTGGCGATAAAATATTTTTATGGGTAAAATATTTCAAGTTTGGATATGTCATCAATTTTGTTTATTTATCACATAGAAATACATTAACTATTTATCTGCTCGTGTAAGAGTTAAACTCCATGATCTCTCGCTCACATAAGGAAGCTTATATCACTACACTACTAACCCTATTGAGAATAAATATGGAAAATATTTAGTTAGTTTGTATATTCCCTCCCCCCAAAAAAAAATGATAATTGGGGCGAGGGCATTTACGTAAATAAAACTGAAATGAGGTCTCGTGGTGGAAGAGACAGGCACACAGGACTATAACGTAAGACCAAACCAGGAGGGTTGCAATCCAACTGTAGTCTTTAGACTCTTCTTCACATCTCCATCCATATCCAAATTCTTCTTTTTTGACTTCGTACGCTTTTATATATAAATGATAAATCTTCAAGCTCCCACGAGCTTTCCTTCCTTTGTTGAATGAGATCAAACCAAATCAAAAAATACAAAAAAGGAAACACATTAACAGCAGCAAACAAACTCTGATCCAAACGAATCCCCCCCCCCCCATATCCCAAAATTCTTTTCTTCTCCTAACGTTTCCTTTTCTCACCTTCTTTCTTTCTTTCCATTTTTTTATGGTCAGTTTCGATACCATTAAAAACTCTCACAAATCTCACCGGTTTCCAACCTAACTCTCTTTCTCAAATAAAAATATCAAACACGGTCTGAAAATTTACATGCTTGTTCCTTCTATGCTATCCATTTTATCTCTCCAACTTGTTCACACCCTCTCAAGCTTCTTCCTCCAAATTTAAAGGGTATGTTCGTTTTGCTGAGAATTCAAGGGAAATCAACACTTGGGATTTTCTGGGTTGTTGGCGTTCATGTTTATGACCCAGTTTTGTTTTTCTGCGTTTCTTCAATGTCTAAGAGTTTATGGTGTGCAGGAAATTTGCTCTTTGCTGATATCAAAAACCAAGCTTGAAGCTTTGTTGCTGGATCAATCAGAGTTCATTTCAGGTTAAGAGTCTCTCTCATTCGCTCTAATTACTTATTGATCAATTCTTCTAGCTCTGTGTATATGATAGGTAGTAGCTTTAGATCGAAGGGTGTGTTTTTGTTTGGTATGTTAATCAATAAAGACCGAGTCTTTTGAAAAAAAATTACTGTCAACAAAACTTGTGAAATGACTCTGTTGTGAAAAACAGAGCTCTTGAACTTTTAGGAATAGTTGTTATGACAAGTAATGGCTTTCTATTTTCAGATATACCTCTTTGAGTTTCTTACGTGAGGATATGAATAATGATCAAAGATAAGGACGAATCCCTTGAGTAGCCAAATCAGGAGCTGTATTGCATTAATTGGAAAATTACTTGTTGAAGCCATTAAGCTGATTTGGTGATGATTCATTTGCTTTTGATTTCTGGAGCCTCCCTGGAAATGTTTACTTGACAGTTTAACTTTCCTATTCTGCTTTATTTTTTATGTGGATATATTCTAAATTTAATGAAGATAAGGAGTAGTTGCCAAAAAAATGAAGATAAGGAGGGATAAGAAATTAGCCAAATATAATCAGATGATATACATATTCCTGTTATGCTGATTTAGAAGACAGGTAAGGTAATTTAAAGGTTTGATTTCAAGGTGTTTGTTTCACTGCTTCATCAGTATACCCTGGTCCTGAAGTTTTTTGAGAACTCAACTTGAAAATTATACTAGTTAATTGGAGCTTTTGGAAATGGATTACAACACAATAAACTAAAGAAGCAGAACCTGTTTCTAGTTGATACTTGATAAACAAGGTATATATACACATATGCAAACATGGAATTTTGTGTCTCGTGCTATGCTTTCTTTTGATTTAGGTTTTTATTATATCAATCATATATGTATTACTCTGTCTGTTAGGTTTATATTATGATCTTTTCTTGGTATTGTGTATGTTTGGCTACCTTTGATTGTTGTAATCATGTCATATTTTTTCAAGTTTGCCATTTTGCCTATATGGAGGATGAAGCAGATGACATCTTCTACCCCACCAAAAAAACAAGAAGAAAATACTTGTTCTTTTAAACTTGATAAGTAGTAGGAATTATTTAGGACTTCAAACAAGTTAACCACACTATACATGTGGTGATAATCTGATAGATATACTGATTTTCACAAAGTACTTATATTTGTTTCTTCCTGCCATTTCCATAGGTTCTTTCACCTACTGTATTCAGACGTCTCTGATTCACTAATCCGGCATAAGAGCGTCGTGGAGCAATCATGTTCTCAAGATCTTGCGTAAGTTTGTTAGAGTTGGCGTCTGGGGACATGTTAAATTTCCCTCAGACTCCTAGAAACCTTCCAAGAGTAATGACTATTGAAGGAATAATTCCTGATGTCAAAAATAGTGATGGGAGTAATAATGAAGATACAAACGTTGTCCCCTCTGAATGCCGCGAGAAAAAAATCATAGTGGCAAATTTTCTTCCTTTACATGCTCAGAAGGATGCGAAATCTGGAAGATGGTGCTTCAGTTTTGATGAGGATCCAATCTTGCTGCAGCTGAAAGATGGTTTCTCATCTGATGATGTGGTTATGTATGTAGGGTCTCTGAAGGTTGACATAGATGCAAGTGAACAAGAAGAAGTTTCCCAGAAACTTCTGGAGGAATTTAATTGTGTGCCAACGTTCCTTCCTCCTGAGCTTCACAAGAAGTACTATCATGGGTTTTGTAAGCAATATTTGTGGCCACTTTTTCACTACATGCTTCCCATGTGCCTGGACCACAGCAATCGCTTTGACAGGCGACTGTGGCAGGCTTATGTTTCTGCTAACAAGATATATGCCGATAAAGTCATGGAGGTGATTAATCCTGAAAATGATTATGTTTGGGTTCATGACTATCACCTTATGATTCTTCCCACTTTTTTGAGAAGGCGTTTTTCGCGAGTGAAGCTTGGGTTTTTTCTACATAGTCCCTTCCCCTCATCAGAAATCTACAGGACTTTGCCTGTCAGAGATGAAATACTGAGAGCCCTGCTAAATGTAGATTTGATTGGTTTTCATACATTTGATTACGCTCGCCACTTTCTATCTTGCTGCAGTAGAATGCTTGGCCTTGATTATGAATCAAAGCGAGGTTACATTGGACTTGAATATTTTGGCCGCACAGTGTACGTTAAGATTCTGCCAGTAGGGATACACATGGGTCGACTTCAATCTGCTTTAAATCACCCCTCTTCTTCCATGAAGGCCAAAGAGATTCAAGAACAGTTTAAGGGGAAGAAGCTTATTGTTGGCGTGGATGACATGGACATATTCAAAGGGATCAGCCTAAAGTTATTGGCCATGGAACAACTTCTGCAGCAGCACCCAGAGTTGCGGGGCAAGGTAGTCCTGGTTCAAATTGTAAACCCTGCAAGGAGCACAGGGAAAGATGTTCAGGAAGCAAAAAAGGAAACATATTCGACGACCAGGAGGATAAATGAAGTTTTCGGCTTTCCAGGCTATGAACCAGTTGTTTTGATTGATCGCAACGTTCCTTTCCATGAGAAGACTGCCTATTACTCATTGGCTGAATGCTGCATTGTCAATGCTGTAAGGGATGGCATGAACCTAATCCCTTACAAGTATATTATTTGCAGGCAGGGGACCCCAAATATGGATAAAGCTTTAGGAATTCCCTTGGATTCCCCTCATACAAGTACACTTGTTATTTCAGAGTTCATAGGTTGCTCACCATCTTTGAGTGGAGCAATAAGGGTGAACCCCTGGAACATTGAAGCTGTGGCTGATGCACTAAATGTGGCGATCACAATGCCTGATTTAGAAAAGCAGCTGCGGCATGAAAAACATTACAGGTATGTGAGCTCTCATGATGTGGCTTATTGGGCGCGCAGTTTTGTACAGGACTTGGAGCGAGCTTGCAAGGATCACTACAGAAAACGGTGTTGGGGAATTGGTTTTGGTCTGCAGTTTAGAATCTTGTCTCTTTCTCCAAGTTTTAGGAAGCTTTCCATTGACCATATCCTCTCTGCATATAAAAGGACAAGTCGAAGGGCAATCTTCTTGGATTATGATGGAACAATAATGCCTGAATCTTCCATTGTTAAGACGCCAAGTCCTGAAGTCATTTCTGTTCTGAACAACCTTTGCAGTGACCCCAAGAACACTGTGTTTATAGTTAGTGGTAGGGGTCAAGACTCTCTTAGCGAATGGTTTTCTCAGTGTGAGAATCTTGGCATAGCAGCGGAGCATGGATACTTCATAAGGTTAGTTTCCTTTCTTGCATACACATGAAAAGTTTCACGTGATTGTCTATACTTGTCTATAGCTGTGTTGATTCCATGTTTACTTTGGTTTTCCTCGTAGATGGAGTAGGAAGTCCAATTGGGAAACGAGTTCCTTAGCAATAGATTTGGACTGGAAGAGAATTGCAGAACCTGTGATGAGTTTATACACACAGGCAACCGATGGCTCCTACATAGAGAGCAAGGAGAGTGCCTTGGTATGGCACCATCTAGATGCTGATCCTGATTTTGGGTCCTGCCAGGCCAAGGAGATGTTGGATCATCTTGAAAATGTCCTTGCGAACGAGCCTGTAGTTGTTAAAAGGGGACAACATATTGTCGAAGTAAAGCCACAGGTATTTATCATGAGCTCCATTTCTTGATTTTTCTTCCTGTCTTCTGTGTTTGTGTTCTTCTTGTGACCGAAAGCATGTCATGTGGCTTATTAACATTGCAGGGAGTTACTAAAGGCTTGGTTGCAGAGAAAGTTCTCTCCATGATGATTGGTACAGGGAAAGCACCGGATTTTGTTTTGTGCATTGGGGATGATAGATCAGATGAGGACATGTTTGAAAGCATATCGAGCACAGCCTATAGTTCATGTGAAAATGTACCTCCTGAGATCTTTGCATGCACTGTTGGCCAAAAACCGAGTAAAGCTAGGTACTACCTAGACGATACAGCTGATGTCATGACATTGCTTCAGGGCCTCACTACTGATTCAAGTCTCAAGTCAAGGTGTAATGCAGAAATCGATCAAGTCTCTTTCGAGCATATTTACTGAGACGAGAACTTGAACATTCCAAACAGGATATGAAGTATACACAAGCTGAAACGGTATTAACTCTTGGCCTTTTGATACTAACTAATTCTTTGCATGGTGGAAAGCCGAAATGATGCTGCTCTGGACTTTTTTCTCTTCGAAAAATGATGAACACAAGGGATCAAAGGTGGATTTGGAGAATGTCAGCGACAACTTTTATTTTCCTTCTAGTTGTGGAAGGTGTAGCGGTTTATGTAAATTTGAACTGGCTTTGCCCTTAATGGTAGTCCATTCTTTTATGAAATGATACTCAGATTATCAAGATTGAAACTTAGTGTACATAAGAAGTTACAGAATGTCACAAATCTTTTTATTCCTCATGGTCTCATGGTCTAAATCAATCCTAAACTAGGACGAAGCCCATGATGGTCAAATTTTCACTTACGTTTTACAAACTAAGTGTGAGCATCTTGATACTTGTTTTAATCTCTCATTTATAAACTCACAACCTCTTTATTACGAAGAGAGAATTTATGTCATTAGACTGAATAATACTGAACTTGCTATAAACAATTTATTAAATGTCATTAAGTTAGGACAAGTCTTTTATCAAAACAAGCCCAACCATCAATGGGTATGGGTCAGTTTGGATTCATTCTCAAATGTTAAAAAAAATTAAATAAATTAAAAAAAAAAAAAAAAAAAAAGGACTCCTGCTTTAAGTCAAGAGTCAATTGGCATTTTCCTGGGGTTTTCAATTCACAGAAGCCTATTTCTCACATCACGGAAAAAAAAAAACCGAGAACAGTAAAAATGGTTCCTCGTGGTTTCACTGTGATCACCATCTTCGTCTTCGCAATCGTTCCTCGTATTCAGGTATTGCTTCTAATCCTTAAGCTCCTGTTCGTTACTATAGGAAAACAGATGCTTCATCTCTCTAACCCCAAACCCCTAAACCATAAATTGAGTGAACAATTCTCATCTCTATTTCTTTCTGTAATTCTTGTCTGTGGTTTTCAAAGTGAGTGGGTTTTGTGCAGGGTTTCGCAATCAGTGAACAAGATGGGAAAATCTCCATGCGATCATCGCCGTTTGAAACCGCCCTCGTAACCCTTCAGGGGCAAATTGGGTAACTCTCTTAATTTCTTTGGGCTTTAAATGGTGGATCATTGATTCTGTTTGGTTTTCCCCAGAAACTCTTTAGGGAAAAGAAAGGAATAGTTAGACTATGGATTTCTCAATCATCAAATGCTTACTTAGTAAACTGTATTTAACTAAATAGTCATTGCATTTGAAACTGAATTGTGAAACATTGTTGTAAATTGCAGTGATTTTTATGTTTAATTCATATCATGGTTAAAGCCAGCTTCTTTTTAAGCACCAGGGCTGAAAGGCTGAGGCTTTAACTGACTAATAGAGCTGATTTAACTTAACCAACTCACTAATCTCGGATGATCTAGGATAGTTCGCATATTCTCTGCAGGGATAATAGCCTGGTTTTCAAGTATTGGATTTTTATGTCTGTTTTGCTGACTATCTGTTTATGTGTGGCTTTGAATTACGTGTACTAATGTGATTGACTGTTTGTAACATTGGATAAATGTACTCTCACGGTGCAAATTTTGATTTTGCTCAGCTATAATTTCCAAAACATTAGTCTCCTTCGGCGTGCAATGACTCATGCCTCATTCTCTGAAGAGAACAACAAGGCACTGAGCATTTTGGGCGGCAATATCATAGACACTTCGGTCTCTCTACGACTACTTAAGAAAAATATTGAGATTTCTTCAAAAGAAATGAACCATCGCATTTCAGAGATCTCCAAGGTTGAATCTTCCTGTGCTGCTGATGGGTTGCGATTGGGGTTGCATAAGGTGGTTAGAGTCTCTCCCAAGACTAACTCTTCAGCTCCAGCGGTGGTTTGTGGGGCTTTCAGAGCAATCTTTGGTGCTATTGCTTTAGATGTTGGGAAGTCTGATGATGCTGGAAGCATTTTCTGGGTTGTTCATGGTGGTGAAGTTGGAGGAGTTATGGCAATTTAAATGCAGCTGTTTCTGTCTCCATCGCCTGCTAGAAGATGTTATGCCATATCTCTAGTTTCTACCCGTGTGATTTAGTTTAGTAGCAGAAACAGTATTTAATCGCGCTGTTTGTTTATATTTGTATAACAGTAATGGTCATGTTGAAACCTCTATGACGATGATGCTGTCATTCCAACGATATTATGCTATGTTAATTTTGTGTGTGGAGAAACTTCATAATTCTTCATATGTTTGCTTAGTTCTCAGTCAGCTTGTTTGCTATTTACTTAACTGGAGTTGTTAGCTTGAGCTGTTGAGTTACCTATGTATTACTTTTCTTCAGAAATTTTCATGAATTATATGACAGCCCCAGTCCGAGTCACCTGTGAAACTGCTGAGGCTTTAATCACCACGCCAACCATATAAGCATTAACACCAACCTACTAATGTAGGAAGTTTACTTTACCCATCACAGAATGTTATTGATAACACGATGCTAGATTCTGAGTCAATGTGGTGGGTGGTGCCAATCTCTTTAATTGAATTGTATATTTATTTATTTAATTTTTTTTGTGTGTGTGTGTGTGTTTCGTTCTTAATCTTATGAACTAACTTTTTATACATAAACATAAGCAAACAAGGAAAAACAACTTTATATATATACACAAAATGTGTTACGTCCCTCTAGCATGTGCTGTGAGATTTTACTCTTCATCTAAATTTTTTTTTTTTTTTCCTTCCCTTCAGAGTTTGTGTCGAAAAATATGAGTTTGTATAGCTAAACTCAATCTAATTGTGCCAAATCTTTTTTTTTTTTTAATAAGAAAATACTACGACAGTCAAACATAAAAATTTCTAGAGAAACTTGATCCTAAACAGTCAAACAAAATGCCTTTAAACTCCAGGCAAGTTCCCAGATTTTATATTCAGAGATATAATGTCTAAAATTAGCTAAATCATTAGCAAACAGAGTCTGCTTCTCCAAAAACATGTTTGAAAGTGACGGCCTCAAATGAAAATAACTTGCCCAATTTTAGCAAACACTTAATCTGGAGTTTAAGAACTGTTACTCGTACTCGGTACTCCTATGTGATTTCGGGTTCGGACCCTCATCTCAACATCGCCTAATTATCAAAAACAGATAATCACCAAAAAAAAAAGAGAGAGAAGAAGATGGGAATAATTGTGTGCTGGTGTGATTAATCATTAATGGAATACCAGCGGCGCTGTCGTTGATTATGATTTGGTGGTGGTTATGATTTCCTAATCACCATTCATTTTTATAAAAAGCCTTTCCATTTGATTGATTCCACCTAAGCCCCTGGGTCCCACATTTCAATAAGGCAAACGTCGCGTCGAACGGACCCAAACGCTGCCGTTAGGTGAGACTGTAGGTCCCGCCTCTCCAGATAATCATCATTTATTACCACACTGAACCCCCCCCCCGGTGACCACCGCAAAGCGACAAGTCGTTCCAAGGCACACAAACAAAAACCATATTTGTATACGACATGCTTACCAAGGGTCACCGGGATTCCCGGTCACTCCAAGTTTCCGTTGCGCCCTTTCTTTCCTAAACCCGTTATATAAACGCTGCTTCCCAGTTCACACGGACAAATTTGGCCTTCCGTTTTCTCCGCTCTCTCTCTTTATTCTTCTTCTTCTCCTCATTTTCTCAGTCTATTCGGCCATGGACATGGACGACTTGGAGTCAATAGGCCATAATAGGAACAGCTCGCGCTGTTGCTTTTGCATCCCTTCGTCGTCGCGGTGGTGGGACCGGGTTCGGAACGACGACGGGTGGTGGTCCAGAGGCAAGAGGGCCATTTACAAGGTCAGGGAGTGGTCCGAGATCGTCGCCGGTCCCAAGTGGAAGACTTTCATCCGGCGCTTCAATCGGAGCAAGAGCGGCGGCGGCGGCGGAGGTAGGCACGGCAAGTTTCAGTACGATCCGTTGAGTTACGCTTTGAACTTCGACGAGGGCCCGGTGGCGGAGGAGGAGGACGAGTCGGGAGGGTTTCGCGATTTCTCGGCCCGGTTCGCTCCGGTGAAGAGCTCGGACCCGGTTCAGTTGGGGAAGGACGTTGCGGTTCATGCGTGACAATCGCGCCGGAATTGCTCGCAGGATTGGACACTCGATGAGCTGGAATATGGTGGAAGGGAAGGTTTGACCGGATGTCTGATGTGGCGCCGCCACTTGATTTTATTTATTTGTTTTTTTTAGGTTTTTTCCCCTTTTCTTTTTGGTGGTGGTGGGTGTACAAAGCCAATTATGAAATACTGTGGAGGATAATTATGATGATGAGGATGCGTGTAAGATTATAGGGATAAATCAATTAATTAATAAATCTTTAATTTTGCTGAGATATTATTGTTTTTTGTACTGTCCTTTTCTACTACTGATTTACTAACGTATTTTTGGTATACTGAATTGGAAATCCACAGAAAATTAAATTTGCTGTTAATAATCTAGATAGGTAAATTTAGATAGATACCAAAGATGGTTCTTCAGACCCTAGACTACATTGTCCAAGCTCAACACAGCCTACCAGAGAATGCTGGTTGCCAGAAAACCTACCATTAATACACATTACAACATAACCCCCTTGAGATGCCCTTATGCACTTGTAACCGTGCGGTTTCTTCGGCTATTCACAGACTTGATGTTGAGCAGAATGTCGCCCACAATCCATGGAAAGCTCAGGCAGTTCATGTCTTCCTGGAAATAAGATGAGTTGTAAGTCACATGGTACCATGCCGAGGCCAACTGCTGCTGCTCACTCACCTTGCAGCTGCTTTCGAACCATCCTTTTGCTTCCTTCTGTAGGGTCTTGAGTGACAGCAAGATTCGATCCTTCAAGTCAAAATATCTCCTGTTATCGCGCTGCAGATAGGCTGCACGGTTTCGGAGGTTACCAGTCAGTATTTCATCTTCAGTCGCTGCTTCATAATAGTTCATGAGACTTCTCATCTTCTCCATGTATGTGTCCCTGTGACTCTCTGCAATGTCAAGAAAGGACTCGAAACCTTGTGCTTCAAGCTCCCTGTCATAAGCTGCTTGAGCCATCTGCTCTGACCAGACAACAGTTGTTCGTTCTTGAACCACTGAGCTAAGAATTGCACGGTATAGCTTTCCTAATGCCCCATCGGAGATGTACATCGGTTTGTCCACCCTTTCCATGAAATCCGGAAATTCTCTTGGTTTTAAAATCCAGGACATTTCAGCTGGTGCACCAGTTTTGGCAAAGTCAACAGCCATGGAGTGCAGGTCTGCCAACTCCAGGCATTTTTTACTCAGGGCTTTTTCTGGTTCATGGTCAGAATGAACTAGATGTGCAGTAGAGATGGCACCCAAATTATCATTTATCATGTAATCCACAAAGAACTTTTGAATTTCCTGCATATAGTCAAACCCAGAGAGACATTAAGCATATAAGATGATTGTCTCTACATTGTCAAGTTCATTTCAGCACCATAAGGCAACAGTTGACTCAAATTTGTATATTACCTCTAAAGTCACATCGTGATCCATATTGCGAGGTCTCCGTGCAGAGTAGTCCATCGGAGATACGGTATGAGGAGGAACAAGACTTTTATCCCAACTTATAAAAAACAAGTCTCCGTCCAGATCACCCCCGGAGCATTCATTCGGATGAGGCCTGCAAAAAAAATCCCAACCACAATCACTAGACATTTACATGTTTTACAATTTTTTAATTTTTCTGGCTCCACAATGCATTGCTTTACTTACTAACATTGACTATTACTGAGGAGTAAGTGTTAATGATATAGGAGTGTAATTCCAATGATATAGGAGTGAAGTGTAATTCCAATCCTAATATGGAGTGGAACACAACAACAATCCCATCAGAAGTCAACAAACAACACCTGCCATCAAGTGTACTCACGACATTATCAAGACACAGTCTAGTGCTACAAAACAGAAGTCTGAATATCAAGCAGAACACACCAAGCCAAGACAAAAAGGAGCCTCTATACCGAGACAAATGTCCTGTGTACTGTTGTAAATCACACCACAAACTCAATCATGCTATGTACTAATAGATCAAGCACCATATATCTGTATAGCATCTCTGTTCATACTAGGGTTTTAGAATTTGACTATAAAAACCATTGCAAAGTCTCATATTTCAATACAATGAATGAATATGCAAAGTTACACATCAAATTTCTGTATTCTGTATTGAAAACTTAGTTCTTCTATCAGTTAAAAAGTCAGACACATAAAAAGTTGGATAAAGGGTTCACAAATAAGCTGATAACTAAGGAGCAAGACTACTTTTTCAGAAGGAGCCAGATGGCATGAAAGCCCAGTTCTCCAAGTACCTAGTGAGCACAGACAGGAACTCACCACTTCCACACTGCTACTTCATCCCAAGAAAGAAAGGACAAAAAAAAAAAGGAAGGCAATAATAAAAAGTAAACAGATTTCAAGAGGAATCCCGTCAATTTTACCTTTCTCCTTTCTGGGGAAATACAAGGCAATCCACCATATTCTTCTCCTCTAGTCCCACATCATAGACAGCCTCAAGTACCCTGATGTCTCCAGGATGAAGACAAGGATTTTTGGTGACAACCACCTTCCCTGTTACTATACATGTTGCCTCATCCACCCTCTGGAAGAAATTCTGATGCCCCATTTCTTGCTCTGCTTTGGTCATGGTTATTCGAACATAAACTTGGCCATAGTTTAAACTACCAGTTTCATCCAAGCACCCAACCAGGATTCTTCCTTTTGGGACATATATGCGGCACCTAGTCTTTAAATCAGTCAAGTGGTGCTCATAGTGTGCTTGAAGCATCATTGAGAGATAAGGTTCCAGATTAGGCTCATAACCTTGGAGCAACATCTTAACAAGAATGTTATTGGAATCAGCACCGCTTAGTTTCTCTAGGGCAGTTAGTGCTACATTTCTTTCTTTCCGCATCCTTCCTAACAGATCCAATTGCTCCTGTTGCAATGCTTCAAATGCTTCATCCTCTACCTGTAACGTAGACATGAGGGTTATAATTTCTCGGTTCAGAAAGCAGGGCATGGAGGAACTCCATTTAGTGACATTAAGCATTCTGTTGTTCGACTCAAATTTGAGCATACTACTACGTAGAGACATCTTCCGGAAAGAATTACGGTCAACGGCTATCACCCCTTTATATCCACCATATCGAATTTGGAATGCTGAAGGAGTGTGATTCAGTCCGCACTTTTGAGCAACTTGCCTGGCAAAAGATAAGGACATCTTTCCAATACCATCAGAGAAGCAGTAACTCACACCATCAGAAGAAGTCTCAATGTCAGGAATGAGCTCCACCTCCTGTTGAGGGACAACAAGAGTTTGCGTTGAAGAACTGAATAGCTGGCCCATCCTAGCTGCACATTTAGATACACTGCGGATCTTTTGGAAGCAACCCATCCATTCTCTAATATCTTCTGCCTTTACACTGTCATTTGAAGCAAACATCCAAACAGAGTTTGATCGGAGTTGACTCGCCGAGAAAGCCAGAAACTCAAATCTTTTATCTCCAATCACAATTCCATCTCGAAGAATAGACAATATCCGCTGATATATTCCAGTTCTAAAAGGTTTTGCAAAGAAACCTTGTTCAATACTTGTGGAGAGAGCATTTACAGGAAGCTTGCTCCAATCCTCTTCAACAAATGTAACCCTCAGAAAATCTGAAGCATATTGTGCAAAGTTCTTCACAACATAGTTTGATTTTTCAAGCTCAGGACCCAAGCAGTAAATCTTTGATGGGGTAATCAAGGCTCTATGACAACTCATTACGTTATGCTCCATTAATCTTTGATGGGGGGAGAGACGTTTCTTAGAGTTCCCCTCTAAGAGTTGCAACTGCACCTTTGCATATGATAGAGGGTCATAACAAGTGGTCTTGAGCTTCTGCAGCTTCTGAAGAAGCACATTAGCAGTGTCAGTACTCAAACCACCAAAGAACTCAATCAGATCACACTCCGCTGCAGCAAGGCTAATCTTCTGAGCATGAACAAGTGCATTAAGCTGGAAAAGAATCTCATAAGGTAACTCTGAATCTGCTTCACATTTCACAAGGGGAACTGTCTCAGAAACCGAAAGATACCCATCACCATCCTCAAACATGAGATCCACCACATCTTTCCTAAAGCTCGGAAACTTCATAAAAAAACCCGCCACCAAAAAGTCCTCCTGAATCTCCCAGCAAAACGAAGTAGAATGGCCAATCGACTTCGTCTCAGAAAAATCTGTAGTCCTCACCCACAGATAATCAAAGTCTTCCTTGCAAAAGTGATACCGATCAGCACTAAACTTGGAAGCTACATTAGGTCCTGATACTTTCCGAAAAATCTTCGGGCCAAACTTGAGCTGAGAAAACCAAAATCCCCCAAGTCTTAACATCTTATCAAAATCACTAATTCTAACAACGAAACAGGTAAAAAGCTACCATCTTGAAAACAAAATCAACTGCAATCCATCACATTTCAACAATGCCTTAACATTCAACAAATGCATCCGCTCTAAAACAAGTAATTTTCTTCCAATTTCAACAATACTGTAAGCAAGAAACTCAAACAGTAAAAACCAAAGAAGCAAAATTTACCTTCAAAAGCAGAGCATTAACTTTAGCCCCACCCAAACAACACCCAACAGACTCCACAATATTCTCAAACGCAACCTCCATCTTGAAACAGTCACCGCCCCGCCGGACCCAAAACTCGACCCGCCGCCTCTCGGGCATGACCCAAGCCCGGACGCCCTCCCACGACTCCAGCACGCTCATGGTCTCGTCGTTGACGACAAACCCGGCGTGCAAAACGGTGTCGTCGAGACGGTGCTTGGGGTCCAGCGGCCGGGGGATGATGTCATCGTTGGTGTCGAAGAGGCGGAGGTTGTGGGACTTGAAGACGAGGTCGGCGGAGGAGGAGAGAGACTGAGCTCTGGCTTTGTGGGTTAGGGTGGTGAACTGGATGCGGCCGAAGCCGCGGGATTTCCAGTTCTTGTGGTCGCTGGCGATTTCGATGGCGAAGATGGAGTCGGGGCCGAGAGTGGACTCGAGGAAGGTGAGGAGGTCGTTGGCGGTGATGGTGCAGGGAATGTTGGTGACTCGGACGGTTGGCCTCTCATCCTCCGCCGCCGCCGCCGCGCCCATTCTCGGTTTTAGGGTTTTAGGGTTTTGCAGAGGTGTTTATTGGGATCGGAGAAAGAGAGAGTGGGGTGTGTCAGAGAAGGACTGAGCCAGTCCAGTGAGAGGGTGAGGGGGAAAAGGGCAGACGAAAGGTTCCAATATCATAAAGGAGGACTTGGAGACGACGCCGTCTTGACTCTTTTTATGATTTTTCTTAAAAAGCAACTAGGCTTTCTTTTTCCAAAGATCATGTTGAACACAACTCAAAACTCCTTTTCTTTCAGTGAAAATTGAAGCACATTTGAAGTCAAACTAACTAAATATAGTTCCCATTTTCAGTTTTTTCAGTCTTATGTGTTAGAGTTTCGGATACACAAATGTTTGTACACTGAGTGGTTCGTTATTAGCTTTTTAAATCATAATGGATAATTCGTTATGTATGGGTATGTAAAAACACCAACGAGAATGAAATTCGTGTCATAATATAATGAGAACAAGTGGTATACATAGATCTTTTATTAGCAATGCCAACAAACGTTATAAATTATAAAAGTCAACTAATATGTACAAACTATTGGACAGTCGGTCTCTTACAATATTTTTTACACTTTCATTTCATATTTGGCTCTCAATTTTATCTATACAGAATAATATTGATGAACAAGGTTTAAACAAATTTACAACACATTTCGGTAAAGATTGACAAATAAATTATTCTCTAATGGATGATTGATATTTATTGAAATTTTATTTGAATTTTTTCAATATTAATTTAATTTCTTCTAATATTTCACTCGAACGATAAAAATAGTATACTCCATACTAAGAAAGTAAGAAAATATCTATAGGTTGTCCAATTAATCAATCTACAGGTTGTTTTTCATCTTAGCTTTAACATAACTTATCATCAATTTGGCATTGCTAACAAGTTTGAATAACACAAAAATAGTCATTTTAAAAACTCATGAACTTATTATGAGATGCTATCTCATTTACATTAGCATGAAGACTAGGCTACTTGATCTAGTGGTGATAGGATTAGAATTAGAAATAATATCAGAGAGATATCCAATTCATGTAATATTATGTTTTCTTGTACAACTCTGATTTTATACCTTTTAATCATCTATATAATGAAAGTACGACTCAATTCTCCCACAGAATCTTTCCACCTCTAATTTCAACATTCCCACCCAATTTCCAGACCACCCCCCAAATCTCTCCAATTCTATCTCCCATGGCTATCTCTCAAGAACTCTACCCCTCCCAAGACGACCTCCTCTACGAAGAAGAGCTTCTCCGAAACCCTTACAGCCTCAAGCTCTGGTGGCACCATCTACGAGCGCGCCCTCAAGGCCCTTCCCGGAAGCTACAAGCTTTGGTACGCCTACCTCAGCGAGCGTCTAGAGCTCGTCCGCAACTTTCCGATCAACCATTCCGAGTACGAAACCCTAAACAACACCTTCGAGAGGGCGTTGGTGACAATGCATAAGATGCCGCGGATTTGGATTCTGTATTTACAGAGCCTGACGGAGCAGAGATTGGGCATGAGGACTCGCCGGAGTTTCAATCGGGCGCTGTGTGCTCTGCCGGTGCAACAGCACGACCGGATTTGGGAGCTGTATTTGGTGTTCGTGAGCCAGAAGGGGATCCCTATCCAGACCTCGCTTCGGGTCTACCGGAGGTACTTGCTTTATGACCCGACTCATGTTGAGGATTTTATTGCGTTTTTGATAGAGTCTGAGCTGTGGCAAGAGGTGGCGGAGCGGCTGGCCTCAATGCTTAATGATGATCAGTTTAGGTTGATTAAGGGAAAGAGTAAGCATAGGTTGTGGTTGGAGTTGTGTGATTTGCTTACTAAGAATGCCACGGCGGTTTCAGGGTTGAATGTGGATGCTATCATTAGAGGTGGGATTAAGAAGTTTACGGATGAGGTGGGAGGGTTGTGGACGTCGTTGCCGGATTATTATATTAAGAGGGGTTTGTTTGAGAAGGCTAGGGATGTGTTTGAGGAGGGGATGCAGACTGTGGTGACTGTGAGGGATTTTAGTGTGATTTTCGATGCGTATGCGCAGTTTGAACAGAGTATACTTGCCATTAAGATGGAGGCTTTGGGGAGTTTTGAGGAGGAGGAGGAGGAGGAAGGAGAGAATGGGAGAATGGAAGATGAGGGCAGTGAAGAGGAGGAGGAAGATGTCCGAACCAATGTAGACTTGTCTGTGGCTGAGGTTGAGAGGAAAATACTCCATGGGTTTTGGCTATATGATGAGAATGATGTTGATTTGAGGTTGGCTCGATTGGACCATCTTATGGATAGAAGACCTGAACTGGCTAATAGTGTTCTTTTGAGACAAAATCCGCATAATGTAGAGCAATGGCACCGGAGAGTGAAGCTGTTTGAGGGGAATCCTACAAAGCTGTTTGAAGATGCATTTAAAGTCTATGAAAAGGGTACTCAAATATTCAAGTACCCGCATGTCAAAGACTTATGGATTATATATCTCTCTAAATTTGTAAAAAGATATGGGAAGAATAAGCTGGAACGTGCAAGACTGCTATTTGAGGATGCTGTTAAAGCGGCTCCTGCTGATGCGAAGAAATCATTGTATCTTCAATTTGCAAAGCTGGAGGAGGATTATGGTCTAGCAAAGCGGGCTATGAAGGTCTATGATGAAGCAACTAAGGCGGTTCCAAACCATGAAAAGTTGAGCATGTATGAAATCTATATTGCACGTGCAGCTAAGATATTTGGGATCCCCAAAACAAGGGAGATATATGAGCAAGCAATAGAATCTGGACTCCCTGACAAAGATGTGAAGACAATGTGTCTAAAGTATGCCGAGCTCGAGAAGAGCTTGGGCGAAATTGATCGTGCTCGGGGAGTTTACGTATTTGCATCTCAGTTTTCAGATCCACGATCGGATGCAGAATTCTGGAACAAATGGCACGAGTTTGAGGTGCAACACGGGAATGAAGATATGTTTAGAGAAATGCTTCGAATCAAACAGAGTGTTTCTGCAAGCTATAGCCAGACGTACTTTATTTTACCCGAGTATATGATGCAAAAGGATCAGAGGTTGAGCATTGACGAGGCAAAAGACAAATTGAAACAAGCTGGAGTCCCCGAAGATGAAATGGCTGCTCTTGAGAGGCATTTGGCTCCTGCGATCAGCGATACACCCTCTAAAGACAGCAACAGAAAAGTGGGCAGAAAAGTGGGCTTTGTGAGTGTTGGAATAGAATCACAGATTAATGGAGGGATAAAAGTTGCTGCAAATCACGAAGACATTGAACTACCAGAAGAAAGTGATTCTGAAGATGAGGCAAATGTTGAAATAGCACAAAAGGAGGTCCCAGCTACTGTTTTTGGAGATTTGGCTAACAAGAGAAAGGATTGTGAAGATAATGAGGGTGGAGACAAGGATAGTGAGAGCCGCCTTGGAGCTCTTGAGAGAATAAAAAGGCTGAAAAAAAGTGTGATTAATGAAGGTTTTGATGCATTGGATATTGAGCGCATTTTGTGTTGAGTTTTCTTTTGGGCCCCTTTATTGTAGCATGTAACTGTATATTTGAAGCAAATAGCTCTAGTTTTCAGTACACTTGATGTAAAAAAAAAATATATATATTAATTTAGTTTTTTCCAATATTTCACTTCAACGATAAAAATAGTATTCTTAATACTAAGAAAATAATTGATTGGGAAAAATTTACAGGTTGTGATCAATCTACGGCGTTCTTCATCTTAGCTTTAACATAGCTTATCATCAATTTGGCATTGCCAACAAGTTTGAATAACACAAAAATAGTCATTTTTAAAACTCATGAGCTTATTATGAGATGCTATCTCATTTACATTAGCATGAAGACTTACTGAAAATTTTTCAGTTTCAACAATAAGTATGGATGATAGTTTAAAAACCAGGGCACAACACATTATAATAAACTCATTAATTGGAAACTTCCTCTAACTATAACTTCATGACCTTTGGATTTAATAAAAAATATAAGTTGGGCAACAAATTTCAATTCCGTGGATATTGAAAAGCTTAGTTTCTTATTTATTTAATTGCACTACCATATCAATCATAGTTCGGACCACTTACCCAAACTAAATTGTGTTCCCGTAGATGTATGTTTGCAAATTGCAACAATTCCCTACTCCTCCTGGCTCTTGCCACTTTAGCACCCCAATGGCTTAACCTTTTTTCCACAGTCTCACCTTTTTTTTTTTTTTTGAAAGGATTTGATTTTATTAGGTATCAAAGCCATGAAAACAGGCCAGAGTCTAAAGAACTTACATACGAAGAGCCGGAACAAACCGGATATCCTATCTAAGTCATATCTAAACTCATTAAAATCTAAATGGTCGCTCGCTGAAACAGCAAGCCAACAAACTAAGCAAGAATAATCTCACTTCCTAAGGCAAAAGCATTCATCGAGTCTAATCTGCCAGCACTCAATTGTGGTACACATATCAACTAGAAACATCGTAGAGAAGCATATAGAAATCACTCCTACTTGAGAAGGCTTGAAGTTAAGAATGTCTTGAAATTTTAATATCTTAAGCAAGCACCTGCTCTTTCCCCTTAGGGTTAGAGCTAGCACTTACCTCAGACTCATTAGCAGCCAACAACCTCGGCATCAGGTTGGTCTTCTTGCTTTTCATCTTGTCAGATTCTCCATCTTTCTTTGCATTCTTCCCTTTTCCTGCTGTCCCATATGGTAGTTTGTTAACACTGCCAATTGGGCGTCCCCTCTTCCTCTTAGGTTGTTCGATAGTATGGGAAGGTCCCTCTAGTAATCCCATGGTCATTGCATCCAGATTTTTCTTTCCAATGGCTAGACTCAAACGAAGTTTTTTAGGGGAAATTGTTACCTCATCATCTTCCCGAATCCTACGTATTCCGGTGATTGGGTTCTCATTGAGTCTTGGTTCAGGTAGTTCCCGAATCTGTACTTGTCTCTTGTGGCGTCGCATGTTCATGACCGATTGAGGAAGGAGAGCATCTGGTATGCTCCTTGGCACCTGCGCTTTGAATATTAGGGTTTGGTTATTGATCACCACCCTATTAGAGTTAGGGTTCGGTACAGGTTCTCGCATGACAGCCAAAGCCGGGGGTGGTGCTACTGCCCCCACCGGTGTATCAGTGTCTTTAACTAGCGCCGGCCCAGAGCAGGGGAGGCCAACATGAGTAACCAAACCACAAGTGTCGCAACGACCGAAAAGCTTGTCATACATGAACTGCACGATGAATTGGACTCCATCTTCGACCCAGAATTGACGACGGAACAGCAGAGGTTTCACGTAGTCGATCTCAACCCGAATACGCATGACCCGATTCCTGAACGCCGGACGATCGATTTCCTTGAGGTCACCGATCGTGCTGCCAATGAGGCGCATAATGCGCTCCGATCTAAATGCAGGTGGGATTCCTTGCAGCGTCATCCAGTACGATGACTTCTTGAGGGGTACATCCACCGCCGAGCTGACACCGTCATACAGTGCAAGGGCTATCGGAGCTCTGTTATAGCCCCATGGTCCTCCTTTCCAAACACGATCAATATCAGTTGGGTCTGTGAAGGAGAATAAAACTCTGTCATCTTCTCCGACGTCTTCCACCCGAAGGCTGCCATTGATCCTCCATGCAGCTCGGAACATTCCCAGGAATGATCGGCGAGAGTATTCCCTCGCCGTAAGGAGCTTGCCAATCATGAACGCTTCGGGTTGTCTCAAACCCTTAGATGGGCGCAGATCCACCGGGTTCTTCCCTTCAGCCAGGGCTAGGGAGGAGGCCAGGCGGGCTGCCATTGCATCGATCGTTGTCATTGACGTGACAAAGAGAAGAAGCTACGTAGGCGGCAAAAGAAAACCCTAACCCTAGGTTAGAGAGAGCGGCTGCGACTTGAAAGTAGATGTATTTTTTACGGTCTCACCTTTGTTTGAAGGGGAAATAAAATTTACACTCCCTATTTTACAATCCATAATTCATTTTATTTTTTAAATATATTACATAAAATAATTTACAATTTACAATTTACACTACAAAAAGACAAAAATTCAAATATTAAAAAGTGAAATATGAAATGTGAATTGTAAAATGAGGAGTGTGAAATGAAATTCCAAAGACTTGAAGAAAGAAAAATTACTATTAACTTTGCCTCTTTTTTTTTTTTTTTTTTTTCCTTTGGGATTAGATAGTCATAGACTAGATACCACTAAGGGCACGTTTACTTACTTGGAATGGAATGGAATGTAATGGAATGATTACGGAGTAAAAATACCCCTGTGTTTACTAACACATAAAGGAATCGGAATGATTCCAGGTAAAAGAATTCTTGTGTTTACTAACACATGAAGGAATGAGAATTGGTGTAGGTCCCACCTATTTATCAGGAATCGATTCCTGAATACTCAGGAATTCGATTACGAAGGGGGGAGATGGGTTTAGGAATCATTCCTCCGGAATCAATACCGATTCATTTCTTCTCCCATTCTACTTGTCTCCGATTCATGATTAGTTTCCATTCCAAGTAAGTAAACGTGCCATAAGATATAAATATATCTCGAATTCTTGATTAGTTTGCTTATTATGAACATTTTAGATAGTCTTGTTGAAAGAAGGAATCACTTGCCATCTTCTGTCATTCTCAGCTATTTTGATTCCTGCAAACTTACAAGAAAGTGCTCTCTTTATCAAGATGAGATTGCTGCAGAGTGAACAAAGTGCCAAAACTCTCATCATTTGTCCCTTTCTTTCTCTGTTTGATACTTTTGATCATGTTATTTGTGTGCATGATTCTTCTTTCTGAACATGAAGAACCAAATTCTAAAGAGTCCCAAGTTCCAAAACGAAAATCTCATCTTAAATACTAGAGAAATGAAGCCATGGTTTTCAGAACAAAATATTTACAAAATATAAGCTCTCCAACAAACTAGTGGACAGTGGCACATTGCATCATTGATATACAATATCAAAAACTAAAGATCACAATAAAATCTAAGCTCGGTTACAGTTCATGTTCCACCATAGATTGGAGAAGTTACAGTAAAAGAAGGCATACCGGTATGAGTATTCAAAGAGCCTGGGAATTTGTTCTTCTTAGACCAAAGCCAGATCTTGGACACAGAGAAGCTCTCACCTTTATGACACCCATTGATTTTCTTCCCCTCCAAATTCCCACCAACTTCAAAGTGTTCATCATCAATGTCAAGCTTAGTATCAGTGCCTCCACCACAATCATGCGACAAGACCACTTGAAGATTTGAATCACCAACCACATACTGATATGTCCCCATTGAGTAGCATCTCCTAGCGTCCAAATTACACCTGCTTGTTTCTCCTACTCCTTCGTTCGTCGAGCTCCTGAACTTCCCAAGTCTCACCGAAAACACCCTCTTTTCGACACCAGCTTCCTCCAAAGCTAAGACTCTCCGACCACTTAAACCCCCATTGTCTCCATCACCATCGAACCTACTTGACATTGCTCTAGAATCATCAAAATTCAACACTGGGTTTTCCAATACTAGACCAGAGCCCAAAAGGGTGCCTCTACAAAGAGGGCATGTTGAATTTGAGAGAAGCCAAGTGTCAATACAATCCATATGAAATGCATGACCACAATTAGGGAGCAACCTCAGCTTGTCCTGCTCAGAAAACTCACACAGACAGATAGCACAATCAAACTGCTCATCTGAACCAACAATGTCTTTGCAGCAGAACACAGGCAGAGAGTCTATGACAGCTTGGTCCAGGCCCAAGTCGTGTAAGTGAAAGAGGTGTTGAAGCTGTCTTCGAAGATTTCGAGAGCTAGAGCTTTCTGGGTGTCTATTACTGGATTGAAAGAGTGGGGAAGATGACCTCTTTATGAAGAATCTTAAAACCAAATGAACAAGACCACCAATGAAGAAGATAACAGCTACAACTACTACAACCACAAGAAATAGCGGACTCATACTGCTATGAACTGAAGATGGTGGAGCTGAAAATGAAGTTGGGGGTGGTGAGTTTCTCCAATTAGCATCTTCCTGGTTCAGCTCAGATTGAATTGTAGACATTTTTATCAGGGTTTTATATTAGACACTAAATTCTTGAACAAGATGCACAGCTAAAGAAGACTCTTGCTGTGAGAGTATAATTAATAGAGTAAAGGGTGAGAAATGGAATCAAGAATGTGAAGGAATTAAGTATTGAAAGAGTAAAGATGGGTTCTTGAATAGTCATATAGCTGGAAAATTTTGCAAAGTATATACCTTAATTTTGATGGAGCTGGAACGTGGAACGTCTGGTTTTGAATTCCTTTTGCGCCACAGAAGAAAAGGGTATTTAATTCAGTTGCATATTAGTACTACTTGTATAAGAGCATTGGCCAAAAGAATCTATATAGAGAGAGAAGAACGCTGTCGGTTAAGGTTGGGCAAGGCCTTAAAAGATCCGGAGAGAATGTGAACCAGGAAGAATGAAAGGGGCAAAGTGCAGTTGATGAGTTGAGCCCGGCCATTTGAATGACCTGTAGTGCTCCATGTGTATTCATATATCTATCTTACTTAGGAAACCATCAGCATATAATTGATAATTATTCAATCAAAAATAAAAATCAACGAGTATGGATCATAGTTAAGGAAGATTTTGAGTAGAAATTATGATCTTAAGGAAGAATTATTATTATTATTATTTTTTTTTTTTGGAGTAGAAATCATAGTTAAGGAAGATTTTGAGTAGAAATTTATTGTTGATGTTTAATTAAAATGCAACTGAATTAAATATCCATAATGTCTACTCAAGATCTTCCTCTGCAGTCTGCAATTTTGAGCAGAAATCATGATCTTAAGGAAGATTTTTTTTTTTTTCAAAGAAGTTATTGGTCCAATTTTGAAAGGGTTGGGACATGGATCATAGTTAATTTAGAATAATTATACAGTTTTTGTAAATAATATTATAAATTATTAATTAAAATATAAATAAATAGATTAAAAATTTAAAGCTTCAAAATGTTACCAACAACTAAAATAAAGTCCTATAACTTGATATATACTTTAATACATCAGATGCGTCCTGTGATTTTTTCACTTGGATGAAAAAAAAGTTCCAAGATGACAAAACTGTTTACTCTAGGAGGCAAAAGCTGCTTAGCTTGTGACTGATGGTTTGTATTTGTGTAGCCATACCAAACAAGCCCGGAAAACTAGGCTTTCTTAGATCTGTCTCCTTTTGGTCTGGAAACAAGTCACATATGCAATTGAGCAAAAGCTGAGGTCCACCGTCCAAATCCTACTTTCCTAGTTTGATTGGCCAAATTGGTCACTGTAACTTCTAAACTTCTTTATCATCATGACTAATCAGAATGATTCTGCTTCAATGATAATACCCTATGTTCATTGCCTGCTAAGGAGGTAATTTTCCATCAATCCTGGCATGAATGCAAGTGTATCAACCACTTTGATATTGCTACTCTCAAGCATAATCACATAGTAACTATACAACATAACATGTGAGAACAAAGCCTTAAATTAAGATATTTAAGTATATTGATATTTGATAGGGGATTTTTACAGTGTTTCAAATACAGAAAACAACTTACCTAACAAGAAAAAGAGAGTAGTAATTTCTTCCCCTCCAAATTATGAGGTGGGTAAGTAGGAAAATTGGTAAAAAGGGCAAATTCTGGCCTTCCTTGGTGGGATTCGCTATGAGCCTTCACTGACCACAGAAGCTTTGTATCTTTACAGATTGAACACATAACCTCGCTCTTCAAATCAAATCATTTGCACGCGTAGATATGATGACAAAAAAGAAATGTCAAAGGGTAGACAATATGAGATGGTAGGGTAACATTTGCTTTACCCTTGCATAGATGACATGATTGTAGTGAGCGCCAAGACAGGATAACAGTTGCATTCTGTTTGCAGATTAGAGACCTGAAGGCTGAAAGTGAAAATAATTTCTTTTTTGTCATGTTTGTTAGTAAATGAATACTCGGAGAAAGAACTCCGCAAATAAGATATACTAAAAGAAACGAAACTAAAACTATTTAGATTTCTTCTATTTATTTTTCCTTTATCTAGTAAATTAGCATCCAACTCCTCTAAACCAAAGAAGAAGAAAGGTCGACCTCTTGGATCAAAGAACAAGAAGCCACCAAAATCAAAGAAGATAGTGGATGCACAGGAAGCCAGCTTGGCCTTCTTGACAAAACCTCCTAGCCCTAGCATCAAGGGCAAGAAGATAATTTAGAGTCTTTTCTTTTTTTGGGACTTTGCCTATTTGCTATGTTTCTAGTTTCCATAGTTAATAAGCTTGCCTGTAATAAGTGAGCATGGGTGTTCGTTAATGAGTGGTACTAGATATATATACCACGTTTTCTTATTTGCCCTCTGTATTCAAGGCAGTGGAAAAGTATGTAATATACTGCTCTAGCTTGAGACTATAATGAGAAATCGTTGATCTTGATTAAAAAAAAAAAAAAAGTGAGAGGGTTGTGACTTTATATAAATTTCATAAAATCTACATCATTCGAGTGATCTAATGGTTAAAAAAATTGCTACATTAGTTGAAATTAACTTTATGGTTTCCTTCTCAAACTGACACTAGTGGTGTAGTTTTTTTTTTTTTTGAGGGCAACGGAAGACTAATCCATTGATAGAAATCATGACGACCTCGCTCGGTCAAGCATGAAGGGTACAAGCACCCCTCATATTACAATGCAAGCTCATAGAGTACTAAAATCCAAAACATAAAATCCAAAAAAAACTAAAATCCTAAAGGAACTGCTGAAAACAAATACAGAATTAAAAACTCCCTAACCCTACACTATCCTAGGATGGAACCACTGGTCTGAACATCTTGACGCCTAAGACCCTCTTGGTGTACGTCGCAACACTCAACCCAGCCATAGCAACATCGTAGGAACAAGTACGGGGTAAAAGAGCAAGACATGCCACCTCCCAAAAAGTCCAAACCCGAGCCCAACCCAAGTGTAAAAGAAAAGGGGAACTGAACCACAGGCCCAGGTCTCCAGATTGCATAGCAGCCCAGATCGGCATAGGCCCAAAAGCCCACTGCCCAACCCATCGTCTCCCACACCCAAGTTGACCGGGAGTTGACCTTTCCGAGCGGCAGCCTCCGCCCATCACCGCTCAGGCTGCCGCCAGCGACCCTCCCCCATCATGAGAGTTGGAAAAGACCTTGCCTTTGGTCTAAGTCGGAAAAAGAGACGCTGCCGCTAAAACACGACCCGCTTCAAAGTCCGAAGCCGGGCGCCTGCCGCCCAAAGATTGGCGCCGATTCACTCCGAGTGGAAAACCGATTATGCAGGAAGAGCCTTCCCTGCAAGCCTGATGCCGACCACGGCTGTCGACCACAACTCAGCCCGAAAGAACCAAAACCGCACTCGACCACTGACTAAAACGACGCCGGAGCGCCCTGCTGCAGATTGGAGCCAAGAGACGCCGCCACACTGCTCACGAAACCTAGGTTTAGGTTTCGGAATCGCTCCGACTTTTTTGGAGCTTTTTCTAAATTATGAGGAAACGATACAGAGCGGTTAAAGGGTAGTTTTGACACTAATGGTGTAGTTGATTCTTCAACAAAAAAAAAAGCAGTCATCCTCCATCAACCAAACAAAACGAAATCAATCCTGCTTTCATGAATTGAAACCGAATTCTGTATCTTCTTTCTAATTTTGTTCTCCTTTCTTCAACTGCTAAACTTCTAAATCTTCTCATATTTGAACACACACACGTGTGTGTGTGTGTCTCTTTCCTGTAACTTCGATTTGATTTGAGCTTTCCTTTCGACTTTCCCATATCAATATATCAACAGGCTAACAGATTAATGTTGTTTTCGTTTTCTTGTAATTTCAACCTGCTCTATGCAATTTGGCAGATTTGCAACAATGATCTCTATTTTTTTTTTTTTCATTTAAGCTGTGGAGGATTTTAAAAATAAAAGAAGTAAGAAAGACAAAAGAATGAAGTTTTGCCTCTCAGAAGAGTTGAGAACAAAGCCATGGAAGAAGAAGAGTTTTTTTTTTTTTTTTTTTTGGGTCTGATGGGATAACGTCTGATTGACAGAAAAAGCAATAAAAATCCTCTTAGCTGATGTGGCAATTTCTTTGACCATTAGATCACTTGGAGGATGTAGATTTTATGAAATTTATATAAATTCACAACCCTCTCACTTTAGAGGAGCTGAATTCAGTAAATTATATCATTTTTATTCTAACTATGCACTCTCATAATGATTTTCAACAAATGAAAAAGACATATAAGATACAATTTCAACCATAGATTACAACCTTAATCAAAATATACACATTTATCGAAGGATCCTTTGTTCAAGTATACACTAAGGGGGCAGAGTGATCTATCAATTTTGGTTTGATTGTAGTTGATATCCAGCAAGTAAGTCACCAGAAAGGTTTGTTGTGATGGTGATGTTTAAACCCTAAAAGTCCAATCCATCCATGTCAAATCATTCAATTTTCACACCTCTGATTACTCATGCCTAGAGAAGCTGATAAAGCTAGAGGGTTGCACACTTGCACATTATGTGACAAATATTCAGACACATTGCTGGCCACCCTGTGGATTTGGAATCAGTCCATTTTGTTTTCTTTGAAAGCAAATGCCATGCTTAATTTAAACTAAAATGTCTTTTCTTCTTTCCCATATGACAAATTAGTGCTTCTTGTTTTACATTTTGGCCTATGCAGTGACACTAGAGTGGTTACCAGAATCACTGAACCAATAATGCTTGAACCTGAGAATTTGGTGAGAAATGTTCAACAAAAGCTACCAAGTAGTTTTCATTTTCATGTAAAGATTACTTATATGAACCAGAGAACAAGTAGCAGGGCAACTGATAATTTAACCCCAGAACTGAAAATACAACCATATATATGGTCAATAATTAATGCAGAAGCAAAGAAATTTTGTGCAAACGCAGATACTAGCTTATTTGAAATCAAATTCCTACAACAAGAGGTACAACTTCTGAACTTTCCTTCATGGATCATAAGTTATAGAGCTCTCCTCTTCCTCTTTTATATACTTGATCATCAACGAAACTTGACTCATAGCAGGCCTATCAGTTGGAGAAGTATTTATGCACTTCAATGCTACCTGCAGCAAGGTCACCATCCTTTCTTCGCTTGCACCTTCCGAGATCAAAGCCCTGTCGAAAACCTCAACAGTCCACTCCTCTTTGACCACTGAGTTCACCCAGCTAGGCAAATCAAACCCGTTTTTCTGGACCAGCTTCCCTGTTAGAAGCTCAAGAAGAATCACCCCAAAAGCATAAACATCACCATTGAAGGTGCTATATGCATGACCTTTATTAGCATTGTCATTTCGGAATTCATTCTTGGGAGAAAGGACCGATTGTTCATGATTTTCAGCCTCCATCACCCCATATTCACTGATGCAAGGTTCCATGGCCATGTTGAACAAAATGTTCATGGACTTAAGGTTACCATGAGCAATACCGTCTTCATTTAACTCTTGGTGCATGAAGGCTAATGCCTCAGCAATGCTATCGGCAACATTCAATCTGCTTCCCCAGTCAAAGATTTGGCTATTTGGAGATCCTGTGACAATGAAAATGATGCATAAAAAATAATCAGTACTCGTTACTTGCATATAATATATGTGCATGTTGCAAAAGATAATAGAAATGAGCTTTTTACCATGAAGAAGATTAAATAGATTTCCATTTGGTTGATATTCATAAACCAAGAGCTTCTCTTGCCTTGAACAATAAAATGCAACTGCTGGCAACAGATTGTGACACTTCACTTGGTCAATTTTCTTCATCCTAGTCTTGAAATCATCGCTCGAAATCCCACAATTCCTGATCCTCTTCACAACCAAGTTAACCCCTCCATCAAGCAAGACTTTGTAGAGGCTTCCATGCTTTCCTCTCCCAAGCAGTTCAGCTGGAGCTCGGAGCAACTGCTCGAAAGTCAACCCCCTCAACAAAGGACTGGTGAGAACAACAAGCGGCGGAGTTATTCCACTTTCCACAGATGTCAAGGAAAACTCTGATGTCTGATTCCCCCCACCATCCTTGTACTCACTAGAAGCAAGAGTACTAGGTATATTGCTACTAGTTTCAAATGGCACAGCCTTCTTTTTAGGCTTTTGATTCTTATCTTCACATGGTTTTCCTCGGACAAAAAACTTATATACCAAAAACAACACCACAACTAGGCCAAGTATTATATAGCCTGAAAAGATAAGAACCTTTTTGGATGAGGGCTTGTTTGACTTCTTCATTGGGTTTATAGGTACTGCTGGAGCTGGTGGGCAGGCAGTGAGTGGTTCCCCACAAAGGTTAGGATTACCTGAAAAGCTGCTTGCAGTGAAATGGCCTTTGACATCAGGAATCGGCCCGCAGAACAAGTTGTTGGAGACATTGAACTCATTAAGATTAGAGAAATCAAACTCCGGGATTTGACCCTCGAGTTGATTGTTTTGAGCAAGAAAAGATATCAAGCCCGAAATCTTTTGTATATCAGGAAGCTCACCATAGAAGTTGTTATTGGATATGTCAAACCTTTTCAGATTACTCAACTGGGAGAGAGACTCAGGAAGGTCCCCAGAGAAATGATTCCCACTCAAATACAAGTGAGTCAAATGTTTGCAAAGTGCAATATCTTCTGAGAGCAGACCAGTGATGTTGTTGTTTTCGAGACTCAAAACAATAAGAGCCTTTGTAACACAAAGAGAACTCGCATCAAGAATTCCGGTGAGGTTGGCCTTTTCGAGAACTATTTTCCTCACAAAACCCTTCCTGTCACATACCACGCCAGTCCAGTTGCTTGTGCAAGGATCTGTGCTCATGTTCCAACCCCAATGGCCATCTCTTGTTGCATTTCCTGGTGAAAGTTTCTGCATGAACTGCACCAGCGCTTGCTTCACCTCATTTTCTTCTGAATTTACAACACGAAAGATAAGAAACATCACAATGGGGAGAACCCAAATTGGGACACGACCCATTTTCGATGCACCAGTTGAGTGTTTGTGAAAAATGGCTCTGTGGTTTGCATTCCTTTTCATGAAGAGGGTTTGAATAACTGTAACTTGGAACAGCAAAACAAAAAGAAAGCAACTGAAATCACTTGGTGCCAATTGGCTGATGCAGACAAAGACTTTGAACCATTCTCTGTGTGCTTATGCTCATAATGGACTAGCACAACTGATCAAATCAGCCTCCAAATCCACTGCAGCAGCTTTTAAAAATATGAGCCGGCAGTCTGAAACAGTCCAATCTTTTAGGACATGTCCTTTTCCATAGTCGTTTCTGCAACAATTTTAGTGATTCCAATACTACGATATATATATATATATAAACCATCATTCATAGCGACTCGTACCGAACTTCCAAGAGGTGGTCAATTACTACAGTAATTATAATTTACAGATTCATACCATCAGTTGATCTATCAAAGTATATAGGGAGTATATATACACATCCCGCCAAAAAAAAAGTATATATACACAGCTTTTGCCTTCTCAGATACAAAGAAAGTAACCCACATGAAGCTTTTTTACCCTGCCAATTGCCCATGCTTGTTAATAAAGATAACTTTTGGTTCAGAAGTTTACTGTAAAAAGAGGTTACTTAACGGATTTGCCTTCCTATAGGTCCTGAGTCTTGAATTAGACAATGCCCAAGTGCCAGCGATTGCCAGTTGGTGTGTATCCAAGTGACTGATAGGGTAGGCTTGAAGCCAAGTCAACCAAGAAAGTCACTAGACACAGAAAAGGTATCATTGTCTTCCTAATTATCATGCACATTCGACAAATCAAGTATTGTAATCGATAAACATTACCTTGGTTAATAATAATATTTATCACTGTGTTGATACATAAGTAATCCAAATGTAATTGTTTGAGTTTCAACTTTCAAAATTCTTTAAATTTTGGTCATAAACACATTTCCTTCCTACCTTACCTTTTCCCGGATAAGTTTTTTTGAATAGAAGAATGAAAGCTCAGGCTTCAGCTACCCAGGGAACTTATCCTCATAACAAAGAATCACAATGTATTTCATGAACACATTTAAATAGATGCGTATAATCATTTCTTGTTTCTTCTAACATTGATAACATTAAATATCCAATGACTGCATCAGAATTGAATTATTTGACATTATTCATGATACTTTTACAAGCAAAAGTAATCTAGTCATACAATATTGGTAGTTACTTGATAAGATGGTAAACATAATGGAGGTTTCAATCATAAATAAAGTTCCCCCAGCAATTGACTGACTACGGGTCTGCATGTCCAGCAATGTCATCGTCACTCGAATCGCTTCCTTCATCACTAATATTCTCATCACCACTTTCTTCTTCTGGTGTTGTATTAGTAATATGCTCCTTCTTTGCATATTTTTCACAATACTCTGTGACAGTGGAAATATACACAAACTGAAATCTTTGAAATAACCAAAATATAACAATTCTTACCTTCACTGTTACTAACTTACACCAAGCAATTTCAAGAAACAATTATATCCTAAAAATACCCTCTCAAGTTAAAGGAACTAACTTACTATAAAACATATTTTCAAGTGTTTGAGAATATCTGATAATGATCCAATAGAATGTCTAGGCCAGAACCTTGTATACAAGCGTTGGGCAGAGAGTATTAAACTTGGGCACCATAAAATAGCCAAGTTATTGGTGCAGTCATGGACCATATTGCAAGAATCAACTATCACTCGCTCTCTCCCATAGCTATGAGGTGATACTTAAATTCCAACTCTAGAGATGGTCAACGGGCCATGGAAATGTTGGTAGTCATTAATTGTCTCATTACAATTTTCTTATCAAGAGTTCTCTCTCACACATTGCACATGTTTTGAAGGTCCATGTTTGAGGGAGTTTGCAGCTAAGTTGTTTAACTAGGCATGGTTTTCTATAGTTTGAGGATACTAGGATACTTGATAAAAAAATAAATAAAAATTAAAAAAAAAGCGTACAATAATTTCAGAATAGTTTTACCTTTCACTTTCTGATCGTACAGTTTGCGGTCCTTCATCATCAATGACGCTGCATCACCATTGAGTGGGTCTGATGGATTTGGATAGAGCAACAGTTGTGGAAGGAAAACTTCAAAAACATTTAAAAGGTCTGCAAGAAGAACCATGGCTATATATGTTAAAATACTAGCCAATCCAAATGGAAAACAACAGAAAAAGAGAATGTGAAAACGTAAAGCACAACATAGTTGTAAAATTCCACTGATTCATTCAAGAGAGTAAAACAATTCAAACCTACTGTATTTCAGCACTAAAAATGAAAAGATAAGTACCAAACATTGGACTCCATGATTGATTAATTACATCTAAGCAGACAGAACCAGATCTGCAATTACTCAGGGAAACAGATTGAAACAGTCAGTTCATAGAAGACTACAACATCAATAAACCATTATTTAAATTCCAGCTGCTTATGAAAGACATAAGAAAGAAGGTATGTTGGCAGTAACATCTAAGAATTTTAATCATCACTAATTCTGCATTCTAAAATTTTGAGAGAAGATATTGCTATTGGATGTAATTAGAGATGATTTCTTTTTAAAGCTGCAGAATGCTTACAGCTCATCAACGTTCGGATGAAAAATCTTGTTCATGAAGCCAATAGAAGGAGACTTGTATGGATATGCATCTGGAAGCTCCACACGAATTTTCCATACTCCGCCTTCATAAATGCCTGAAACCACAATAGTCATGTATATAACTGACACTACAGAAATTTTAAAGAATGTATATTTAGTCTGTGCTGATAGAAGAAGTCCGGAATTGAAAGAAACCTTAGTTCTGATAACCCTTTCCAATTTTAGGGAACCCTAATTATGTCTACCGAGAGACTAACAAAGAAATTTCAAAAGAATGAGTGATTTATACAATGCTCTGTTATATTGTGACACAAAGCACGCCAATGAAATCTAAGATTCATGTAGAGAACTCTACGTAAGGAAAAGCATAAGTGTGTAAAGACAGTACTTTCTTTTGGACCATGGAATTCCACATTGAACTCATTGAGGCCATCATTTATTGTCTCCACATTATAGTCACTCATCATCCTGAAAAATAGTGAAAAAACTTAAGAGAAATTCAGAAGAAAATGACTAACCATATATTTACTCCATATATGGTAAATGCAGTGGCACTAGAACAAGAAGGATGTTCTAAATCCTATGTCGTGCACAAGAGGAAGGCATCAAAATGATATAGATACTTGAACCAACATGACTACAGATGCTAGTGTAAACAAAAGAGAGAAATCTACTCTTCAAAAACCTAAGACCATTGACCATAGTGATGCTGAGGATATCGTGGTGAGTATAACTTACAACTTCATGACATCCATCTCTCTCCTCTTGCTTGGAGAAGACATTTTGAATTTAACAATATCAAATTTCCTAACCTGCAATCAAAGAAGTCAACTTTTCAAGTGAATGAATACTAAACCTATTAAAATCAAACTGTGAATTGTCAAATGCTATAAAATGGTTGAAATAAAATAGTCTAACTGCACTAACCTTCCAGAAGTCGTCAAGATGAATAAAAGGAAGCGTTGAAGCAGAAGATAGAGTAACAAAAGCCTAAGACTCTATTTAACGTTCAAAACAAGGATGAATTGGAACACATATCTGTAGATTCAAACACAAAAAACAATAAGATTCCCCAGGACAAGTTCAAAAATCTGCTCAAATATGGAATTGTGCTTGCAAACACATATCATCGAATAGGTCCTCTTAACAATCATTAGCCTAAATATGCAACACTTCATTTGTCAGGACCTTTTATACTCCATGACTCATGGAAGAAGAAAACCACCTCATTAGTCATTGGACTCAATATCAGCAATTAACACGGACATCAATATAGGCAGACCCCTTATTGCAATATAAATTCACCAAACCATCTTTTTTTAGTTCAGGTAAAGCTTGAAATTACAGCAATTCATGCTCTTAAGCAAAGTTGAAAGCCTCCAGACAATGCTGTATCATCTAATCTCTTCATGTGGATCCTAAAAGCATTATACAAATCAAAATGCATTTTGGATTGCCAATCGGCAACTCAAATGCCTCCCCATTGAATACAAACTAAGACGCTCTCTTTCAAATCTGATAAAATGTCGGTTAAAATAGGACTACAATCACTTGCAGCGCTCAAAATGACAAAGCAACTCCTATGGTTCGACAACAGATAAACTCCCAAGCCTCTAACACACTTCTTATCCTTCATTGTTCACCACAACCAGGCAACCACCACACCGTAACCCAAGACAACATAACATCCCGGCTGGACGCATTGAAACATTTGACCCCCACAAAAACAAAAAAACAAAAAACAAAAACAAAAACGAAAAACAAATTGGCAACAAAACCGAAACCACGAGTTGTTCATTCTTTTCCACAAGAGTTCAGTGAAGTATAACATTATGCAGATAAGGTATAATGATATTAAGATCTATGGCATACCCCAGAAAAGAGAAAACCAAACACCAAAATGGAAGTGATGGTGTTTTGGATTGGTAAGAAAGAATAAAGAGAGAAACTTACAACTGGGTATTTGACCCTTGTCTTGGTTGATTGGAGAATCGAGCGAGAACCAAACAGAAAATAAAAAGATGGGAAATTTAATTGGAGAAGAAAAAAGAAAGAAGAAACTGCGGGGTAGAGAGAGAGAGAGAGAGAGAGAGAGTTTGGGGGTGAATGTCGACAAAACCTGGTGCACGTGTTTAAATGGTAGTCTTATTACGTGGAAAGCAAGCTTGAGCTGTGTTCTAATTTAAGTTTGTGGTGCCAAAATGATTAACGATTACCAAGTTTTAATCTTTAACAAATAAATCTTAAACAATTCAATTGCCAATTCGAGATATTTTCGTAGATCATAAGATTCATTTATTATAAATGGTCTTCTTATCCCATAACGTTTTCTATTCATATTCGACCTTATCTAATTTTTTTTTTTGGAAATCAATATAGCGTAACTTAGTTTCTTCAAAACCCTAATCGATGTCGATTGCTTATATCAAATCTGATGATGATCAACTTCTCATGGGAAATGTATCATTTTGGGATGTGCATTATCCTCGTTTTTCCGCAGATTGAATGACAACGCACATTACGACTGCCTTAATGATCCCAAACCGAGGACAATGCACATCGCATTGTTTGGTTTTCGTATATACTATACAGTTTGGGAGCATGTTCATTCATAGCATCTGTTTCTGGTGGCTTTCTCCGGGTACCTCACACAGAATGCTATACCGTCTGGGGTACCGATGCACCTCCTAAATCCTGTACCAAGAACACACGCTTAGAGGGGTAAACTGTACCGGACGGTTTACACCTCTCCGATGCCTGAGTGAGAAGCTAATATAGGTGTACAGTAAGTAAATAGTAGACAAAGGAGTTATTACCCGTAAAAGGTGGTTGTGCTAATGCCTTTATACTCGAGCATGTGAAGGAAGTCTCCCCCATCTTCGATGTGGGACACTAGTTGTTCTTCTGATGCCATATCAGTCCTGTGTGTAAATAATTGGGCTGTGCTGACCTTGCCCAGGGTCCTCCTGGGTGCCCGGGGTGGCATCCCCAATGAGCCCCGCCATGGTGGGTCGTGAACCCGGCCCATGGCATAGTACATGGGAGTACCGATGGGCCCAGCAGATAGTGCCAAACTTAGTTGAGACTTCCCTAGTATGTACAGCATCCATGATCACAGGGCCGATCAAGTTGGACAACAACCTGAGAACCAAATTTTGAGCCACAACCTTGATAATGCACCCATAATTCATGGTTGAGCCCAAAGTCCTGACCAAAAACCCCAAATCTAAGACCTTGAGTCTTCGGTTGCCTCGAATCTTAGTCCCGAACAGGCCCGGCGGATCTAGGTAGTGAATTGGGCGGGCTGGAGCCCGTCCGAGATTTTTAGGCTTAAAAAAAAAATTAGATGTATACTTTAATTGATGTTTAATTTTTTTTTTTTTTTTAAGAAAAGTTCATTGAATTAGCGATTGAAATCGCTTAATAGGGCATCCCAATGGGGAGCATACAAATGCCAAAAATGCCTAGGTCTGAAGACTAAAGTAGAACAAACTAGAAGATGTACTACATCAATCAGTTGTTCTTGTACATTAAGGCTCAGTTCTGAAACTTTTCTAGAAGCACTAGCAAATTCTAAAGGTAAATCTTCATTATCCACAAGATAATTACCAACAACGGAACCATTGTCATGATCTTGGGAATTGTAGACCCAGCAGTCAGAATTTACGATTTGGGAATGCAAAAAATTGGTAGACCAATCAACTTTAGACTCGCCCCCGCTTTCACCACACTGCTCGCCAAGGCACGCAATTGTGGTACTCACAATGTGATTACACCGAGGCTCTTCATAGAATATAGAAATCATCATGCTACCAGAAATTAAGAACAACACACCCAAACAAGTAACAATTGTGACATTGAAAAGAATATCTAGCAAACCTCCTGGATCCCAAATCCAAGTCCCTGTAGACATCTGGGAGAAGCCATCTTCTGATCTGGACACCCATCTGCAAGCACCTTATCTGGGCACCCAAGCGATGCAGACCGCCCAACCTAGCCAGATATGCACCTCCGCTGCCAACAGCGTCTGCGCCGCCAGTAACATCCATAGCGCCACTATCCGCCTCAACCAGTCCATCTGAGTTCCGCCCCATCCGAATCGAAGACCACCCTTCAACCGCCCTCTTCGTGGCCGTCCTCGCCAGCCAAAAGGAAGCCAAAGGAGATCTGCCATGGCAGATCCGTACCCATCAGGAAACCAACCAAAAAGGAGAGGTCAACACACGCGATCGTTGTGGGAGATCGCGAAAGGGAGGAGCGCGACCGAGATCGTGCGCCAAGTGCTCGACTCCGGTGACGGCATCGCTAGGGTTTGCGAGAGCAAGAGCAAGAGACGGCATCTTTTTTTTCTATAATTAAGGCCAAGTTTATTCCAAAGTGGGAATTATTTTCACATAACGTGTAAAATAATGAAAAATTTTAATTGATGTTTAATTGATGTGGGTTTAAATGTTTAATTGATGTGGGTAAGTGGGTTTAATTGATTTCAAAACTTATCAGGTCAATCAATGGGTCTTCTTTCTGCTGTGCAATTGTTGTGGGTTTAATTGATTTCAATACTTATCATTTCATCAATTGTTGTGTTATCTCAGTATCTCGGCCAGGAGTTCGGCCTCATTCGAATGCTGGGTAATCAGTTCAAGTTTATAGAGTTAACTTTGCAGATTGGGCTTGGGTATATTTGCTAGCTATTTCGTCCTATCCATGGCTTTATATTCAGAACAAACTTTTGGGTTGAAAAAAAGAACTATATATATGAAGTATATTTTTTGTTTATATGTATGTTTGTTTAACGAACTCCACCCGAACTCTCAAATTATCGAAGTCAAACTCCTCTCTGGCTCTCCCATTCTCTCTGTCCATCACAAATTCCCATTCTTCTTGTTCTTCTTCTTCACAAAAAGGCCTAAATTACGGACTAAATTCAATATTTGAACACTTGAACTTCCCCACTCTTGCATTTGCACACTTGCGCAATTATACTAAAAAAAAAATTTTGGCCTTTGCCCAAACACATAAATATGTAGCTAGGGATATTTTTGAATCCTAGATCCACCACTGGTCCCGAACAGTACTGTTCCCCAAAGCTTCAAACTCTTAAGGTCAGAACTCAGATTCTCCTAACTCATCTTTTCAAATCTGAAAGATGTTCTTTATATATTTAGCACACGCTATATCGATCCACTTTTCAGGAGAGTACACATAATTCACTCTGCTATCAAATTTCGCTTCAATAAGAATGAAACAACATTGTATTTGGAAACTCGTAACAGCGTAAAAGGAATAAAACTATAACATAAAATAAATCAATAGTACTTTATGCATCCCGTAGTAGTATGCAGTGCCAACCGTAAGTGCTACTGTGGCACCTTGGACAACCACACGAGCTCTCATTAGCTTCTGGCCTAACTGAGAATTCCCTTGCCTGAAACTGATTAAGCCGGCTGTGAGCACACCAGCAGTCAAAAATGCCCCTGAACAAGTTCAATTCCAAAACATATATTACTGGAATGATCTCAATGAAGAGTAACTTGTAAAATGAGGAAACACAAGATCATCAGAAAGTCAGCTCAGCCCTTATATAAACGAAATCCAAACGCAAGTAGCAGCAGACATATCATCGTTGATCAGACTGAAAGTAAGCACAGTCCCTTGCAGAAAATAAGTGGACTGCAGCTCTTTAAAACAAAGGCAACATATTCTAAGAAAATCTTCTTCCAAGTTGTTTCACATGCCCCAACAATAATGAACCAAACCACAGAGGGTACACCAGCGTTGTCCGGAGGCTGTGAGAAACTCCTAAACACATACATGACTCCACCAATATAAGATCTGTGCTTCCAATGCCTCTCCACACCGACGAAAGATAGAGAAGAAGAGAGTAGATCGAGTGGGGGCGGGGTAGGGGGGTTCGGGCAGGGCATTAGCAAATTCATTCAATATCATTCAGTTCTTAATTATTAAACTGTTGCATTTAGACATTCGACTTTCGACGCTTACAACCAGACACAAAGGAGAACATTTGTCTTTTTAAGTTCAAAGTAAAGCAAAGCAGCGAGCCATGAAAAACAACTATTTGCATCTTATTCCTTCGCCAAACACTAAACCCACCATACATACATCTCCAATTGTGGTAACCGCTATTTCCATCATTTTGCAAGCAACTTCAATCTAACAATCTGAATAGCATTTATCCTTGACATACTTCCAGATCCCTCCTAAATTTCCCTTTACTCATTTTGCAAGACAACCAGGAACAGTACTAGATTAAACCTAAGTGAAAAAAAAAAAAAAAGGCAATAACCATCTATTACACTTAATGTTCACTAGGTGAGACTCCAAGCAAAAGAAACTGGACATCAGGGGGAGGTATGATGTCTACAAGTTTGATCTCGAATAGTGAAGGCGTGTTATACATTTTTTCTCATCCCCAAGGTTGTTTTTTTTGTTTTTTTTTTTAAAGGATTTGGACATAGGGCCTTGACCTCGAGTGCAATTACAAAAATCCTAAACAAAACAAGTTTTATCCCACTGAAATTATTACTTGGGCAAAGTTTTAAGTGCCGAGATGTCAAATGACATCATGTTTGGACGGCATAAGGGGGAGTATTGAAGGATATGACTTACCAAACTAGGATTAACATATAATAGGAGAAGATTACTCTAGATTCCTAGTCTTAATTAGAATAAGCTTTCCATTGTTGTAATAGGAAAAGATTACTCTAGATTCCTAGTCTTAATTAGAATAAGATTTCCTATACTCAAAAGGAATTGTATTTGTATTCTCTATATTATCAATGAAAGACAACTATTCTCTTTACTTCTCTCTTTGCATCCTTTATTCTTAATCTTAGTTTTTATAGAGCGAAAATATTTTTGTTAGGGACTGATCACGTGTGATTTTGATCTCTCTATCGAAATCGGAAGCGATGCAGGAACCGGAGCTCCATGACCTCTCCGACAACGCCGAGGTGGTTTACATGAAGGATAATGTGAGCATCCACCAGGCCATGCTTGCATCAGAGAGGATTAGTGGACGATTAAGGCTAATCAAGAAGGGCTCTTGTCTATTCATGGCATGGATTCCGTACTCAAACGCCATGGTTTGTGAGAAAGATAGAATTGTTTATAGTATAAGGGAGGTGCCATTGACAGAGGTTCGGTCCATTCGACGCCAAACTGGATGGCAGTACATTATCGTCGTTTTGGCATCTGGACTTGCGCTTCCCCCTCTCTACTTGTACAACGGAGGAGTCAAGGAGTTCCTTGCTACAATTAAGCAGCATGTGTCTATTGTGATATCAGCTGAGGATGATAATGTATTTCTTGTCAATGATTTTCAAAATCCTCTAACAACTATAATTTCGAGGCAAAGGCAAAAGGTGTTAGGATTGCGGCTCAATATCTAATTCCTTTTCTATTTTGGATTCTTTACTTCTGAAGGCTTTGGGTAAGCAATTCTAGTGTATTTAGGATTTATGGAGTTTTTCCTTAGAAGTAAAGGTTTAGGATTAAGATCCTATTGGGAGTTGGACTAATCGTGAGCCTATAAATAGTCATTCAGGGTTATTGGTTTGGTGTGTGCTTTCGGAGATTGGAAGACACCATTTAGAGAAGATGTGAGTTGAAAGAGACTCATTCTAGGAGGTGCCGTTGTGGGTTGAAAGTGACTCATTCTGGAGGGTGCCATTGAGACATCGTTTAGAGAGATCCGTGTGTGGATCAATTGAGAGTTCTGATAATTTGAGAGATTTTAGAGAGTTGCAAGCTTTGAGAGATCGGGTGTATTTGGGAATTCTCTATTGAGAATTTGGGTTGTGAGGAGAGAGGTTATTTGAGTGGAAGAACCAAAACGTTCTTCAAAAGTTTGTAATCTTCTTCTTGTTTAGTGGATCCACCATCAACATCACCCGGGGACGTAGGTCAACTGTTTGACCGAACCTCGTCAACAATCTTGTGTTTGCTTGCATAGTTTGTGATTACTGTCTTCATTCGGTTTCGGTCTTGGGCTAGGGAATTTGAAAGGTGACCCGAATTTCCTAACAAAAGGTTCACGATCATCATGCACGAGATCTCTCGATTCAAGTGTTGGAAAAATTCTCTCTCGTGACAAAATTTGCTCGAGAAAAAACTTGGCACTTCTGTGGTGATTCGAACAACTTCTCTGATAGAAGTCCAGTCTTGTCACCTTTGGGGTGTGATGAGTGGTACACCTTGTTGGATTCTCAAGGGTGGATCATGGATTCAGAAGCTTTAAGAAAGAGAGTATTTTATGGGGGAGTTGAGCACAAATTACGGAAAGAGGTCTGGCCATTCTTGCTGGGACACTATGCATATGATTCAACATATACAGAGAGGGAGTATGTTAAGGCAATGAAGAAAGCAGAGTTTGAGACACTAAAGAAGCAATGGCAGAGTATCTCGGCTATCTCCCCAGAGCAGCGCATTATTGACAAAGATGTGGTGAGGACCGACAGATGTCTCTCCTTCTCCAATGGGGATGATAATCCAAATGTGAATCTGTTGCATAACATATTGTTAACATACTCGTTTTACAACTTGGATCTTGGTTACTGTCAGGGTATGAATGGGGACAGAAGCTCAATATTGTTTGTACTGGGGGATGAGTCAGAATCATTTTGGTGTTTTGTTAAACTGATGGAGCGCCTTGGCCCCAATTTTGACCGTGAACATAAAGGCATGGACTCTCAACTTCTTGCTTTAAGGAAGTTGGTGGAGTTGTTAGATAGACCATTGCATAATTACTTTACACTGCAGCGTAACTGCTTGGAATACCACTTTTGTTTCCGCTGGGTTCTGTTACAGTTCAAAAGGGAATTTGAATTCGACAAGACATTGAGATTATGGGAGGCTCTGTGGACACATTATCCATCTGAGCACCTGCACTTGTATGTGTGTGTTGCGATACTCAAGCGATACCGTGGTAAGATCATTGGGGAGCAGATGTATAAAGACACTCTAATCAAATTCATCAATGAACTGAGTGGTCAAATAAATCTTGATGGCCTTGTGAGGGATGCAGAAGCTCTGTTCATATGTGCTGGTGAGAAGGGTGATGCTTGCATTCCACCTGGAACAACCCTCACTGCCTGTTGATGGTGGTTTGTTGTACCCTCAGGAAGAACTAGATGGCTTTATTCATTCACCCATCTTTAAACTTGATACGAACACTTTTTGTGCCATCACAAGATAATTGGTGCCTTGTCAAGACAATTAGCTTGTGTGTGTATCAACATCCGTGGATTTTGAGACTTAGATATGTTCACTTTATGGTGCTATCATCTATTGGTGTCAACATTTTTTTCTTTTATATTTTCTGAAGGAAAAAAAACAAAGATATACAAGTGTTTTTTGTTGAATATGGTATGACCTATTTTCTTCAAAACCCTAATCTGTATCAAATCTTATCCTTCGATTGCTTATATCAAATCTCGTGATGATCAACTTCTCATGTGAAATGGATCATTTTGGAATGTGCATTGTCCTCATTTTGCCTCGGATTGAATGACAACGCACATTTTAGGACGACTGCCTTAACTCAAACCCAAATGACAATGCACATCTCATTGTTTGGGAGCATGTTTATTCATAGCATCCATGATCATAGGCCCGATCAGGTTGGACCCCAACCTCAGAACCAAATTTTGAGCCTCAAACGTTGACAATGCACCCATACTTCGGGCTTGAACCCAAAGCTCTGACCACAAGCCCCAAACCTAAGACCTCGAGTCTTCGGTTGCCTCAAATCTTAGTCCCGGACACTGTTCTCCTGAGCTTCAAACCCCAAGGTCAGAACTCAGATTCTCGGAACTCGTCTTTTCTAATTTGAAAAATGTTATTTATATATTCAGCACGCGCTGTAAAGATCCACTTTTCAGGATGTTACACACATAATTGATTCTGGTACTACCAAATTTCGCTTCAACAAGAATGAAACAACATTGTATTTGGCAACTAGCAATAGCATAAAAGGAATGAAACAATAGAAATCAATAGTTTAACTTTTCTTCCATGGATTCTCCCCGTAGTAGTATGCGGTGCCAACCATAAGTGCTACTGTGGCACCTTGGACAACCACACGAGCTCTCATTAGCTTCTGGCCTAACTGAGAATTCCCTTGCCTGAAGCTGATTAAGCCGGCTGTGAGCACACCAGCAGTCAAAAAGGCCCCTGAAAAGTTCAATTCCAAAACGTTACTGGAATGATCACAATGAAGAGTAAATTGTAAAATGAGGAAGCACAAGATCATCAGAAAGTCAGCTCAGCCCTTATATAAACGAAATCCAAACGCAAGTAGCAGCAGACATATCATCGTTGATCAGACTGAAAGTAAAGGCAGTCCCTTGCAGAAAATAAGTGGACTGCAGCTCTTTAAAACAAAGGCAACATATTCTAGGAAAATCTTCTTCTAAGTTGTTTCACATGCCACAACAATAATGAACCAAACCACTGATAGTACATCTGGGTTTTCCGGAGGAGTGAGCAACTCCTAAACACATATGTGACTCCACCAATAATATAAGATATGTGCTTCCAAATAGTGTTGGGGGGTGTGGGTGCATTAGCAAATCAATTTGATATCATTCAGTTCTTAATTATTGAACCGTTGCATATAGACATTCGACGCTTACAACCAGACAAAGGAGAACATTTGTCTTTTTAAGTTCAAAGCAAAGCACAGAGCCATGAAAAACAACTATTTGCATCTTATTCCTTTGCCAAACACTAAACCCACCATAAATACATCTCCAATTGTGGTAACCGCTAATTTCCATCATTTTGCAAGCGACTTCAATCTAACAATCTGAATAGCATTTATCCCTAACATACTTCCAGATCCCTCCTAAATTTCCCATTACTCATTTTGCAAGGCAACTAGGAACAGCAATAGTCTAAAGTCTAAACCTAACAGAATATCAACTTTGGAGCCCAAAAAAAAAGGCAACAACCTTACAACCATCTATTACATTTAATGTTCACCAGGTGAAACTCCAAGCAAAAGAAACTGGACTGGTGCCATAAGAACACATAACTTCAACAGAATAGTTTACACTGTAATATATCAAATAAACATTCTTTGTCAAATCGAGGCCTACTTCTCTAAATTCATATACAGCAGATAAAAGAACTCATGGATGAAGATCAGAAATTGAACTATGCCCCTGTCTTATATCTAAACGGACAATCATTCACTTCAATCATTAGTTTTTACGCTTTAATATATCAGGACAAAAAAAAAACCCAATATAATACTATCCCAAATCCACCAAAGACCAAACCTTTGCTGCTATCACATATAAACCACAACAAAGCTAATCACAGAGAAAATGGCAAAAGGAAACTTACCAACTGGTACAAAAGGGTTCCTCTTCCTCTTCTTCTCCTCAAAGAAAACTTCCAAACTGGGCTCAACCTCCCCCATCTTCTCCATAAAACCCAATGTCAAGAGCAGAGCAGGGAAATTGAATCGAATTTGGGGTCGACTGCCCTAAATTGGAATCCCACAACGTGAACGAGCAAGTAGCAAAATGAAATAAATAACGCGGCTTCGAGCCAACCGCTCTTGTTGTAGCTCACTTTCGGGTCATGGGTCTTGTTTCTAAAATTAGAAATACAGGCCCAACAAGGCCCAGTTATATTTCTATATATATATATATAACACCAATGATTTTCAGCTTGAAGGAGAGAAAGTGGTAGCTGGGAGAGATGGAGACTTATCTGCCATTTGCAGGGATGGTAATGGTGGAGTGTTTGGATGTGGGAATGACCACACTAAGCAAAGCGGCCATGTCCAGAGGAATGAGTCACTTTGTTTTTGTTGTCTACTCAAATGCTCTTGCCACTCTCATCCTCCTCCCTTCTTCTTTCATAATCCACAGGTGGTGCACTACTACTAACTCAAATCTCCATTTCCATCTTGAATCTTGGCCAATGAAGGTTCTGGAATCTTCCTGTTCATCATTTTAGAACTCTGTTTTTGTTTTGATGTGCAGAAATAAGAGACCCCCATTGACCTTCTCCATTCTCTGTAAATTCTTCCTTCTTAGCCTTGCTGGGTATGTGAATTTACTGTTATAATTGTATCATCTGCTTTTACTTTGGAGACATGTAGGGCTTTTTACCCTTGTTTTGTTGACTATACTCAAATTTTCAGGATAACTATTATGCAGAACTGTGTGTTCACTGGAGTAAACTACAGCTCTCCTACTCTTGCCTCTGCAATGAGCAATTTGGTCCCAGCTTTCACTTTCTTCCTTGCTGTTATCTTCAGGTGTGTCTCTTTTCCTTGCTCAAACAATAGCAAAATTCCAAGCCCTTTATGAAAACCTTTAAATTCTTTTGAACATAAATCATGAGATGAAATTAATTTGGGAACTTAGTGGTAATTCCTGAGGGAGTAAGGAGAGACTTTTGTTACTAGGTACTTAAGATTTTGTGTCTGCTTGTAGAATGGAAAAGTTAGATTTGAGGAACTCAATGAGCCAGATCAAAATCATGGGCACCCTGGTATCTATATCAGGAGCATTGATTGTCACTCTCTACAAGGGTGCTCCACTTTTAGGCACACCAGTTCAATCAATTCCTGACTCTTCTCCCTCGAACACCTCTTCGTCGACATCAATGAATAATTGGATCATTGGAGGCCTTTTTCTTGCAACAGCTTCTTCATGTCTTGCAATATGGAATACTGCTCAGGTAATATCTCAGTCATGTGCAGTTACTCCTGTTTTTTCGTTCAAAGATTTCTGTGGGAATAGAGCTGATCTTTGTTCACATTATATTTGAAGGCTGCCATTCTTAAAGGATACCCATCAGAGATGACCATAGTATCCTTCTATTCCTTATTTGGAACCATTCAGTGTACAATACTTTCCTTGTTTGTTGAAAGGAATCCAAGTGCCTGGACACTGAGGCCTGACATTGAGCTTGCCTCTATCTTCTATTCAGTAAGCACATAGAAATAGATTTCCTTTAATTTGCTAATTTGGCTTTGTATTGAAGTAGCTTCTGATTCATAGCATTTTCGTTCCTTAATGCGCAGGCTATTTGTGGAGGTGTTGTAACATTCTCTGTGCAAACATGGTGCATAAAAAAGAAAGGACCTGTCTTTGTGGCTATGTTCAAGCCTTTGGGGATTGCCATTGCTGCTTTGCTGAGTGCTATCTTTCTAGGGGAAGAACTCCATGTTGGAAGGTAACAACCTCTCTCTCTCCCTATTGGCATTAGAGATTAGTAGGTGACTTGATCATCATTAGTGAGTTAGATAGCAATTAGATAGCACGCCCTTAATAGTATGCCTCATTAGTCAAGAACATAGCTTTATATAATCTAAAGGACTTATTCTGATGGTACTTTAATATGCTATCATGACTTCAGAATCATCGTTAAAGAGTAACCTGTTATGTCTTCTGCAATGCTTTAAACGGTGTATGCTAAGATACTGTGATGGAACAACAAATGCATAACTTGTGCGTCTGGTGTGAAAATGTTGAAGTGTATCCAATACGAATTGTAGTATTGAATTCTTTTTTTGATTTCTTGCTCATGAAGCTAAATATGACATGGGTTGCGAAACTTTTTGACAATAAAAAAGCTAGAAAGAGTAGTTATTTATATGGGGAGGGTGGAAAACATGAAAATGACTTGCATCTGCCAGTCAGACTTGTTTCCAGGGTTGTTTAGAAACGTTTTATTTAGTCCTACACCACCATTCATAATGAATTGCACGTTGCATCTACCATAAAGGGCAGATAGGATCAAGTTCTGTTTACGCACCTTATTTTGCTCATGGTGAAACTATTAGAAATCTAGAAAGCATGTGGTTAGTGTTTTTTGTAACAACTCTGATAACAGAGACTAGATAGCGCTTAATTTCTCATGCAAATCGAATTATAACCCATCTTACTGGTGTCAAGTATCATCCTCTATAGTTACACCAGTAATTGTAAAACCCAGTCATCAAAACTTGTATTATGAGAATCTCAAAATCCATCATACAGATGTATGCTCCCTTTTGCTGTGAGTTACAGTGGAGAATACTAAATTCAAAAGCACAAGATTAGCTTTGCCTTTGAGCGGACAATAAATACAGTTATTTTTCATCTCTATTTTCTGGCAGCCTTATTGGAGCAGTGGTAATTGTTGTGGGATTTTACGGAGTAATCTGGGCGCAATCAAAAGAGGAAAAAGGTTTGGATATAAAAACAAAGGAAGATAGTGAATCCCAGGAGGATGATGAGATTGATAGGCTGCAGTCGTCATCTCAGAAGAAGCCTCTATTGGAGAGCGAAGTACATGTTTAAAACATGTTTCATGGCTAGATGCAATTACCACGTTATCATATATAAACTACAATAACACTATAGCGTTTTGTATATTCCTAGCATTAGTTCATGTATATATTGGGAGAACCTATGGCATAGCCAATATATAAAATGTAGACATTTCTTTTTGTTTCCTTATACTTTGAAGTTGACAATTTCTAAGTTGAATGACTCAACTCTTACATCTCTGGTGTCTGATGCTAAACCAGCAATATGGTCTTCATGTTTACATCAATAACTTGAAAAAATAAGAGAAAAGATAACAATCCCCAATGCCGCAACTCACCAACCAAGTTCTCCGAGTAAAAAATCCCCTACGGCTGGCCAGTAAACAATATCACTATGAAAGCACAGGAAGCATGTCCACCCTGAATAGTCCTACAATTTCTATTTGAGATGTTGCATAAGACAGAACCGGTGCAGTAGGCAGGGCTACAAAGAATTAGAAAATTGTGAGCCTGCGTACAGTGAAACCTCAAGTCTTCAAATCATCGGACATTGCTGACGGTATGCAGTGTGTAGCAAGAATATCTAGGGTAGCTGCTTTTGCAGTATTTGTTCGGAGGACTGCCATCTGCACAAACACCAGTTCCAATTCTTAACATATGATAGAGACATAATGCAGGCACATACCACATGTATAGGAGATAGAGATAGATATTGAAAAAGATGTTGAAAAAAAAGGAGAGAGAGAGAGAGAGAGAACCTGTTGGTATTCTAAATCAAATTTCAAAAACTCATCCTCACAGTTCTCTACCATGCTGGCCAAGCTTTTTAGATTCTTCACAGGCTTACCATTAAAAGCAAGAACCTATACAAACATAGGGAGTATGTCATCAAAGAGAGCTATTTGAAGTAGTTCCGCTATTAATTTGCAAAATTAAAATATCAAAGTAAAAGGCCGCAGAGAGCAACCGCTTACCTGCGTGTTAACTATGTCTTCATACCCAATGTTGATATCAGCCACAAGCACCTGAAAGATGGTTGCAGATTGAGGGGGAGGAAAGTCAGCATAGGATCAATAGAACAACCCTACCAGAATAGATAGAGACACAAAAGTTGAGAGACAGAGATAGGATACCTGAGAAACCACTACAAGCTGCTCATCCGGTGACTGCCGCAAGGAATGCAGCATTTTGTCCAAAAGTTTGACAGGAGCTTCAAACTCATAATCCTTTCCATACTGTAAATACAAGCAAAAAGAGTTGGATGACAACCTAGTATACAGAAAATTGATCTTATTTCATATGAAACCTAAACACTAGCTATAGAATTGCCATAAATTTAAAGTTATTAGCAACTATTACAAAATACAAATGAGGCAAAGATAGTGCGTCTTAGTGGCACCCAAGCCATGTTATGTCATGCTTAGACCATGTCATTTTAGGTTTGTGTCGAGTCTTGCTTAACCCTACCCCAACTTGAATTACTTTAGTAATGGTTACACACACAGGGAAAGACACTGTAGAACAAATAAACATAGTAAGACACAATATTAATTAATAAATATCCCAAAACTTCCATTCGGCAACATGCTTTTAGTAAGATAAACCAGTGAACAAATCAAGCTGAACCGATGATAGAAGTAGCTGAGCAGATGATAGAAACAGGTTTAAGATCACTAATAAAGCAAACATATAGAAATATCAAGCAGAGTGATGTCAAGGTAAACTACCAACCTCGGATCGAAGATAGGGAACAGATACAGCTGTGAAAACAAATCCTGCAACAATATAATATGAAGGAGGTCTGCCCTTGATGTGTGCTGGAATTAGTCTTTTGTGGGATGCAAGTTTTATATCAAAACTGAGAATCTCAGAATTGCGCAGAACTTTAACCTTTGAGTTATCCCCAGTATATTTCTGGGATATGAGGTAACTAAAACCTATGCGTTCTCCATGCCGAAAAGGAACTGAAAATCATCATGGGAAATGCCAAATCACATAGAGTACAAGAAGAACTTATAGGCAGAAAGAGAGATAAATGTAAGACATTACAGAGCAATATATAAGTGAGAAATACAATACTTATCAATAAAATTATGACATCTTAGCAGAAAATCATAGAAGAAACATATAAAAGCAAGGATAACCACAAACTCAACAATGTATTGGATTTTTGTTTTTTGATCAAAACGAATTATAGTTGTAAGAATATACACATAATACATATCAATATGTGTCATTGGAACATGAGAATAACACATGCCTGTTCCATCATTGGCAATATTAACTCCATCAAAGCTGAGAAGAATATCAGATGGCTTCAAAACCTGAGATTCCAGAGCAGTGGGATCAATTCTTCTGATACGAACACCCTTTTGATCAGGTTTCATGCCCATTGATGTACGCAAATCAGGATTTTCCATTTTCTGCCACTCAATCCCAAGAATTGGAAATCCTGGCACATTATGGACAATTATAAGATGCAAAGTAATGCAAAAAATGATCATAATAAGGACCTGCCAGACTGCCACAATTACCATCATAATATGCTGCTACATGGAAAGACAGAAATTTCCAAAAGGTTAAATGCTCAAACACATCAACATGTATCACATTTACCTGTATATGCTCCATTCTTCTCATAATCTTTGATGAAGTGCATTATTACTGGTGTGGGTATGACATAACCAATATTCTCCGCATCCTCATGTTTTAGGGACTGAAATGCAATACCCACACAAGTTCCTTTATCATTAAAAGCAGGCCCACCCGAGTTTCCAGAGTTGATCGCAGCATCTATCTGGAAAATGCAAAAGAGAAGGAATTAGGAAAAACATTAAACAGGTAAGTAACAAATCTACTAAAATGCTAGAATAACAAATTCTCTTTCTGCTGTGAGAATGGCATATTGACAACCTGCAAACCTAGCAGTTCAGTCGACCCATGAACATACGACAGAATCTCAATCCGCGATACAACGCCACTCGTCACTGAAATTGTGTCACCCCCAATCGGATAACCCACGACAGTAACAGCATCTTGCAGCGCAGGCAACTCCCCAAACTCCACCGGTGAGACACCTTCCCAAAACTCATCATCATCAACCGTAAGCATTGCTGCAAACATGACATACAAAACACTTTCATCCTACAAATCCACGTAAACTCAAAACAGCTTTTGCATAATCCACTAAACCAATTAACGAGACTCAATGCACAACTAGTGAAGCTTTTTCAACACATGATACCGGCCCAACACTCGGTGCGAAACTAAACAACAGTAATGAAATGACAAATACAATGTTTTGGAGTACCAATGTCACACTCGGTGCCAATAGCAAGAACAGTGGCCAAGTACTTGGTATCGGAGCCGCGCTTCTTGAGCTTGACCTGGGTGTAATGCTCCACTGAGTGAGCATTGGTGAGCACCCTCCTGCCGCCAATCACAAACCCACTGCTGCTCGAGCTGTACTGCCTCTTTCGCTGCCACGGCAGCGAGAAATTCGGCTCGGTGTGCGTGCAGAACACCTTCACCACCGCGTCCATCGACGGCACCACCCTCGCCCCGCCCTCCCAGGCCGTTCCGGGATCCGAATCGGCCGGGGCGGGCGGGTCGTGGTCGCCGTTTTCGGAGAGCTTCGGGAGCTTCTTGGGGCGGCCGCGGCCGCGGCGGGGGCATTTGGGGTCGATTATCTCGACGTTGCTGACTGAGAAAACGGCGTCGTCGTCGTCGTCCGCGGCGGATGTGGTACTTGTGGTTGTGGTGGCTAGGGTTTCGGGGGTGGGGGTTTTGGGCTTACGGCCTCGTTTTCGCTTGTTGTCGCCCATTGAGGGTGATTTGGGTATTTGAATTTAGGAGGGTTTCTGAGATTTTCTGAGAATGTGTAGTGGGTCGGATTTAGGTTTGAGGGAGCAGAAGAGGAAGAAAATGCGGGAAAAAAGAGGCGCAGAGTAATAAAACTGGAGGGAGGAGGGTCAAACTTAAACGAAAACGGTCAAACAACTACAACATTTTTTTTTTTTTTTGGCGATGAACTCATAAACATAATTTCACTACAAAGTTTCAGAACCCTTAAATCACAAAACAAATTGCGAATTGTGAAGCAGGTAGAGGGTTATGTCGGAATTAGGAGTTAATGCCGGGACATCTATCTTTCCGGCCGAGTTCAATTATCCAAAAAGAGAGCAAGAGATGATTGCCCACAAAGGAATCGGATTAGTAGTACCATGTCCGAATGTCCGATGACTTGAACGAAAAGCATAACAATTATGAAAACCTCAAAAGGAACTAAAAGTTAATAATAATAACGACAGTAGAATTTCATCGGTTAACACATCTTTCATTAACTTATATGTTTAGAATTTTTATTCTTTCGATAAATATGAGTTTCGCCAATATTCGATATTTGTCCCGAGAATAATATCGTATTAAGTTACAACTATATGCATTTCAATAGGCTTGTTTAGGCCTGGGACTTTAGACCCAAAACCTGTGGAACTGTCCCGAATCGACTGTTCGGTGCGATTCTTAAAAAAAATAAAAAAATAAAAAAAAACATTATTTTCAGTTAAAAATAAACCGCACCATTTTTTACTGTTCTGTTTCGGTTCTTGCAATTCAAAAAATAAAAAACCCTAACCGGACACCATCAATATATTTGAATAGAACCACCATTGTCAAACAATTAAACTGCACAATTTCTCATATGGAATTACAGTAGTTTTGAATCACATCGTCTATCGAACGGTCAAGTTGAAAATCAGTACTCTTGAAACAACAATAATGATACATTGGAAAATTTAAATAGTATGGTTGTTACTACATAGCAAAAACATCAATATAATCAGAACACAATTGCAAGTAATCCTAAATAGACATACCAATCAATAGCACCAATAAGGGCCTTGAAACAACACATTCATCATCTACAGGTCCTACAACAATACTGTCAGGAGCATTGTTAAGAAATTGGAGCACCGCTAGTATCTTCATCAATACATGCACCACTATCTCTAGTGGTATCTTCACTATCTTCAGTAACACACAATAAAAAGCAGGCGAATGATAAGTATGAGCAATGTATCCTTAATACAGTGTATTCAATACACAATACAACTTGATATTTTACCCGAATAATATGTAAAATAAAATACCGTATTAAGTTACCATCATGCAAATATAGTATTGTTAGGAAATTCGCAATTCCCTAGCCCAAGACTAAAATCGAATGAATGTGAACTATGCAAGCAACACAAGAATAAATTGTTGATGAGGTTTAGCTAAATAGTTGACGTACGTCCTTGGGTGATGATGATGGTGGATTCACTAGACAAGAAGAAGATTACAAACTCTTGAAGAACGTTTTGGTTCTTCCACACTCAAATAACCTCTCTCCTCACAACCCAAATTCTCAATAGAGAACTCCCAAAGACGTACATCCGATCTCTCAAACCTTATAACTCTCAAAATCTCTCAAATTATCAGAACTCTCAATTGTTCCACACCTAAAGCTATGCCTCTAAGGTTCTATCTCACAATTAGTCAGACTTACAATAGGATTCCGAATCATCAAAAGTAATCATAAATCTTTACTTCTAAAAAAAAACTCCAAGAATTCTATATACACTAGAATAACTTACCCAAAGCCTTGTAAAGAATCCAAAACCGACAGAAATTAGATTTTGAGCTGCAACCCTACCAACTATAACAAAACAATGCTTCAAGTGAGTTTGTTCTGTTACAAATGGTAAACCAAGTACTCACTGACTGGTTATCCATCTCAACTCTTGTCTTCGGATTGACCTGAATCACCAACTCGGGTCAATCCAGACCCGCTCCATAATCCGAATCCTAAACCCTCCTTTACTCTTTAAGCAAAACTTTAGGGTTTAACAACAGCCAAGCGAACAACACAGGTCAAAAAAGCACCCGGAGAATGAGCTCCAAGTACACCACCCCCATCCTCGACCTCAACACCTTTCGATTCATGAACTTGGGTCTCTCTTCCTGTCTTCAACACTTCACTCCTCTCGCACCCAAATCCCAAAAACCCACCGACCCTTCAAGCTTCAATCTTTACCTTCATCCTTCCAATGCTTATGTCGCATTTTCTCGCAGAGATTGCGCTCTCAGGGCCGCCGCCGCTAAAGACGGCGACTTTTCCGGCGATATCGAGCATCCGGACTTGATGGCGTTGTCTCCGTTGGACGGCCGGTATAGGGGTGTAGTGAAGGAATTGGCTCCTTATTTGAGTGAGTATGGCCTCATCTACTACCGTGTTCTTGTTGAGGTAGTGCTCTAATTTACTAGTTTTTCGAACTTTAATATTGAAAAAGATCAAAACTTTAATGCGGCAAGCTTTGTATTTTGATTCAATCAAACACATTTTGCAAGTCTAGTATTATATGAAGGGTGTCATTCATTTATAGAGATTGTGTGTCAGATTAAATGGTTGCTGAAGCTTTCTCAAACCCCTGAAGTTATAGAGGTGCCGAATTTCAGTGAAGAAGCTCAGTCTTACTTGCAAGGGATTATTGATGGGTTTAGCATTAATGATGCAAGAGAGGTAAAGAGGATTGAGAAGACCACTAACCACGATGTAAAAGCGGTGGAGTACTTTTTGAAGCAGAGAAGCAGTTCACATCCAGAGATAGCTAAGGTTGAAAGAGCTTGTGCTTTTGATTCGATATGATTCCTGATAGTATATGTTTGGTGTAAGTTATGTAGATTTGAATGTGGATTGTTTTACTGTAGGTGCTTGAGTTTTATCATTTTGCTTGCACTTCTGAGGATATCAACAATATTGCACACGCATTGATGTTGACAGAGTCTGTCAACAATGTCCTGCTTCCTGTCATGGACGATTTGATTCGAGCAATATGTGACATGGCAAAAGTGCATGCTGCCATTCCCATGCTTTCACGTACTCATGGACAGACGGCCTCACCTACAACTTTGGGGAAGGAAATGGCTGTTTTTGCTGTCAGGTTAAGCACACAGAGGCAGGAAGTTTCTCAAGTGGCAATAATGGGGAAGCTTGCTGGTGCTGTAGGAAATTACAATGCTCATATGGTTGCATATCCTAATATTGATTGGCCCTTAGTTGCTGAAGAGTTTGTCACATCTCTCGGAGTAAGTTTCAATCCATATGTTACCCAGATCGAGACACATGACTATATGGCAAAACTTTTTCATGCTTATATCAGATTCAATAATATCTTGATCGACTTTGACTGTGATATATGGCGGTACATATCTTTGGGCTACTTTAAGCAGACAACAAAAGCTGGTGAAATTGGGTCGTCAACAATGCCTCACAAAGTAAACCCCATTGATTTTGAGAATAGTGAAGGTAATCTTGGCATGGCTAGTGGAGTTTTTTCCCATCTGAGTGATAAGTTGCCTAAATCACGTTTGCAGCGTGACTTGACTGATTCTACTGTTCTGAGGAACATGGGTGTTGGATTCGGCCATTCTCTTCTTGCCTACAGAAGCACGCTGCGGGGAATATCAAAGCTTCAGGTTAATGAAGCTCGCATAAGTGAAGATTTGAATCACTCTTGGGAGGTGCTTGCCGAACCAATACAAACTGTTATGCGAAGATATGATGTTCCAGAGCCATATGAGAAGCTGAAGGTACTTACAAGAGGGAGAACAGTTACTGCAGAAAGTATAAAAGAGTTTGTCAAAGGCTTGGAATTACCCGAAGAACCAAAGAACATTTTATCAAAATTGACACCACATAGCTATGTTGGATCTGCTGTTGTTTTGGCGAAGACGGTAGATGTGGCCGTTAGAGCCACCATAAAAGACACCAATGTTCCTGCTGAGAAGGTGAAGACGGTGTTTGGTAGTTCTTCTTGTGAACTCAAGCTTTCAAGTTTGCTGGCTTTGTCGCCATTGGATGGCCGGTATTGGGGTAAAGTGAAGGACTTGGCTCCTTATATGAGTGAATATGGTTTAATCTACTTCCGTGTTATAGTTGAGATCAAATGGTTGCTATGGCTTTCACAAATTCCTGAAGTGATAGAGGTAACCAGCTTTGGGGAAAGTGCTCAGTCATTTTTGCAAGAAATAATTGATGGGTTTAGCATCAATGACGCACTAGAGATAAAGGAGATTGAGAAAGTGACAAACCATGACGTAAAAGCGGTGGAGTATTTTTTGAAACAGAGATGCAAATCACACCCAGAGATAGCAAAGGTTAAAACTCACTTTTGTGGTTTTCAGATGCTGGACTAACCTCCTCGGTTTTATCTAATATTCGCTGTTTTGAATGTTTGAATAGCTTCTTAACCCGTTTCCTCTTATTGAAGGTGCTTGAATTTTTTCACTTTGCATGCACATCCGAGGACATCAACAATCTTGCACATGCATTGATGCTGAAAGAAGCTATGAACAATGTCATGTTTCCTATCATTGGTGATTTGGTTCAGGCACTATGTACCATGGCTAAGGAGTATTCTCATATTCCTATGCTATCTCGCACTCACGGACAGGTATGAAATGGTATCTTAAATGCACTGAGTTGTGTTCATACATACTAGTTTAACAAAGCTGTATTTTATACTAGTACTCTTTTCTTCTAGCCTTTGAAAGGTAGTGAACAAATTCAGTTTAGGCAACTCTGATAGTGTTACTCTCAGGCTCAATCATGCTTCTTTTCATAAGTTGCTTTGACTTTCAATTACTTGTACCTTCTACTTTGGGCTTGTTATATCTTCCTTTCACCTTGTAGCCTGCCTCACCTACAACTTTGGGGAAAGAAATGGCTATATTTGCTGTCAGATTGAGCAGAGAATGGAAGGAGATGTCTCGTGTGGATATAATGGGGAAATTGGCTGGTGCTGTTGGAAATTACAATGCTCATGAAGTTGCATATCCTGATGTTAATTGGCCCCAAGTTAATAAAGAGTTTGTAAGATCTCTTGGGTTGAGTTTTAATTCATATGTCACTCAGATCGAACCTCATGACTATGTGGCGGAACTTTTTCAAGCAATTTTCCGGTTTAATAACATATTGACTGACTTTGATAGAGATATATGGGACTACATATCTTTGGGTTATTTTAAGCAAACAACCAAGGCTGGTGAGATTGGGTCTTCAACAATGCCTCACAAGGTCAACCCTATTGATTTTGAAAACAGTGAAGGTAATCTTGGTGTGGCTAATGGCAATTTTCTTCAGCAGAGCATGAAGTTGCCCGTTTCACGTTGGCAGCGGGACTTGACCGACTCGACTGTTTTGAGAAACATGGGTTTGGGATTAGGGCATTCTCTTCTTGCCTACAAAAGTACACTTCAGGGGATATCAAAACTTCAGGTCAATGAAGCTTGCATTTTTGAGGACTTGGATCAGTGTTGGGAAGTTCTTGCTGAACCCATACAAACAGTAATGAGGAGATATGGTGTTCCTGAGCCCTATGAAAAGTTGAAGGAACTGACCAGAGGAAAAGCAGTTACCAAGGAAAGTATAAGAGAGTTTACCAAAGGGTTGGAATTACCTGATGAAGCAAAGACCATTCTACTCAACTTGACACCACATAGTTATGTTGGCGCAGCAATAGAATTGGCCAGGATGGTAGACATAGCTGTGAATTCAGAGATAGGGGATCTGTTGTGAACTGACGGTTTGTAACTTTGCACCAGACTATCTGATATATTTTGACTGTGGCGGGATTTGGAATCAGGTGAAGGTATAAAAGAGTTTTAATTATAGTTGTGGATGTTTGCATTTCATATGTCAAACTGAAACAACCCAAGATCAGAGTTTTGTCCTTGATTTCATTTTTTTTTTCATCAAGTTGAAACATGCATCTCTCTATATGCGCGGAATTGTAACATAATTCATTCATGAGTATCAACAGTTTTTTTATTTTCTGGTCTTAATCAATAGTCTCTGGGGGTGTTTGTTTCACCGGACTGTCATACCTCACCTTAATTTCTACGAGAGTCCTGGACTCCTCAAGCTTGGATTATGCTATATTATTCCCTAACCCATGTTTGGTCAGTCAGGACTAAAACTAAAGCCAACACCATCGACCTGAAGACCAGGGAAGCACTAAGCGGCAGCTGATCGGAACTCTGCCATCAGGCCACCTCCGGCAGGCGCACTGATTGGGTTTGATCCATCTCGTCGTCGTCGACGTTCCTCTAGCCTCGGCTGGTCTGGTTGCTGGGTGTGGAGAGAGAATCGGGCCTCGAAAATCTGGGGTCTCCTGTAGTTTCTGTACAACCAGAGCTCTTATTCACTGCCCTAAACAACCAGAGCTCTCTCTCTCTGCGACGACGCTTCTTCTGCAGCACAGTTTCTGATGGCTTCATTCACCCCTCTGCGATCGTTCACCCCAATGCCGTTCTTAGCCACTCAGCGATGCTTGAAACTCATAGTGTGGTTGTGGGTTTTGGTTTTTACGATCAGGGTGTTTCAATTGGGCCCTTTTGTACTGTTGGGTCGTCGGTGAAGCTCGAAAATGGCTGCCGGTTACGTCCTGGAAGCCATATGTTTGGGAATACTAAAGTCGGGGAGCGTTGATCTGTTCTTCGTGTTCAACATGCTAGTATACATGGTTTTTGAATTCGATAACATTTTGGAAGATTTGATTTCTGGGTATTCAGCCACCGTGGCTACAACCTTCTATGGCAGAGGTTCCGGGTTCAATTGGGGCTAGAAAATGAGGTGTTCTTGTGTTTAATCTCAGAATTGGTGAAAGTTGTTGAGAAGGAGAGCAGAACGAGAATTCAGTAGAAGGTGAGCATGAGAGCTTCCATAGTCCCATGGTTTTTGGGGGCTCTATGGTAGAAGGTGTGAGAGAGAATTTGGGACTCTAGAGTCTCATTTAAAACAGTCCTGGTTTGTGCCAAACATGGGATTAGTGTAACCCAAGCTGATAAGCATGTCCAATCCCATCCAATCCCATGTAACAAACACCACCTCTGTGTGCTCTATAGCAATTAGCATAATCCTAGTTTGTCAAGTTCTCTTTCTTGGTTTTAAGCTTTCTTGGTTTTAAGTTTATCAACTCACCTCTTTGTGGAATTATAGCAGAACAAGGGCATGACTCATGAATTATCTATTAGCTGATTCTTACGTCCTTTTGGTGTGAAAATACAGTCTGCCATGACAATCATAACAAGCTCATGAGTTTTGAAATGTCAATTAATTGATGATGAAATTGTATTTAAAGGTGATGAGAAGAATGACATGACAAATTTCAAAATGTTCATTTTGTTAGAGAATGCAGATATTTGTCAACAAAATGCAGTCATTTGAACCATAAGCCATTTTTTTTTTTGTAGGTATACAATTTGATATTATGTTTACTTTTTTTAAGATATTAGAAACAACTAAAAATAATTTTTTTTTACTGAAACCTCCAAATTTACTCACCTAACCTCTTCTATTTTTTACACATCTTAACAAATTTTTAAGTATTAGAATTTTTCACTGAACCCCACTCAAGTTCTTTAAATGATTAACTCACTGTTAGTGCAGCAACAGTTGGTCAATCAGGTTAGGGCTAATAACTCAGTCTTAAGACGTGTATATGAAGACTTGGGGTAATTTTGGTTGCTATCCCAAATTTGCAAGTTGTTTATACCAAAAGGGATGCAAATGAAGTGGCTCATCTTATGGCAGCTTCTTGTATCTCAATTCCAAAAGAGGTTTTTCTTTATTACAGACTGCATTAGCAACTGAAACTTGTAATATGTAAACTTTCTACATCTCAATAAACATTGACCTCCTTTCTCTAATAAAATAATAATAATAATAATAATAAATTCTTGAAATAACCTCTATCATATAATTTTCAAACAAACTAATATCATCAAACAACAAAATGAATTAGTTATTCTTTAAATCTTAATTCTTTTTTCACAGTTCACATGTTCATTTTTTAATTAGACAACATAATTCTCTTATCCAACGAAAAAGATCCTCTGAGAGTAGACGGATTAGCTACATAAATTTCTAAGGTTAGAATGCGCCGCACGCGCCAGGTCACCTTCGAAAAAAAACCCTGTTCCGTCGGCGGCGCGTCCCTGTGACGCCGTCGTCGGACGGGCTGCTCTTGTCTGCCGCTCGTCGACTTGGTGTTCTAGTTGTTCTGTGTGCCCATATCTGCGAGAGATGGCTGTGGGGATCACGAGGGTTAAAGAGGATTGGCTGGACGTCGAGAGCCTCAGTCGTCGGAACAATCTGGTACTGTCATCCTCGTCGTCATTATCCACCGGTGACAGAAGGTGGAAGTGGGCCGCAAGGACCGGATCAAGCGCTCGAGGTGGGATTGTTGGAGGGTGGGTGGTCTGGTTTGGGGTTGCAGGTGCGGGTTTTGGGTTTACCCCAGAGCTTTTCCAGCTTGTTTGGTGGCGGTGCGCTGGTGGTTGTTATGGTCAGTAAGGTGTCATTGCGTTGGCTCTTGCTCGCCGGGGTTGGTGCTCCAGCAGCAATGGAGGGATGATGGAGGCGCTGCTGGGTTGATGTCGCGACGGAAGCGGTCTTGCAGGGTATGGATTGGGCTTGGGTTTTAGGCTGGTGTGGGCTCGTGGCCATGTTTCCCGGGTGTTGGGCCTGGCCCCTTTTTGTGGGCTGGTTTAGAGTTTTATGTTATTTTGTTTTATTTATTTATTTATTTATTTCGTTAATAAGTCACTACCACATGGTAGGACAAGGTGGGCTTTGTCCAGATCGGCGCATCTTGCGTGCCTTGTCTGCCCTAGGTAGGGAACGAGTTCTTCGCTTTGTTAAGTGGTCGCAACCTCCTAGTGGCAGGATGAAACTAAGTGTCCCTGGATTTATTTTCTAGTGGCAACATAGTGGGAAAGCTGATTTTATTAGTAAAATATGGCTTCAAGTAAGCTTTTACTTTCCGGTATGTCACCATTCTTGTAAAGCGAATAGAGTAGCCAGAAGTGCACTCTCCGCAAATTGGTGCAATTTAGAATACATATTCTTAATTGAGACGCCTGGTATTATCTCGGGCGATTCTCTTGATGCTTACCGTTATTTGGGGTTTAGGCACTATGTCCCCCCCCATGTATTCTATGGTTTCATTAATGATCATGACCTCAGGGTAGCCTGTTCTGGTCCTTCCTTCAAAAAAAAAAAAAAACGAAAAAGATCCTCGTGTTATTTGTATGGAGTTTCAGAATGAAAAAGCTTATTAAAAACGCATGCAGCTTGCTTACTTGTCAGTGGTGTATTAATCACATCAAAATTATCACATGAATTTTAAAGAAGTTTCAATAGTTAAGAAAGTAAAATTTAGTGTAAATTAATTTTAGTACCTTTTTATTAACGAGTATTGACAGCTTTTTTATATATTTTTAAGTTTTGGTCTTAATCAACAGTCATTATGTGTACTCTGTAGCAATTAGCATAATCTTAGTTGTTTGTCAAGCTCTCTTTCTTGGTTGTATAAGTTTATCAACTTACCTCTTTGTGGAATTGTAGCAGAACAATCGTGACTCATGACATGAGTTATCTTAGCTGGTTCCTGCTTCCTTTTGGTGTGAAAATACCGTTTGCCATGACAATCATAATGAGCTCATGAGTTTGGAAATGACAATTAATTGATGATGAATTGTATTTAAAGGTGAGAGGAAGATTGACCATCTGACCATGGCAAATTTTGAAAAGGTTCATAGAGAGTAGAGAATGCAACACACCTATAAGCCATTTTCTTTAATATTAGTTGACTGTCCAATGAGATATTGGAAAAAAAATTAAAAACACATTGTTTCTAGAAAAAAAAAAAGCTTATTAACACTCAAATTGTGTGGGAAATTACCAAGGGTGTATGCTCAGTTGTCACTGGTGTCTTGACCACTTCAAAATTGTCCCATCAATTAATCAGTATCAATACATTTTAATTAATTGATGAGAAAAGCATACCAATGAGATTGTAATAGGACGATAAAATCATGTATTAGAACACAACACATGAATCCAAAATCACCAATGTTAACGAATGTTATATATTTCATGACGTAAATTTTTTTACTCTAATAGTAAAACTGATGTATTGTCAAAAACCAAATGATGGTAACTAAATACCAACCCACCCACAATAGGTAAACATGGTACGTCCTAATCCAGCTCTCTTCCACATGTAGAAACTCCATTGGTACTCGTGACCCCCCCCCCATGGGCTATGGCCAAGTCACCCCTCTCCCGCGTCCCCATTCTTCCCCTTTGTTCAAGTCTTAGCTGCCAAGCAAATCAAACGCAAGTGTTACAGAGTCATACCCGAGTGTGAACTCAAACTCCCACCGAACCTCCTAGACCTTCTAGAAATCAAACACGAACTCACACTCTCCTCTGCCACCTCACAACCCCAAAACGCGTCTTTGTCTTCGTCATCATCCCCCTTCGTCCTCAACACTTCAATTCCCTCCCAAAAAAAAAAAATAAAGTCCAGGACGTAGCTTTCTCTCTTTGACGAGTCGACACGCCATGCTCCACCCCCTTTTGTCACTTTCCCAGCAATTTCCTCATTCCATGATCTCAATAGTTAAAAGTTGAGATATAAACCCCCCCTTCCCGTCTTTTTTATTTCATCAAAATCCATCTTTTCTCTCACCCACTTCACCTCTCTCTCTCTCTTTCTTCACTTTCAATACATACTCTGGGTTTCTGGATCAAGATTTGATAGCTTGTTCAATGGAGAACAACAACAACCAATCCTTCTGGCAATTCAGCGACCAGCTTCGTGTCCAGACATCCAATCTCGCCAACCTTTCCGTCAACGACTCGATCTGGAGCAGCTCATACGGCAGCAAGAGGCCTGATGCGAGGAGGAACTTCGACATCAAGGTCGGCGGTGAGGTGAATTCTTTGATTAATTTGACCCCAAAAGGGTCTGATTTCAATGAAGGATTGGACTACAAGCAGAAAGGGTCCGACCCGAATGAGGGCTGGAACAGCTTCAAGCCCAAGGCTTCTGAATTCAGCGACAGGTTTAACAAAGCTTCAGACTTCAATTCTTTCAACCCAAAAGCTTCAGACTTCAATTCTTTCAACCCAAAAGTTTCAGACTTTAATGGGTTTAACCAGAAAGTCCCGGACTTCCATGGGTTTAATCAGAAGGTCCCGGACTTCAGTGGGTTCAACCAGAAGGTTCCGGATTTTAACGGGTTTAATCAAGGGTGGAAACTCGGGTCTTCTGCTAATGGTGGCATCAATGGAGGCTTCAACAAGGGGATTTACTCCAAGCCTGCAATTCACAACAATAACATTAACCTGAACCTGAAGCCGTACAAGAACCAGGGTGAGGAGTTCGATCTTGGAGTTAAAGCTGGGAAGAAGAACAACAATAGCAACAAGAAGAAAAATGGTGATGACAATAACAAGGACGTCAAGGGTGACAAGAAATTCAAGACACTTCCACCGTCTGAGTCTCTCCCCAGAAATGAAACCATTGGTGGTTACATCTTCGTCTGCAACAATGATACCATGCAAGAGAATCTCAAGAGGCAGCTTTTTGGTATGTTCCTAATTCTTTTCCTTAATTGTGTTTGTATTCCATTATATTTCTCTTTGATTTAACCATTATGATTGAATTGTTTCTGAGATTGTGATTTGGGGTAAACAATCAATTTTGTAAATCTGTGTCTCTGATACTAAGAATAAGTATTTGATAAATTTGTATTAATTTTGTGGTTCTGCATCAATGTTTACAGGTTTGCCTCCACGTTACCGTGACTCAGTTCGGGCCATTACTCCAGGGTTGCCCCTTTTCCTTTACAACTACTCCACTCACCAACTCCATGGAATTTTTGAGGTTTGTGACTTTTTCTTTAGCATGATCTTATCTAATGTTGTGAAGAAGTTGGAATTTACTTTGTGAATTTATCTTGTGAAGATTAAATTTATTTTATTGATGATTGGAAAGACCAATAGTTGATACTGTTGTAATCTTGTATGTTTAGGCTGCAAGCTTTGGAGGAACCAACTTTGATCCATCTGCTTGGGAAGACAAGAAATGCCCTGGTGAATCGCGCTTCCCTGCTCAGGTTACTCCTCAAATCCTATTTGATTGTTGGGTCTTAAGAATTGCTTACTTAAGCATGAGATTTACTAGTAGTTTGTTCAGTGTTCCATTTGCTAACTTACACTCTTTTATGTACAGGTGAAAGTTCTAACTAGGAAAGTCTGTGAACCACTGGAAGAGGATTCCTTCAGGCCAATTCTTCATCACTACGATGGCCCTAAATTCCGTCTTGAACTCAGCGTGCCAGAGGTAATGAATGTTCCATAGCCAAAAGCATTAGTTAGTCTTGTTCAAGCTCACTAGAGGCACTTTATATATATTAGCCATATCTAAATTTCTAATGGATCTCTTTTATTTTGCAGGCCCTCTCTCTGTTGGATATATTTGCAGACCAGGATGATATATTTGTGACTGAAACCCCTTGAACAAGAACACATTATAGGGGGCGTACAGAAGATACAGATACAAATTAGTGAAGAAAGAGTGAAAACAGAGTAGTGAGCTGTAGTATGTTTGCCGTGACCAATATGTTGAGCCAAGAATCATGAGGATGATGAATCAAAGTACACAATGTATTATATTATCATATGTATAAGCAACTTGAGCAAGTTCTAAGTCATGAGAAGCAAATATTTGTTTATGAGGTGTAATAACAATATCTATCCACCCAATACTTCTATTTACTCTATTAGTTTGTGTGATGTGTATGAAAATGCGCAACTGAGAATCCCAAGATATTTTCTTTTTCTTTTTGTCGAAGTCCCAAGATATTTACTTTGAATGACAATTAATTACACGTAATAATAGCCACCTACATGAAGTGTTATTCAAGTGACAGAACCAGCTTGTTAGTACCCAGAAAAGCGCTTAGGTATTCGATTCTCTACGAGCTGTGGAACTCTCTGATTCTAAGAAACATATAATGCTATTGACAAAAGCACTTCCAACTTTCCCAAGGCCAGAATCGATGGAACCCAGGTCCTAGAGGGTTGGTGGTTTTGGTATAGCAAACAGAGGAAGAGTGAGCCAAAGAGAAAGAAGAAAACGACGTCGGTGGACGTGTGTCTTGTCTTCTATGGTTGAGGACAATCTTTAGCTTAACGGGTAGTTACTGTTAGGCTATCTACTGCAGATTTGCGGAGCATAAAGGCTACGTCGGTGAAGCCAGCTACCCCATCCTTTTCCAGTGATTGTCTTTCTCTTCCATTATTTTTTGGTTTTCTTCGATAAGAACAGTGATAGATAGCAACGGCAAAGCTCAGAAGAATATGCTCCAACCATTTTCTCTGACCCTGTTAAAGGAATTTTTCTTTTTTTTCTTTGGTAATGACCCCTTCTAGTATCTAGCAATTATAGCTTTTGTGGATTATTGGTACATTGACTTCCTCTCCTTCTCTAGCTGAGGGAGGAAATCAACTTCACGTCATGCATGACACAGTCGAAGAACATTAATTAGTTCAATGACTGGTAATTGATAGTCGGTAATGTAGGGAGTCCACAATGGCGGGCTTGAAGCTCTAGATGTCCCTTGATTGTTTCACACGAATCATTCAGAACTGGGAATCAACTACGTTCATCCCATGTTCACTATGTTGACTGCTAGGTCTCTTATCACCCATTTTATTTTATTTTTTTTGGCAAGGAGAGTTTATATTAGGGAGAGGCTGCTCTTCAATCAAGGCCCAGTTGAACCATCACCATAACCCCCGATGTAAGATTATGGGAGTGAACAGACTCCGTTGGTCCCAAGGTTTCTCACCATGAATCTGTAGGCATTCACTGATGGCCGCTTTTAGACTGTTATTGCTCCCTCTTGCTCATTAGTGTACTAGTGGACACATGGACCCCACCGTGTTCCCGGATGGTTGCCGCACAAGTGTTCATCCGAGTACCTACAAATAGAGACTTTTTGAGATTGTTAGGGTTCGAACTTGGGTGAGGGTTCTATTCAAGCCTGGACCTTGCCAATCATGTCAATTGCCATTGGCGACATAGGGGTAGCGAGGTAGGATCAAGAAGGACCATTTGATCCTTCTGAGAATTTGGAAACTTTGTTTCTTTCTCGTATTGTAAGCTATATATGTGTAGGGGAACTTTTGATCAGGGTTGTACGATAGTAAAATCACCATGACTGGGCCCAAAATCTTGTCCCCTTTGTCTGAATTAGTGAAGACTAGGCCCAGCAAACTTCGAAAGACTTGAGAATCCTAGGAAGCTTGTTGTTGTGTTCTTCCCGACAGCTCTTTGCATATTCATGGCAGTGAATTGAACATTCTAAAAGAGGCTTGGCAAGATGCGTGTGCATGGAAGTTAGAAAAGCCTGAGTTTCAGAAGAAAAGATCCCAGTAGTGTTGTATACTGGTTAAGGTTATATGAGATAAGGAGTTTGGACAGAAGATGAGTTGGAAAGGATGGAAAACTATAGATGGATTTAGAAGAAAGGAAGCATGGGAGAAGAAGAGTGCTAGAGAGCTTGTTAGCATCCTCCATTCTGATCTTTTTTGGTTAATAGCATTATCTATTTATATGCAATTCCAGCAGCTCAAGGAATCTCGGTGGAAAGTCTCTACTGCTGGGTAAAGAGATCGCTTGGGTTAAATGCATGTACTGGATTTTGTAATGCCTCTTGGTCAGGTTTTGTCTAAAGAAGATTGTGGAATAGGTTTGGCAGATTTTCCGCTGTGATTTAGGTAGGATTTTCTGCTGTGATTGAGCCTCCGTTGTTACACATGTAAGAGTAAAATCAATGTTGTGTAAAAGAATGCTACATTTGAGAAGAAATCATTGTTTGTGTAAAAAGATGCTGGTTGTTTGATTTGAAAGAGAGTGGTTATTATGATAAATAAGGCTTGTCAATTTGGGATATCTCTTCTTCATTTACGGGTATTAAGAGTTAGGCCGTTGGACTTGAATTTTGGTCCCAAGTCTAAAATTACCAACAAGCCTAAAACTAATAATAGGCCTCATGCAATTCCATTACCTTCCACACCACACTTATTCTTGTAAGCCCCAAGTGCGTGAATGTGGCTTGGGTCCACGTGCATGACATGATGATTCGTGTGTAATTCGCTTTTCTTTTTTATTAGGCTGCAATATGAATTAGGCCTGTTAGATGGATTTTTGGGCATCAACAATATGCAAACAATTTGATTCATTTGACCGTTCTAAACAATGAACTTTGGTGCCCAATGACTTAAAACACTCGGTAATTTACTATCTTTAGTTCTTTACTTTACCAATTAGGTCTAAACATCTTTAGAATCATCTTAATACAACACAATTACTCTAGGATAGTAATCAAGATTTTTTAATTGTTTTTCCTGGTACACGAATCAATCTGCAAATCAAATTATTGGTCAAATAATTCCTAGAAGTTTCAAAGTCTAGGTGAACTTCTTTTAGCATATGTATTCAAAGTTTTATATAAATAGATAATTTTTAATTTTTCTGTAGTTTAAAAATGTCAATACCTCATCGACAATTCTAGCTACGCCACACTAATCGGCGATAATCCAGCCACACAAAACGGAAAGGTAAATTTTCTCATGGGCAGGGAATTTAGACACGTACATATAATAAAAATATAGATAAAAGTATCACATTGGGTCCATAGCTCAGTGGTAGAGCATTTGACTGCAGATCAAGAGGTCACCGGTTCGAACCCGGTTGGGCCCTATTTTTAACTGTTTTTTTGTTATATTTTTCATAATTACTTCACTCAAACATTACCAAAACAGCACACAAACTGTAAATAGTCCAATCTTCTTTACAAATGACCTTTCTATTTGTTTTTGTTCTGAACACCCAATCAAAAACTCATGACACCACTAAACCAAAACATAAGCAAAGGAAAAAGAAAAAACTGAAAGAAACCCATAAAAACCACTAGATATAGATCATGTCAAAGTCCAGCAAGCCACACAGTAAACCAACCCATTCTCATTACACTTTGGACACCTCTCCTTCTTATCCCCAATCACCACCTTACAACTCCCCCCACACTCCATACAAGGCACAAACCTGGCCCCACCGCAACCCCCGCACGCTTGCGGCCCCACCCCTGTCTCCACACGTGCCCACTTCACTATCCTCCCCAACCCTCCACTCTCATTCAGCTCCACCACCTCCTCCACTCCCCCCACATACCTCCCCTTCACAAAAACCCTAGGCACCCCCAGCCCCTCACCCACCAAACCCTTCAGCTCCGTCAGAAACTCGCCGTGCAGCGACACGTCACGCTCGTCGTACACCAGCCTGTTCACCTCGAACACCGACTTCACTCTCTGGCAGTCCTCGTAAGTCCGCCGCACCCCACGTAACGACGTCGTGTAGATCACCACGGACTCGGCTCCCCCCGGTGGACATTTCTCCGGGTAGTTGCTGAGAGGGTCTCTCAGGCTTATCAGCTTGTCAATCACCGCCGCCTGCCCTTCTTTTTGTCTCTCCATTCTGTCCCTCTTTATAAATATGTTCTCCTTCACAGACTTGTATCCCACCGTCGACTCGGCTTGGGTTTGTGTGTCTGGTGATGGCATTCCGAGTGGTGAGCGGGACCGGTTGATTGGTTCGGGTTTCTTCCTCTGCAAGGAATTCATCGACTCGCTCTTTTTCAACCCGGCCGTCTTCGGAGCGGTGAGCTTGTTGTCGAGCTCTTCTAGAGTGTGGAAGGAGTCAAAAGACAAGCTCTTACGCGGCTTCCTCCGCTCCTCTTCCGGCTCCTTCTTGATCACCGGTGACGGTGCTGGGCTCGGCTTTGGGCTGAGATTGGGCTTGAGGTTCTCTAAGGCCTTACTGACCTCGTCCCACGTTTGCGGTGCGGCGGCGGCGTCGGACTCATCGAGCTTGTCGAGGATTTGCGCGGGCACGTGTACTGGTTTTTCGGTTTCCTCCTGCTGCAACGTCGTATTCTCGAGGCCGAGCCAGGGCTCTTGGATGCCGTTGATGTTGAAGACCGCGAAGCTCGCCGGCGCCGGCTTGTAATCTACGGCTGCCTCTACCCGTTTCGAGGAGGCGCATCCCATTTTATGAAATCTGAGCCGTCCAGAATGTGTAATAGAGACTAGAGAGAGTGAGGTGTTTTACATGTTGGTTTTTATGGAGGGAATGTTGTTATATGTGTGGATTGGGAGGGTTTTTTGTGTGGCTTTGAATTTAAATGGGGGATTTTTGTGAGTGGTGTTTGGATAAATTGGGTGGACCTGTAGATTTCTGCCACACGGGGGAATGAGTTTGGTTTGTTATCTTAGGAATATTAGTGGCCAGGGAAGTGATTTGTGATGAAGATGCATGTTACAGAGTTGCACGCCACAAGTTTAATTTTGTGTGATATGAAGAATAATAGACACTTATCTGTTATGCATGATGAAATATGAATTATGTTCCTCTTTGAGCTAGACTGGCTAGGCCATGTAGGTTGGCCAAAAGTCTGTCCCTAATCGACTAAACCGGGTTTTCATAGATAATTTTTCGACTTTTATGTAAAGACATAATCAAAATTGGTGTATGTCATTGAAACGGTTTTCATTTAGTCGAAGTTATCTTGTCGCTGATCATGATTTGATAAGCTTAGTATTAGGAGAACATCGGTCTTTTTTTTTTTTTTTTTAAATTCAAGATTTTCAGCTGTTTATTTTTATTAAAAGGGAGATTCTAGTTGGACCTCCAAATTTGCTATTTGGACCTCTCATACTTAATACACCTCTAATATACTTTTTAGAATACTTGAAAAGCTAAGTAGACCTCCTTATATTTACCAAAATATCCTTGAACATGAGATACAACAATCTGTTACTCTACTTTTAATCTCCATCTTCAACCACGAGAAGAAGAATGAATTCAAATGACATGTTATTGCTCTCCTATGAGTATTTCCCTCTTCCACTAAAATTAATCAGAGGATTGGTTATCAATCTTGATAGTTGATATATTGCTGGAATCCCTTTCAATTCTCTAAAAGAAGGATTTAAAGAGTTTTGGGTTGGGAGATCGAGGACAGCAAGGCAGCCCCTGAGGAGAGCCCTTGTGGTGAAGACGGCATCACTCAAAACCCAATAGAAACAGAAAAGAAACTCTACCTGTAGGTTATGTGCATGAGCCCTAGAAACTAGATTTGTAGGTGTTTGCAAATAAATATTTACTACAGGAACCACGGTATCCTTCCAAGGTCCGATGCCTACCACATAATCCTTAATGAAGCTAAGGTGGCTGTCAAAAGTAATTTTCCCAATATGACTGCACATCGTCAATTTGATGAAAGTTAGCAAAGAATTGCAGAAATTACAGTGATACATTTTAAGGTTTATAAAGAGTTTATCTTTGTTAAACACATTAGGAAGAACACGAACATAATTAGTGTCTTGAGTAGGAATTGTAATATCATCAATCAAAAAGATCTTGGGTTTTGAATTTGAATGTTATTTCATGGTTTAACGTTAAAGAAGATGGGCAACAAGTTAGATTCTTCTATGATTTCATTAAAGAGATTGAAAATCGGAAAGAATAACAATTTGAAAATTTATTCCAAGCATGAGAGATTGAAGGGATACTGTACATTGAAAATGAAAAGAAAAACTAAAGAGATTTGTCATGGAGGTAAGAATAGTTGTTGTTGTAGTTTTTTTTTTTTCTCTATCTTTTTGTCCTTATTGTCTTTTCATATGAGTTGACAAAGTCAAAGAAAAACTAAAAAAAAGATTGAGGTTCAAATAACAGATTTAGAGGTCCAACTAGAATCTCCATTTTTAAAATGATTGAAAACCTAAAACCCCAATTGCTCGAATCATAAATATTCTTGGCATAATTGGTTCTAACTTCAACGTATTTTAAAAAGAACATACTGGTTTTTTTTTTTTTTTTTAATTTGGGATTTTCAGTTCCAAAGTAAAGTTTATTTTCTTTTGGGTTTTTGTCCATTTACCCCATTTCTAGAGATTTTTTTCCCACTTACCCCATTAAGTTTTTTTAATTCCCTCTTACCCAAAACACTCTAAGGAGGTCTTCCCTAATACCCCATTAAGATTTTTTTTTAATACCATTTTACCCTCACCTTTGTTACTTAGAGAGAGAGAGAGAGAGAAAATGGAAGAGAGAGAAACCATAGGGGACTTCGCCGGAGCCCGGTCACCGGCCGCTGCCCACCGGACTTTTCAGAAAACCTCACTGGAAAAGTTTACTGCCCCAATAGACGTCTATTGCCCTCCAATAGACGTCTATTGCCCAAATAGTCTATTGCCCCCCAATAGACGTCTATCAGCCATATATTACCTCCCAATAGACGTCTATTATCCTCCAATAGTACTTTCGGTTGCCAGAATATGAACTAATCTCCCAAGTTTTTTTTTTAATACCATTTTACCCTCACCTTTGTTACTTAGAGAGAGAGAGAGAGAGAGAAAATGGAAGAGAGAGAAACCATAGAGGACTTCGCCGGAGCCCGGTCACCGGCCGCTGGAATCCGGTCACCGGCCGCTGGAATCCGGTTACCAGCCACCGGTCGCCGGATTCCGGTCACCGGCAGCTGCCCACCGGACTTTTCAGAAAACCTCACCGGAAAGGTTTACTGCCCCAATAGACCTCTATTGCTCTCCAATAAACGTCTATTGCCCCCCAATAGACGTCTATCAGCCATATATTACCCCCCAATAGACGTCTATTATCCTCCAATAGTACTTTCGGTTGCCAGAATATGAACTAATCTCCCAAAATTTAGAGAATAAAACTTTGTTTAAAGAAAAAAACGAAGAGATTATATCAATTTAAAAACATCTATTGCTCCCCAATAGACGTCTATTGCCCCCCAATAGACATTCAAAACTATTTTTTTTCTTTCCCTTCTGTCCCATTACTTTAAAAAAAAAAAAATATCTGATTTGGGCACCCACATCATCTCCCTTCGCTGGTCAGCTCCCGCCGTCAATCTGTAACCTCCCGCGCCGGTTCCTTGATTTGGTCCTCACGTTTTTTACTACTCCGCCACTCCTCTGTAAGATCATAATCGACTAGTACTTTGGTGAAGTCGCCAATTCTAGTCCAGATAGCAGCAAGTCGGAGACTGAGAATGAGTCTGAGAGAGAAGGAAACTCAACATTTACGGCATCGAGCCATGGGAGCTTGGAACTCCGCCCATCAACTTGCCCACCGAAACATTCGAAACCCGAGCCTTGGTGGCCGTCGATTTCTGGCGGTTCCTCCATCAATTCACCAATACGAGTTCAGAGAAAGCAGAGAAGAGTAAGGGAGAGCAAATCTGAAAGCAATCGGCAACAGGCGATTGGAGCTTCTTCGTCGTCTTCAGGCGTGGACGCCATCGCAGCCCGGAGAGAGAGAGAGAGAGAGAGAGAAGAAAGAGTGGCATGGATGCAATTTCTTAATTATACGAAGGGTAAAATTATCATTTTATTTTAGAATGGGTAAGTGAGAATAAAATCTGTTGCTGGGGTAAGTGGGATAAGTTTGTCCAATTTTGATGCTTTGGGTCAATGACCCTTTTTTTTTTTAATTTATTTTTTCAAAAATGATTGAAAACCTAAAACCCCAATTACTTGAATCATATAAATTCTTGGCTTAATTGGTTCTAACTTCAACGTATTTCAAAAAGAACTCATCAAAAATTACCAATCGAGTGATTTTGAGTTAACAAGTCATGCGACAAATAAACAAAGTTTTCTTGAAGTTACAACTACTTTTTTAGTTAAAATTATAGACTTCATAGTTGACAATTCACCACATACAAGTTCATTTTACATGTGAAGATACACCCGAAATTTTGTCGCTCATGTTTGTGAGGTGATGGACTGATTATTCTCTCCTTCAAAACATGTTTACTCCGTGACACTGATACATTGAACATATTTCCAAAAGTGGAGAGCTACAGGATGCCCTAATTTCTCTTTGCTGTGATGGAACATCAAACACCTACTACAGGTAAATACAAACCCCCTGTCACTCAAATTTGAATTAGCCTTCTTCTTCTACCTGTCCTGTCGTTTCCCACAATTATTTTAACAAATCAATCTATCCCCATATTCTATTCTTTTGCCTTGGATCAACTCAGAATCGATCCTAAAATAATTGCCCCCAACGGTCTAATTTCACATGCAGCCATGTATAATTTTTGAAATAAGCACAACTTACTGCTGTCCCTTCTGACACACCGCCATTTTGCTTCCACTTACTATTTGCCAAGATTCCTTAGCTTAAATATGATCGACCGCTCCGATTGTGGTCAAGGTGGGAAAGAAATATTCACAATGGGAAATTGCTCTTCTCTCAAAGGAACCTGTGGGGAGTGTCCTAACTCTATCAGGGTCCTTACAGATTCTGGGGGTATCCTACAGTTTAAAGGTCCTAAGTTAGCTTCGGAAATCCTCGCTGGTTTTCCAGGCTATGGCATTTTTCAGCAGGGCAAGGCCTCGGTGCCATTGCCTGAGGAAGAGGCCTTAACTAGTGGCCAGTTCTACCTTCTTCCACTGAGGACTAAAGAGGAAGTGCCTGCTGATTATGGGGTCTCTGTAGAAGTTCAAGAAATGGGTGCTGATGAAGATTTGGAGGGTGCAGAAGAAGCTGAGCAGGTGAAGAAGTCGTTTGGGGGTGCATCGGATTATGTGGAGAATTTGGCAAATGGGTCAGGAGGAGGTCTGGAAGTAATGCCGTGTGGAGGAGATGGGGTTTGGAGAGTGAAGCTTGTGATCGACACTAAGCAGTTGGAGGAGATATTGTCTGAAGGCAACACTCTGGCTCTGATCGAGATGATGAGGACGGCTGCAACAGAGAGTGCTACACCGAAGCTGCAGAGTAAGAGCCTATGGGGTTCAGGAGGAGGTGGGGGTTGGAATTGGAAGCCTATCTTCTCCAACATGTTTAAGGCCCCCACGGCCATAACTGCCCCTATGGCCATAACTGATCACAGTGGGATGTGAAGGCCATGTAGGTTGCTACTACTTGCTAGGTTGTGTGTGGTGCTATGAAACTTCATGTTTCTCTGTACCATTATCTGAGATTTATGAGAGTGAATCAATCTGCTAGAAGATCAATGATCCCCTCAATTTAGTTCTTTATTATGTTAGATTATGAAGGTGAACTATGTTCTACTATCTTGTAGATATAATGAAAGTGAAGGTTGTTATGAACAATTTAGTGGGTACGCATGCATCTGGCTCTTATCTCTTTCATTTGGGAATTAACTTTACGGTATTGAAACAAATGCCCCTTCTTGTTCCAGTCAACACCATCTCAGGTGCTTGAAGAAAATTATTGACATATTGGAGCTCGAGATCAGTGGACATTCCAAAAACTGACGAGGGTAAAAGAAATTCGCAAGACCAAGTTTCCCACTTCATACAAGGGTAGTAAAGGTGTTGCACTACTTGAATGTTTAAACATAAGAGAAAGGATGATGATGTTCACAAGTCACTCATTCACCAACAGTCTTTTGAGTGATCACTCTTGACAAATAACACCATATTCTGAACATCAAAGCAGTTCCAGTTCTAAACTAAATACTCACTGAAAGCAGAAGTTACAATACAAAGACGAGGAAAAATGTTAAAAAGGATAAACATATGAAAAATTCAGCAGATATCCTCAATTGATCCGTGACTCCATCTTCTGGATGGCTTTCTCTATAGCAGGTATATTCTTCTTAAATACTGACCATTGCTCCTCTGTCAAGCTTATTCCTGTGGATACAAATAATAGCAAAAGAAACCATGAGTCATAAATCCAAGCAAAGGATTACAAAAGCTTGAAAGAAGCAATCTCCGATCCAACCACGGTGCAAAGGATCTCATTATAGAAGATTATAAAAGAGAAAGGTGTAAGCAAAGGGATAACAGAAGGAAGAAGTGACAGAACATCATGACTATACAAACATTGCTCATTGTAAGTCACCAAATAGCAATGCACAAAACAAAGATGTACATTAATTACTAAACTCAGCTTCCGTATTTGATATTCCCGAACAAATCCTTACCACCAAGATGACAAACTGACCCACAAATTAGGTTGCTTCATTGGAATGTTCACAAAATGAGAATGAGAGAGTTTTAGTGGCTTTATAGCAGGACAGAAATAGCCCATCAAAGACTCCACATTCACACTTAATTCAACAACATTTCTCAACAATCAAATAGAGAGCATACATGACATGTATTTCAAACACATTTAGATTTTAGCTTAACAAAAACACTATCCATTTTAGGAACTTATTCAATCAATAGCTTTTCTCAAACACGTTTTAGGAGTCAAACTCTGCAAACTACACTCAGGAATGCAAAAGCCTTGCAGGAACGAATGTAAGAACTGAACATAAGCTTATCGCATCCACCCCCATGGCAGTTAATATTGTATGACATGCCCATGAACAAACCCCTGACAATTAAGCACATTGATGTGATGGTATTTGAAGTCTTTTTCATGTGTTCATCTACATAATTGTAACTTTCTAACAATAACCAGAGCTTGCTCAAGACAGGTGCTCACATATAGAGGAAAACAAGCATTCGGTTCTCGAGCACAAATTATCGAATTTCCATGAGGAACAACCTCAACTCATCCAATGTCAAATCAAGTTGGCAGCCAGCATACTAAACATATATACATCAACACTCTTACATAGCATAGAAGCTGCTATATAATAGGACATTTAAGTAGGGTATATACCTTTAGAAGTAGGAAGCTCCTTGCCTTCTTTAGTAAAAAACTCCCTCAACGAGACCAATGGTTTCCCCTTGAACTCCTGAACTGTCACCTTCCTCTTATGCGAAAGCTGCATCCACCACAACCAAAACACCCCAAAAAAAAAAAAAAAAATCAAAAATCAAAAATCAAATCCAAATCAGCAACACTCTGATTTTTACCCTACCCTGCAAATGACGAGATCGCCATTGTCGTCGTACTCGCGCTCCTGGCCGCCCTCGTCGTCGGCTGGTTTGGACTCGTCGTCGTTTTCTTGTTGTTCTTGTTTGCGTTGCTGCTCTTCGAGGAAGGACTCGACGACTTGGTTGACGAAGGCCTTGAAGGGCGGCTTGTTGAGGTCGAGGGCGAGCTCCTGCGAGGCCTGCTTCCGAATCTTGGACTCGGTCAGTTGGTCCATGTCGGACTCTTCCAGAATACGACGCACCGTTTCATCGATTTTCCGTTGGGTTTCCGTTTCCATGATTATTTTTGCGGTCAGAGAATTTGCTGCGCTAACGGTTTGTTTGCTTAAATTGGGGAAGAAGCTCTGCTGCTTTCTCAGTCTCTCGTGTCGTCGATTTCTGTGTTTTTAGGGGGTGACGTTTCTTTGGGTAGTTAACTTTTGTCATTGGTTTGATATGGAAAAGTTTCTCGACAGCAATAGGGTTTTTTACCGACAACAAAAAGAGTAATTATTCTTGTGTACACGGTGGCTCCTAAATTCAGGCTTTTTTTCTTTTTTTTTTTCTTTTCTTCCTGAGAATGCTAAATTTAGGATCTTTTACCTAACAAGGGAAAAAATGTTTTGGCTTTTACCATCATACTAAGCTAGTGAGTTTTCAAAAATGAGTATTTTGTGTGATTTTTCAACTTGTTAGCGAATGACAAATAGATGATGAATTGCACTAAAGAATGACCTTCACCCTACCTTTTACTTTTTAAGTACGAAGTTTGGTACTACTTTTTATTTTTGACTGAAATATTGGAAGAAATTAAATATTGAAATTTTAAAATGAAGATGATATATAATGAAAGATATTTGGCGAGAAATTAATGAAATTAAGGGTCGGGTTACAAAATGGGTGGCTTTTTCCAGCTCATATCAAAGATAGATAGGAATGACACAGGTTCAGAATATAACAAAAATGTAATTTTATGATGAACTTTAAATTTGTATTTGAGTAGAGAGTATAGATATCCAAAATTTGTATGTGGTCCTGTGATTGTATTTAAATTCTAGTTTAAATCTTTTTCCTAGCAAATCCTGTTTTATGGTTTTTATTTCTAATAATATCAATTCCTATTAAATAAAAAATATTCAATCAAATTGAAAATTGTTAAAGTATCAAACTAGATCAGATCAATGGACGAAACAAATATATGAAATCAGAGATTTTCATGTTCATAAATGATAAATCAAGATCATATTATCTTAGATCTTTTTAATTTTGTTGAAAATTTGTAGAAATGATTTACTCATGAATATTTTGCCGAAATGTAATTAAAAAATGGGTCTCACAATTTTTGATTAGAAAGTCCTCGTGAAGTTCTCACTATAATGGTCCTCATTAGAGGCCACCTTTTTTATGTTTATGTAAGAATAACCTTCCTTATTTCAAAAGGAATAACCTTCCTTATTTCAAGAAGAATAACATACTTTTTTCTATTATACAACAACTTATCATCCTTACGTCAAACTAAAGATTTTTCACTTATAAAAGAAAGAATTATGTCAGTATACCAAATGATCATAAATAGTAATATTCTACTTCAAGTAATACTTTCATAAATATCTCTTTTATAGATATCTTCATATCTATGTAGAAAAAAGTATGTTATTCTTCTTGTATAATAGAAGAATAACATACTTTTTTCTATTTACTTTTTTGTAATATATAAAAATTATTAGGGCACGGGACCCAATATGCCCCAATGTAGTTATCGACAATTTAATTTAGAAATTTACAAGATATCATTTTGAGTGTTTTCGTTTCCTCTTATGAAGTTTTGATATTTTGTGAATACATTTTTTTTTTCTTTTTTAGAGTTTTGATATTTTGTGAGTGCCCCACTTGAAATCAAATCCTGGCTCCGCCACTGGAGACAAGTATTCATAACTTTCACTGTTTTTTCTCGCAGGGAGTAGAAGTGTTATGGAATCCTCAATCCTCTTCGAGCAGGACAAGAAATTTAAAATGGCCTAAATGAGAAAAACATTCTTTAATTGTTTTGCCAAAAAATTGGTACACTGAAAAAACTTAAATACAATTGTGTATTGGAAACCAATATCTACGAAAGTAATGCATAAATGTATATGTATGCGCCCGCGCACACATATATGAGGTTAGTTCTCTAAATGGTACATTCATTAATGGAACAAATAGGTATTTTGAAAAAACATATATCTTTCAAGAGAAAGTCCTGTGATGCATACGGCATACCACATGATTTTGCATACACAACCCTCCAATTGGGGCACTGGCTCTGCATCTTTTACATCCTTTAATTTCCTTAGATCCTTCCTTCTTCTTGCTGCACATATGACATTGCACAAAATAAGTAGAAGAATCTCACCATAATTTTTACTGAGCCAATATATCCGAGTGAAAAGTCATTCTGTCAAAATAATAGTATAATATAACAGTTGATAACTCGCAGAAGACTTCAAATTTGATAAAGCAATAACCTGAATAACATCAAATGATGATTTACTTCCTATCCAACTAAATTCCGGATATCATAATTGGACCTGACATTCATTTGGTTATTCTTATTCCAGATATTTCGCTGTCATGTTTTCCTAGTGGTTTAATTTGCTCTCTTATTTGGGCCAGGGAGTATAACTGAAACCAGAGTTCCCACTTCAGAATGAAAACAAACTCTTTTTGACACATACTTATTAGTTAACTAATGAACATGCAAGTTCTATATGCTCTCCCTTGTGATCTGGACCAAACGTTTCAGACCTAGCTAATAGCATTAATTCCTGTCCTGGCGACAATTAGATTAGCCCGCATTCATGAGAAGCTGCCTCTCAACTTACATTGCCAATCAATTGACAAGTTTGTTCTAGTAAAAGCACCAAAGTATTCAAGCTGTAAGTGCAAAGTAGGGAAGAAAATTTCAAGGGAGCACAAGAGATGAATAACATCAAAAACTAGTTTTTTACGGGAAATCAAAACTTTACCTTGGGTTGGACCTCAATGCTAGTTTTCTCCTTTCCCACCTCTTCCAAAGGCAACCTCATCCAGGCTTTGTCCTTGTCGCTTATACCGGCCGCCTGATTCCAAAAATCCAGGGCATGGCCTGTAAGCCTTTATGGGCCACCAACCAAATCCTGGAAATGTTGCAATTCCACCTTGAATCCTTCCTTCACCATTGCATCCCTTCTCCACTTCTTCTCTTCCACAGGACTTGCAAGCACTGTAACCAAATTTGGTTCCCCAAAAACAGCACATGTACGTCACATTAATTTCTTATTATCAAATATCAGCCATCAAAATTCAATTAGTGCACACCCATATCACAATCACCAGCAATCCAGAAACTGTAGATATCATACTTGTGGTAATGCTCACAAGAACCACATCCAAACATTGCAGTCTTTATCACTCAGACACATGCATACTTAAGTGCATAAATTTGACTACTAAATGAATTTATGAGATCATTGCCATGGAATAGTTAATTTGACCTGTAACATCCAAGAAAAGAGGTGTTCTTGGAAACCAAACAAAAGGCTATATGAAACGAAAATGAATTCCCAGATATAAATGCCAATGATTCCAAGTTCAAATTTTCAGGTGGAGAAACCTGAGGGGAAGCTCTTTGATGGGGGATTCTGATTTGGCAGCAAGTGAATCATCAGGTGGAGGAGAAGCAGTGTCTTCTACAACTGAAGCTGAAGAGGTTGAGCAGAGAAGGATGGTAGACTTGGGTTCTAATGGGTAGGTCTGAGAGAAGCTCCTCCATGACTTGGTAGTGTTGGTGTAATGGAATTGAGAGAGAGGGATGTGATGAGGTGCTTGGACTGAGAGAAGGGCTGTTCCCATTCTCTCCCGTATGTGATTCTGTTTCACTACAATGAGATGAGTAGAGGAATGGATTAGCTTTGTTTCAATTGTGACCTCTCAGACACAACCATCAAGTAAAAGAATTTAGGGGCAAAAGAAAAAGAAAAGGTTCTACCGAGATTTGAACTCGGGTTACTGGATTCAGAGTCCAATGTCCTGACCACTAGACCATAGAACCAATGTTGATAAGCTTCCTATGTTTATTATATTTAAATGTGAAATCCCAAGGACTAGTCAGGCAAACACGTCCATAAGGCTTCAGGTTTTCGTATTTTAGTCCCGGCATGGCGTATGCAATGAAAGGTTATTACTTTTTTTTTTTTTTTTTCTTTATAACAGAAAAGTTATTACTTTTTACTGGGAAATTAGATGATAAAAAAGACTGTTCAAAACTTCATACATGATAGAATTACTAAACAATTTTCTTGCTTCGAGTCAAATGCAATTTTCGAAAAGTTTTGAAGCCGATACTGTTCCCTCAATCTACTAGTTTCAAAAGATCCACCAATTTCTCCAGAAAGCTTTAGTACCTTGTCAATCTCAGCTTTACATCTCATATTTATACGGAAGTAACCGCTTCGCAAAAAGATCGACAATACTGACAATTGAAATAAAGAAAGAAAGATAACCTCTTAACCAGAAAAATACCAAAACTGAGGTTGAAATAATAAAAGGATCTTGGAGGCAATGATAGTGAAAGTTTAAGCACTTGCTTGTGCAATAAATACCACCAGTTTTGAACTAGTATTAAGTATATGATTGGAGTATTCCTTCTTTCCTTTTGATTATGCATTCTGGTGTTCTACCTCATCCAACACAGAGCTGTGATGATGCACCATGGACCACCGCCCATTATGGAACTCAAAGATGTTAGTCACACTGAATGGACCGGTATCCAGGTGATCACCAACATAGGTTTTCATGGTGACCCAAGCCATGTCAGTCAGAACACGAGCACGCACATCCCGAACCTGAAAGTTAACTCCTTGCTCCCAATTAAAGGCGAGTTGCCAACTCTGTACTACAGCACTATACCTGAAAATGTGAATACAATGACTTAGCTACTTTATCATTCAAACAGGCACAAAGCATTGCATGCCAAAGAGACATGTTCAATTTTAAACCAAGGAAAGCAAAATCAGCACTAACTGAGCTTTTTATAAAAACCATGTGAACAAAATCAGCCAAGTTTACATGACAGTCCTTCCTTCTCACGTCAACAAGCCCTAGTGAAAGGTATCATATCAACTGCCATGTGGCCATTTGATTGATGATATTTATTCTAAATTTCAGTTAAGAAAACAACATTTTACAGCCATTATCTAAAGAAGAATGGTACAATCACAAAGAGAACTTAAGTTTCAGAGTGAGTAAGAAAGTCCCTATGACCCCACTGTCAGTCATTAAAAGAAACACCAAATGTGCCCATTACTGGACGAACTACACAGAAGAAAACATCTGTGGATATGTAGTTTCTGAACATTTTACACAGATAAGAGGAATCATACCCTGAAAAGAATTCTCCTGAGGGATGAACACACTTCACATAATCTGCATTCAGCCATAAACGACTCATTTCAGGAAGTGACCTATCTCTGATGAAGTTGAAGAATTGAACATTGACCATCACAACTGCTCTCGTAGCAGCATAGTAAGCCTTCCAACCATTAACTGGAGTTACAGTATCCTGTTCTGATGTAAAGTCCTAGGAGAATATTTGAAAAGGAAAATAATAAATAGAAAGTCTTAAAAAAATTAAATAGCAGATGCGGGAAAGGAAGGCATTAATGCACAAAGCGAATTACGTTTCAAATATCTGGACATGCAAACTATCAGTAACTTTACAATATACAACTTCATATAACCAAACACTTGCTTAATTCTATAGAATAAATAGCAGGATCCAGAGCCGACTAAACCAAATGGAAAATGGTAGTACTAAAATTATATTCAACTCAAATATGACAGAGTTGCTCGCACATCAAACAAGAAAAAGAATCGGATTTTATACATCTCATCATTACATGTAATGAAACTTCCACGCTACTACAATACCAAATCATATCTTGAATCTTATCCACAATGCAATTCCAACACTCAAGAAACTAACAAAACACTTTTTCTTCCTCTGTTAAGTCACCATCACACATGTCAAACCACATTCCAAACCAAATGCAGCATAATATAGTCACAATAGCCTAATCCCGCCGCACACGTCCAAACACATTCCAAGTTTCGACACTATAGACACCATCAATAGCACAATTACAACCAATTTTAGCTTCTAAAGTCTCTAAATTTTCACACATTGCTCTAAAACGAAGCACACTACCCCTCAAATTAGTAATCAGCATTATTCAATTACATCCACAAACTTGAAATATAACTCAAAAACAATCGAAAACCTAGCAAATACACTACCTTATGGTACAGAGCTTTCCAAGCATTATCGTCATTGGCGGCCTTACGCATCAGCGAATTGGTCATCGAAAGCCTACAGAGGCTCGGATAGTCCAGGTAGCTGAGCGCGTGGGTGGTAATCTCCGGAACCAACTGCTCCATCATCGACGCGCCCGTCGTCTCTATCTCCGTAACGGCCGTCTGCTTCTCCGTCCCGCCGTTCAAGTGCGACGCGTCCACGGGTTCCGAGTAATCGGAAAGGGCGCCGTTAGAGTGACAGAAGCAATTGCAGAGCTTCTCGTTTTTGTCGTCGTCGTCGGAGGAACCGCCGTCCGATTGGGAGCGCCTGGGTTTCGAGGGGCGTGATCGGACGGTGAGGACGGCGAGGAAGAGGAAGAGGCAGAGGAGAGTGAAAGCGAGGGCTACAAAGAAGGTGTGGGAGGAGGAGAAGAGGGTAAAGGAAGTAATCTCCATTCATAAGACATGAAAGCTTTGCTGAAAATCAAACCCTGGAAAATCTGGTGCGGCTGGGTACACGATAAGGAACCGTCGCGCCTTTTTCAGTGGAGCTCCGTGGGGTTTTGAAAACCCTAATTTTTTTGCAGTTGAATTTTTACAGAGAGAGAGAGAGAGAGAGAGATTTTCAGGCTTTTCTCAGGAGTTAAGTGAGAGAGGGAGAGAGATGGTGGGGTTACGTACTGGTGAGTCCCACTCCTAGAGGGCTATGTTCGTAATTGCATAGGTTGCAATTTTATTTTTCATTTTTTTTAATCCCGAAAATGTATGCTAACTGTGTTCTACCAGGATTGTTCAGACACGATCACACCGAAAAAAAAAAACACAGTTTAATCGTGGATGTGCTTCTGAATTTATCGATATGCTCGTTGAATTTGGAGTTGATTTGCAATATAAACTTGTAATTGCGAAAATTAACACTTTTTACTTGGCATAAATTGTCAATTTACACGTCATTTTAAAAAAGATAAATAAACTGTAAAAGCATCACATCACTTAGTGATGAAAATATAGTTGAAAAATATTTGATTCGACAGTGAGTCATGTCGTGTCCTATTGGTTAGGTGGCCAAATCAACACGGTAAATGTCAAATAACGTCCATTGAGTCCAAAATCGCTAAATATCCATGTTTGAATGGTTTAAGCACCCAACTCATATAGATTAAGGCCAATACAAAATTGTTATATAGATTTAATACTATTAAAAGTTTAAAATTTCATAATACATTGGACATAAAACAACGACACTTAAAGAGCAATTTGTAATTCCGCGAACCCTTCCTCCAGTTCATCGGACTCGTATATAGAGTCCTCACAAATCTAATTATCTTTCATTCTAGACCTATGCCAACCATTTCAATAGCACAATCATTGTACCATTTTGTTCCCAAAACAACCGTTCCCCCTCCTCCCCGTCTCTGTGATGGGGAGGAGGAGTCGCCAACCCATCCGCTTCCCACAACCCTTGATTTCTCTCATTACCCTACGGAAACCCTCAATCCAACAGTGGAGCCTAAATCTACAACCCTTCACACCAATGTTTGAATTGGAATTGAGAGACCTCAATTTTTTTGGTGCCGCATATGTAGATCTGATGATGCTTAATTTTTGATGGATTCTACTCTAAGTAGATTTGATGATGCTTCTCCCAATATTTCACTCAAAAATAAAAAATAGGATCAAACTTCATACAAAGAAAATGGGTTGAAGGCCATTCTTTACAGCAATTCATCATCTATTTGACATTCGCTAACAAGTTAAAGTCACACAAAATACTCCTTATTTAAATCTCACTCACTTACTATGATTGTACGGTAGACATTATTTCGTAACAAAAGCAAAAATTGTTAGAAAATAATTTGTTGTGTATGATCCAGAGTCCCCAGATTACACAATAATCTATTATATATAAAGCAAATTGTTGGGAATGATGGTTAAATTTCTGAAACTCCTATTATGCCCTTTATTGATTGAATTGTTTAAAAAATAAAAATTACAAGGCTAAAATAGTAAATAAACAAAATCAGTATTTTCTTTTCAAGAAATTACAAACAAAAAATAAGGGAAAAAAAACCCACGTTTGTAATCGTCAGTAGTATTTTGTTGCCTGCAAATTTTTTTTTCTTTTTGTTTAATTTCCTTTAAATTTTAAATTTTTAAATTTGTTTTATAAAAGCAAATTGGCAAGCACGGAGTGCATGCCAAGAGGCTAGTAATTACTTATTTCCTTCTTCGGTAAAAATTGTTACACAACAAATTATTTCTGGGTAACCTTGTAGTGCCTGAACTGGATCATCATGTCCATGTCGCTTGGCATTTCAGGGTGTCTGGCTACTCTATTTTCGCAGCACTGTGTTCCGAAAAAAAGGTCTCTCGGTAGACAACTAGACATTCTTCAAACTGAAATAACTGGAAAACGTAGAGTACGTATCAGTTCCTTAATGGAGTATAAAAAGGTGTTGTATATCATGTTTCTTAACTTTTGATCTTGGGGAGGGTAGCTCAACACAGGTGCAGACTGATTTAGCTAAAGGGATTTTATATTTGATTTGTTTCCTGGCTTCAGTTTATCAAGGATCATCTGATATGATCTAACCCTACAATTGCTTTTGGGGACAACTAGATTCGTTATCAGTAATTTAATTAGCCATGGAGGGGATTCAATTAATTGGGCTAAAACACAAAAATCAAACTATATATCTTTCAGGCTTCATCAAATTAAATAGAACAACAAACCCATTCATGCGCATCAAATCCTAAAAGGATGATGATGCAAAAGCAGACTTGAGAGACGTAAAACTAAAGCAAACCAATCTACATATACATATTAAAGCTAAATACTTACTTGTGCTTCTGTTCTCACAGGGGGGAGAGAGAGGAATATAAATATTGATGACATCTGTTCAGGAAACGCTGGATTGTTTTCTCTGTGTCTCTCAGAGAAGAAGGGCTCTCGGGTTTTTATACAGTATAAACGGGGCGTTTTACCCGGTTAACAATAATAATATAGGATACAGTTTTCCTAGTCTGTCTCAGAGAAGAAGGGCTCTTGTGTTTCTTCTGTTCTTATGGTTGCAATCTGCGTCTGCTCAGCTGAACTATTAACTAGATGAAAGCTATTGTAAGCTAGTTTTCTTTTCCTTGTCCTTCCGGCTATGTGCCTATGGTTCAGAGTTAAGACCAAATCAAAGATAAAAGTACTGTTTGTAATGTGATATACTATTCCCCAAGCGCTGTTGTCATACTATGGTAAAACTTTTCAGGCCCAAAAAAATAATACTATGGTAAACTTCATCGATTAAGATTAACTTCTCTTAATTTCCTCCGAAAAACAGAATTCCAGTTCTGTATGCATCTCTTCCTGTGGAACATTTACAGAAGCTTTGAAGAATACATGGCTACCAATGGCACAACATATATAAGATAATCTGATATTTTCATCTTGAACTTTGCCTCAATAATCTGCAAACCAACGCAAGTAGCCGTAGTTAGTATACCACCCGGCCCGCAGACATCATGAGCAAATCCCAATGCCGCCGCCTTGAAGGGTTTGATGGTTCGCCCGCTTCCACTTCCACAGTAGGCATTGCGTATCGGCACATAGGACACAAGTAATTCCTCTCAAGCCACTGGACAATACAGTCTCCATGATAAACATGTGACCAGGGCAAGCGATTGATTATCAGCTGCTGATCAGTCCCTTGTTCTATTGCAAAGTGATCAAGGCATTCCCAACAAATAGCACATGGCATCTGTCTAATACTAGTTTCCAAACTATCAAATCTCACTTTCTCCAACCCTCAATGAATGATTTAGTTGCGGGAATAAGCTTGGGTTCATATGCTTCCATGGATTCCATCGGATCCCTATCAGTGATAATTGGATCATCATCCTGAAAAGTTACTGTAGGTCCCCATAAGATCAGATTCAGACCCCCAGGGCCAAGATCACTTGTACTATCCAAGAAGCGGAGAGTAACATCGAACACAGTCTCGGGGATAGCCACTTCAACCACCCGAAATAGTTTTTCAATAACAGCTGCTTGCTCATCTTCTGGGACACGTATACCGGAGAGTTTCTCAGCCATGAACTCCGAGTACCTTGGCCTTTCCGAGAATCGTTTGACATCAGAGAGAAGGAAAAAACTCAGTGCTCGGCTTATGACTTTTAGGGGGCCATAAACAATGGGTTCTGGAGCTTCAAGCCAGCGGTTTGCAGTAACCTGTAGTGCCTGAACAGGATCATCATGTCCATGTCGCTTGGCATTATTTCAGGGTTTCTGGCTGTATTTTCGCATTGGTGCACTGTGTTCCGGAAAAAACGTCTCTCGGTAGACATTCTTCAAGACCTGAAATAACCGGAAAACCTAGAGTTTCAGTTCGTCGTGGTAGTCCTCATGGAGTATAAAAAGGTGTTGTGTATCATGTTTCTTAACTTTTGATCGTGGGGAGGGAAAGTGGAGACTGATAGCTAAGTTGAGGAAAAGGGATTCTAATTGCTATTAATTTGCAGTATTTATATTTGATTTGTCTCCTGGCTTCAGTTTATCAAGGATCATATGATATGAATGATCTAACCCTACAATTGCTTTACTAGATTCCTAATAAGAGCATAATTCAGTAATTTAATAAGCCATTTCAATTAATTGGGTTAAAACACGAAAATCAAACTATGTATCTTAATTTCAGGCTTCATCAAATTACATAGAACAACAAACCCATTCATGGCCATCAAATCCTAAAAGGATTATCATGCAAAAGCAGACTTGAGAGACATAAAGCTAAAGCAAACCAATCTACATATACATATTAAAGCTAAATACTTACTTCTGCTTCTGTTCTCAGAGCAGAGGGAGAGAGAGAGAGAGAGAGGAATGTTGATGACGTCTGTTCAGGAAGTGCTGTATTGTTTTCTGTGTTTCTCTCACAGAAGAAGGGCTCTCGGGTTTTTATATAGAATTATAGATAACCAAAAACAGGGCGTTTCACCCGGTTAAGAATAATAATAAAACTAGGATACAGTTTTCCTAGTCTTTCTCTGACTGGAGTTTATATTATGTTGTGGCTCTCTCCAAAACCTAGCCGCCCGGGCTATGGTTCTCCATTCCGGCGACCGCCCCTCTGGTCTCTGCTCTAAGTGGCGAATGGTTCTCCACGCTCTGCGGTCTAGTACCTGCACTCCAGTGCCGCTTTTTTCCAGTGATTGCTCAACCATGCCCAACTCCTCAATCATGGAAACTCAATGAGAATAAGGGGGATTGCCAGGCAGATCTGATCGAGATCGGAATTGGCGCACTTGGGATCCGGGTGTGCGAATCAGACCGAGGAGAGGGCGACTCAAATCTCCGATCGATCACAACGGAACCTTCAAGTCTCAGCGGTCCGGGAATGGAGATCTGGTCGGATTCGTATGGGCTAGCTTGATGGATGAGGCGGCGCGTCATTATGCGTCGACTGAGAGCAAGGCGGTGTGCAACATCTTGCAGGGTTAGTGAGAAGATTGATGACATCGGCAATGGAATGGCAGGCCGATCTTGCTATGAATCTACTGCCTGAGGTTGTGAGGCAGATCATGGAGGGGAGAGTTGAGCCGACCCACGAGTCTGACCGTGCAGTGGTAGTGGCAACGACGGTGCGGTGTGCGGACGGGAGAGGCAGTGACGGTGAGGCTGCAGATTGGGTGCCCAAATCAGTTTTGGGGCCCAAGTCCTTGTTCTGGCCCAAACCAATCTGGGTGCCCGAACATAGCACAATTTTGGGGCCTAATTGGAGATGGGCTTGGAAGTGGACTCAGCTATGGGCTCTATGTTGGACTCGGGCTATCTCATGGGCCCAATTGATGGACTCTAACTCTCTAGGGTATCGTATTTGGGATCCTAGAGGTTTACTCAAACAGAATCCGAGTATGTTTGGCATTAGTGATACTATTGGATCTTCTGGAGTAGTACTAAAGGAGGATTCAAGCTATTCTATAATGGCGGAGCATGAAACATCAAATGAGTGGACTTATCTCTATGTACCACCGTGGGTACTATCACATCTTCTTGTTCTGTCTGTACATGGCAGCGGAAGGGTATGTAATGGCCACTCTGGCCTTAGGCTAAAACAAATTTGTTAACACTCCACGAATCCTATCTGAATGTGTTACCATATGATTGTAACTCAACTCTATTGAGTTTCTATCTATAAAGTTATTTCCTTGATTCAAAAAGTATTTCTCTGACTGGGATCTTTTTAATTTTTACTTCCTCATCTAATAGGAAAACCTAAATAACAAAAAGAATTAGCTTTAAAAAAAAAAAAAAAAGAATTAGATAAAGATCAGGAATGTTTTTATGTTGGTCTAAATACAAAGTCGTAGCCTACGTAAGATAATTAATTGAAAGCATAAATATAATGGGCCGTGACCACTTACCCAATTTTAGCCTAAACATTGTCCACTTACTCCACTAAGAGTTTTTTAACCTCATTTACCCAATCTAACATCTATTGATTGCCCTCATACTCTCTCTCTCTCGACTCCCCTCAGCCTCTCTCTCTCTCTCTTTGAAGCCCCAATGGACTGAGTGAATCACACCCAAGCCCTCGCCGGAATCCGAATCAGACTCACTGGCCACCGCCATCGGCGATTTGGTCCTCGCCGAGTTCTCGTTCCTCCAAGTTTGCGACCTCCGCTCGCTCCTCAAGTTCCTTCGATCCGTCGCGGAGTTCGACTCCACCATCAACAGTCTGCCACCGCCGTCGGCGATCTGGTCGGCGTCGAGTTCTCGTTCCTCTGAGTCTGCGACCTCCGCTCGCTCCTCAAGTTCCTTCGATCCGTCGCGGAGTCCGACTCCACCATCAACCTCTTGTCCCAAACCCAATCGATTATGGAGCTTCAAGGTCCGGCGATTTTCGCACCTGCAATTTCACAGTTCCGGTCGATCCGAGAGCAATCACCAGTGTCTTCGTCCCCAGTCGATCCGATCTGGTGCCCAGAGCACTTTTTTTTTTTTGGTATACTGTGAGCTCTAAGAATGGGGAAGGAAAAAAAAGAAGAAAAAAAAGTGAACGTGTACAATTGAACATATAAATTGATCAATTGTGTCTGTAGTGTATTCATTTTGGTTTTGGGAGTTTATGCAATCACTTGAGGGTAATAATATGATTATTGGAGGGCAATAATAAAATGAGTTGAGACAGAACAAGGACGAAGAAAAAGCTGAGCTCCTCAAAGTCCTTACTTTGAGAGACGAAGAGGAGCAGGAGATTGAGATTGCGAACATCATCGAAGACAAAATCACCGCTGTCATTCTCGATGGTTGTTATTGCAGAGAAACAGAGACAAAAATTCAAAGATAAGAAATGGAAAGCAAATTGGAATTAGATTTTGGTTAGTTTGGTGCATAAGAGAAACTAATGAGATGGTGTCGACCGCCAAATTTGGTAGAGAATGGAGCTCGTTTTGTTTGTGAATTTGGGTATTCTTCGTCATCTGTGAGCTTGGTAGAGTGGGAGGATGAGTTTGAACTGTTAAAGAAGAAAGTGCGGCAGAGATGGAAGGAACTCGAGGAAGGTACATGTGGGCAGAGATTAAAGAAGAAAGTAGGTCTGTGTGTCAGAGAAAGAGATGTATATATGGATGGGGTCTGGATAGGTATGTTAAAGAAATCATAGCACGTGGGCTCATCAAAGGATAACAATATAGGGAGCCCACTTAAAAAACTGACACCAAACAAAGAAAAATTATACAATATATTAGAAACCACCTCGGTTCCGGTAAAGACGAAAACTAAATATGGGAACATAAACCGAATCGGTAGCTCTCAAACAGGAACCGAACCGGAGCAAAACAACTAAATTAAGAGAGAAAACCGACCCGAACCGACCGGTTCGGATAGGTTTGGACCGGTTCCTCGATTTTTCGGGTCTAAAGTCCCAGCCCTAGATATTTTGTACCCTTTGTGGTGAATTCCTGGCTATGTCCATATCAGGAGTACCTTGTTCCTCGAATTTTCTTTTCCTTTTTTCACATTGTCAACTGATCTCATATGTTTCCAGATCTAAGATCACTCAACCTCTTAACGTGTCATCTCTCTCTACCTTAAACCTCCAAGAGGATTCGTATGGCTGTGATTATAAAGTGAAAGTCACTTACCTCGGCGAGTATGGGTGCTCACGCATGGGTTTTCCACCCCCTATTCTCCATCGTTCTTGTTCTACGCTCTGGTTCTCGGTTCCATCTCTGCAGCCATGGTTCTTTCTTGAGATGTGTCTCTGTGGTGGAGGAATGATTTGGTTTTGAGGGATCCTTTCCCCTTGGATGTTGGGTTTCATATGGTCTGTGTTTTGGGATTCAATTGGCATCGGACAATCAGTACAGTACTTGAAGCTTTTCTGCTTCTGGCGGTATTTCAACGGTAATTTGCAGTTGACGGCGCGGGGACTACAATAGCTAAGGTTTCTGTGTTATATTGGGCCTCTTATGATGTAGGACGAGAATGGACCCAGTTTAGCCGAAAAACCATAAAAGTAAAGAAGCGGTGTAGAATCAAGAAGAGTGATTGGAAAATAGGTAACTCACGCGTAATGAGATTATTAGCCGCTGGAATATTTAAGAAGATTTGGTTTTGGACCTTTCGGGTTACTCGTACAAAAAGTCAGGTTTTGATTGTGAATCAGATTTGATCAACTTTTGGCCAGAACGTCCGTTTGAGACGCATGATACCTTTCCAGAATGGGAACGACGAGATCTTCAAGACTCACTTTAGTGAGCCCTAACGGATTTAGGCCAAAATATGTCGTTTTAATTATCCGATTCGAGATTTAATATTTTTAGGCTAGTTTTGCATTCTTTTTATTTTAGGTTTTCTAATATATTTTGGATTTGTTTTGTTTTAACCCGTGGGCTTTAGGGATTATCTCTTTTATCTCTGGTGGACTCCAGAATCTTTATTTTAGGTTTATTGCTGGTAAACCTAGGTTATCAATCCGATCATTCCGACTGCGTCATCTTATTGGGCCTATGTTTTAGTATTTAGTTTTTTAAGGTTTATTTTCCTTATACTAGCTCTTTATTTGAGCATAGGTGGAAGTTAAGTTTCCTTTTATTATTAGTTCGTTTGGGCTTGTCCATCGGACTTTCTGTTGTGGTTCTATCTTCAACCCTTTGGGCTTGCTTTGGGGCAGCTTAAATGATTCCCCATTACCAAAAAACAAAACAACAAAGCATAAATAGTAGGAGAAATGATCACATTTGAGGTTCAAATATTAATAATATTTTCTTATTTTACATATATATATTTTTCTTTTGTTAAACATGTAAGACATGAACTTTTCTGATAAGTTTCTCGAAATCTTGTATCTTTGAGCTATTTGTATACAATTAAGTGTGTACCTATTCTGCTCTTCTAAAGGATAATCTTAAGAGTGTGAGAAATAAATGTATCTTTCGGGCTTCAGTTTATCAAGGAACCAATTAACTGCTCCATCATCGACGCGCCCGTCGTCTCTATCTCCGTAACGGCCGTCTGCTTCTCTGTCCCGCCGTTCAAGTGCGACGCGTCCACGGGTTCCGAGTAATCGGAAAGGGCGCCGTTAGAGTGACAGAAGCAATTGCAGAGCTTCTCGTTTTTGTCATCGTCGGAGGAGGAACTGCCGTCTGATTGGGAGCGCCTGGGTTTCGAGGGGTGTGATCGGACGGTGAGGAAGAGGTAGAGGAGAGTGAAAGCGAGGGCTACAAAGAAGGTTTGGGAGGAGGAGAAGAGGGTAAATGGTTTCATAAGACATGAAAGCTTTGCTGAAATCAAACCCTGGAAATCTAGTACGGCGAGGTTCACGATAAGGAAGCGTCGCGCCTTTTTCACTGGAGCTCGGTGGGTTTTGAAAACCCTAATTTTTTTGCAGTTGGATTTTTTATGAGAGAGAGATTTTTAGGCTTTCTCAGGAGTCAAGTGGAAGAGAGAGAGATGGTGGGGTTACGAACTGGTTAGTTGGGACAGATACTCTTCTACAGGGCTATTTTCGTAATTGCATACGTTGCAATTTTAATTTTAATTTTTAATTTTATTTTTTTATCCAGAAAATGTATGGCAAGTGTATTATACAAGGCTTAATTGTTCAGACACGATCACACAGACAAAAAAAAAAAAAAAAGACAGTTTAATCGGGGACGTGCTTTTGAATTTGTCGATGGGAAAATCGTTCAAACAGTGTCTGAACTTTTCCAAACTATCAACTTTCATACTTATGTTTTGGGAAATATCAAAATGATACCTCAAGATTTAAGTTCGACCCAATTTTCATACCTAGCAACAGTAAAAACGTTAACTCCGTTAACTTTTCAAGAGTATTTTTGTCCTTTCAGTATTCATCTTCTCCATCTTCCTCTTCTTCCTCTCCGACCCCAAAGCCTCCTCATCCTTCTACCACCACAATTCTCCACCACAACCCAAATCAAAACTCATCTTCTTCTTCTTCTTCTTTTTCTTACTAAGCTCCTCATAGAACTGCTCCTTCCACCACTCCCTCAGCTTCCTAACCTTCTTCTTCTTCTTAACCTTGTCTTCATCTAAAGACACTGGTATCATAGGTCCTTATATCCCAATACAACCTTTGTTGGAGAGCGATCATGGAATGCAAAGAAAAATCAGCTACATGTGGTTGCTTGTCGATTCTTGGATGCGACATATCTTGTCAACAATTCTCATGTGGGTGATTGTTCAATAAGACTGAGTTTGTCATTTCCTGAAATATGGACAATTGGAGATGCCAGAAGCCCTACAAGGCACATTTGGAGCAACAAAACTGTCACATAATAGGGCTACTTTGAGAAGATAACTTTTGAAAGTCATGAGACTTATGTTGGAGGTGTTCTACTGAAAGGTCAGAAATATGAGTATACGCAGAATGACAAAGTAACCAAGTTGTGCCCCAGAAAAAACATAACTAGTTAACTATTGCTAATGATCAGAACACCAACTTATACCCAAGTCCATTTCCTTATGGTTTGGGCTTTAGGATGTTTGCTAGAAAATCTGAAGGAGAAGTTCAATGGGGTTATTCTTCTCCTTTTTCTGTTGGAAATCAGTTGTCTGGACCAGAATCTTATTCAATTGAAGATACAGACCCAATTAAGTATAACAACAGCAGCCCCTACAGTATTAACTACCAAATATTCATCAATTTGGGAAGTACATCAGTTACAAGTCTGATTTCTGCTGAAGGGATCTATGATAGCATGTGATGGTAAGCTGCCGAAATCTGGGCTCAACATATCACCAACCAACAAATGATTCTGACTCCCTATAATTTTTTGTTCGAACATGTAATTTTTTGTTTCTCAAATACAAATAAGAAAGCATCAATCCGAACTCCCTTTGCTTTCATCTCCCTCTCAAAGAAGTTGACACAGTTTCAGGGAGATTGAGGCCGAAATGAGGATCACTGAAAGGATCAAAGAAATTCAGGCCAAAATAGCTCCGGATTTAGGTTGACGATATAGATGAAGGTCGGGTTCCAATCAAGTATGGGTCTGAGCAAGGCTGCTGCATGTTCTTGGAATATTCCTTGCGGTGGTCTGGGATTGTTCGCCGATCTTCTTGAGTTCTTCTGGATACGGGTATAAGGGTGTTTATATCTAGGTATACAGTGGGTCTATGGTATAGGTATTTGAATCTCGTATTGGGCATGGTAGGTATTGGTAGTGGCATGAGAACAAACAAAGTTGTTCTTGGTATGGTATAACCGTATAGGTATAAATAACTCCAAAAAAAAAAGTTTTTTTTTTGTTTCGGAAGTGCCAGATTTACCCCTCAAAAGTTAACGGAGTGAACATTCTTTCTGTTGCTAGGTACGAAAATTGGGTCGGTCTTAAATATTCAGGTACCATTTTGATATTTTCTGAAACATAGGTATGAAAGTTAATAGTAAGAAAAAGTTCAGATACTGTTTGGAAGATTTTCCCTTTGTTGATATGCTCGTTGAATTTGCACTATAAACTTGTATTTGTGTAAATTAACATTATTTATTTGACATAGATTGTCAATTTACACGTTATTTCTACAAAAGAAAATAAATTATGAAAACATCGCCTTACTTAGCGATGAAAATATAATTTTAAAATATTTAATTCAACGGTGAGTCATGTCATTTATTGATTAGCTAGTGTCAAATAAACATGCATCGAGTCCAAAATCGCTAAATATCCGGGGGCTGAATGGTTAAAGCACCCAAGTCATATAGATTAGGGCCGATCACACATTAAATATTAAAAGTTTAAAATCGAGTCACTAATTTTTCCTAATTCGTTGGACATAAAACAACGACCTTAAAAGGTAGTATTGTAAATCAGCGAACCCATGCCCTCGGGCTCGTATATAGTGTCCTTTATCTCTCACATCTTTCATCTTCCATTCTAAATAATGCCAACCCTTTCAATAGCAGAGCCGCCGTACAATTTTGTTCCCAGAACGACAACCGTTCCTCCTCCTCTCCGTCTCCGTGATGGGGAGGAGGAGCCGCCACCCATCCGTTGCCCCCAATCCTTGATCTTTGTCACTACCCTACGGAAACCCTCAATCATTTTGATCATCAAAGTTACAAAGGAGGAGAAAGGCTATTTTGTTCTTTGTTGTTGTCAATAGAACATCCCTGCTACTACTACACCTTCTCGCTAGCGTTTGTTGTGCGAATCCAATTGATAATTTCAATCCTCAAGGGTGGAGCCTAGATCAGGGAAATTTCCACAACCTTTCAAACCGGGATTGAGAGAACCCAGAAAACCCACACACCTTAAAGTTTTCGGTGCCACCCCTCTAGATGGGTGCTATGGCTCTAAAAGTTGCATCTCCATACCGATCTGAATGGGTACGTTTTTTCAACCCACCGGCTTTTTCTTAGATCTAGATCTAGTTGAAGGTCAACCTTTTAATTTTGATCTTTTTTTTTTGGTAGTACAACCCGTACAGAATAGTTACCCAAGATACTTTTTACCCAAACTTCTTCGTAGGCTGTAACCTTCCCGCGCGCGTCGTCTGGGTATAAATATGTAGTTCTTAGTGCTTGCATTTTTTCACTTTAATAAGCCATAATCTCTGTTCCACCATTTCATTTCAGATCATCCTCATCAATCTTAATCACTATGAACAGGTTTCCAAGACCTCCGGTATGTAATGCAGTTATGATTTACTTTGATCATTCTTGATTCTTGAACTTTGAGATTAATGGCTCATAGTTTCGTGAATTTAATTCGTTTTTAAGATTAATGCTTATCTAATGGGCCTCCCATCAATTAAAGGGATAACTTGAAGATTACTTGGTCCAACGAGGCCCATTCACGATTTGTGTCGTTTCATTCATACTACTCTGTGTTTAATTAGTTACTGATGTATGTTGTAGGTGAGGACAACTATCTCTTTTGTGCATGACGGTGCTGTGACCTCTTGGACTATATAAACCATGTATCCCTTGCTGTAATAATCAATGAGAATTTGCTTCTGTCATTTTTCTTCTTTCACAATTCTTCTACATTTTTACTCTTTAAAACCCAGGGACTCCTATTAAGTGGTATCAGAGCCCTTTTATGGGGCCGAAGAAGGGTGGTCCACCGCCACCACCACCACCTTCACCTCCACCACCGCCTTCCAGTAGCTCAGAGTTTCCTCCAATGCTGTCACATCCTCGTTCTTCTTCCTCTTCGCGCCATCCAGATCCTAACCCACTAGAGTTGGATCTTCAGCTACATCGCGATCAAACGTCAGCAAATTTTCATGACATCAGGGAGTCCTTGGAGTATATGCGCTCTCAGAATTCTGCTTTACGCTCGGAATTGCTCGAAGAAATTTGATAGGAGCATTTTAATGCGACGTTTTAATTGTTATTTCCTCATATTTACTCAGTTATTTCCTTAAATGAATCCTTCTTGTTTAGGAAAGTTACTATTATTAGGAAGTTTCTATTTTTAGTAATAGTTTCTATTTTCAGGTCCTATGGAGCAAACAAGCTGAAATGAGCTCAAAAAGAGAAAGAAAAGCTAGAGGGCGTTGGGAGAAGAGTCCTGGAGGCACTAGGAGACCACATGACTTGAAGATGACACATGGAGGCCCAAGAATCTTATGGATTAATTTGGATTTTCGGCAAATGGAGGAAGCCATTTGGATTTAGGGTTTTGCATGTGGACGTCAAAGAGGGATTTTTGGAGAATAAATCCTTAATTGCCGTGAATTATCAAGAGAAGATCACAAAGACAACGTGAAAATCAAAGGAAGATAAAAAAGATTACGTTAGAGAATGTCAAGGGAGAATTTCAAGGAAGGGTGAAGTGTGTGCAACAAGATAAGGCTCAAAACAAGTCCAGATTAGTTCCTCAATTTCCTCAAGATGTGTTGGCCGAAATTAAGGAATTAAAATCTGCAGTATTAACGTGAAAATCAAGAGAAAATCAAGGGGAGGACATTAAGGATAAAGCCATGGAGAGATTTAAGGGAGAAAATGGTCCAAAATGTGTCCGGATACATTGTCTAGGTTCATGCCTAGATATTTGGCCGAAATTTATGAATAAAATCAGAAATAATCCTTGAAAATTCGGCAACAATATATTAGGGACTTATTCTGGAGGCTTGTGATTGGAAATCATGCATATGATTGTGGTTTTGATCTTTGTTTCTTGCGTTCCACCATTGTATATGTATTTTACATTTTTACTTTTATTTATTTTAATTTTTAATTTAAAAATTCTAAACCCCGCTTATTTGTGTTTACTTGTATATATTTTAATTCTCTGTTTTATTTTTGTAAATAATACGTTTTACTTTTTTTTAATTCTTTATTTGTTTTTGCAATTACAAGTGTACCCTCAATCCCCGGCTAGAACGATCCTTACTTATTCTATACTGACAACTACATTTTGCAAGGTTATATTGCGCGCTTACTTTTAGCGTGTCAAAATTCGTCAGCTGCGAGTGGGTCCTAAGAGCCCATGTGAGGTTGCTGGTACTTCTCAAGTAGGGGTTTCGCCGCCACCGAGATTGTCGTCACCTCTGAAGACGTCGTCGTCGTCACCACCAGCATCGGTACACCCCCCAGTTTCCCTCGCGAGCTCAGCTTTGGGTAACTTTCATACTACAATTCCTGATCTATCAGTATTACCTTTATATAGCTCGTTTATGACTGGTGCTATGAATGGTGTCCCAAATATACATATGATGCGTAGTGCTATGAATGGTGTCCCAAATACACATATGATGAGTATGGAATTACCTAATTTGCTTGGTTCAATGGTCTCTTTGCCGATGGGCTACTCGACTAGCATGGCTTTGAGTAGTGGAGCTTTGATGATGGAACCTATTTCTCAATTTTATTCAGCACCACAATACTTTCATATGCCTAATATAAGTTCACAGCCACACTATGTTGCTCATAATATTCCATTGTCACAACCACAAAGTCATCAAAGCTCATTCAATTTGACATATATATTCTGGACCTTACCATGTGTCTTATATTGACTTTACGCCTACTACATCACAACTGTGCTCCCAAGCCCCTCCCTACTTCCCTAATGTGAGCTAGCTTCGATCCAAACAGCCTATCAACTCATTGTCGTCTCACCCAACATATGTTGTTACTACAACCCAATACCCTCAGTTTTACAATCAGTCACCTACCTTTCTTCCAGGTCCCCAGTATGCCCAAATGGTTCTCAATTCACCTGGTGCCCATAATGCACATGATCCTCAGCTTCCTACTATGAAGCAAATGCGTCTTGATTTCGCAAAATTTGATGGGGGTGATCCTGTGGACTGGTTGAATAAAGCAGAGCAATATTTTGCTTTCTATCAGATTCTAGAGGATAGGAAGGTGACAATTGCAGCGATGCATCTTATGGGAGAAGCGGCAGACATGTGGCATTTATTTAAGGATGATTATCCCAAGAATTGGGCGGGGTTTGCTGACTTGATGATGAGACAATTTGGTTCTTACAACAGTGTGGATTATCAAGCGACACTAGCTAAGCTCCAACAAGTGGGTAGCGTAGCTGATTATAAGGCACATTTCACTAAGCCTTCTTGCAGGGCACCTGGATTTTCCCCAGGAGCTTTGGTAGTTTGTTTCATTGGTGGTCTCAAGGAGGATATAAGGGTGGATGTGCGAGCTTTGAATCCCAAAACATTGTTGGAAGCTTATGAATTGGCAAAAATCTACGAAGAAAAGTATGTTGGTCACAAGCATCAGTTCAGGTCAGCTGCTGCAAAATTGGTACCAACTATCAGCAGACCTGCCAATAACACTTCTCTTACCCCCAAGTCGAGTACAAGAACCCCCTTGGTGGTCAACAACAATGAGTTGGGACATAAGAAATTAACTCAGGCCGAGTATCAAGAAGGAAGAGCTAAGAACTTATGTTTCTTTTGTGAAGAACCTTTTAAGCCTGCTCATAATTGTCAGAAGGTAAGAGCATTTCTCATTGAAGTATGTTCAGGAGATGAGGGAAATAAGGATAACAATACAATTGATGTTACAGAAGAGTTAGTCTCTGATCTCAACAAATTGGATGAGCCCTTGATTCAATTGCATGCTGTGTTAGGTGAACATTCTGAAACAATGCAGCTAAAGGGAGAAGTAGGCCACAAGAGGCAAGTACACGTTCTGATAGATTCGGGAGCAAGTCATAACTTCATTCACCCTTCAGTTTTAAAAAGGGGTAAGTTGCTTTATGGTTCAAAGTAGGGGTGGGCGCGGGTCGGGCCGGCTCGGTTTTGGGCCCAACCTGAGTTCGACCCGCATTGATCGGTTGGGCTAAAATTTGGACCTACAACTGTTTTATAATGGACTGGGCCGACATATTCGGGTTACTTGAATTTTCAGTTCGGCCCGGTGCAGTTTCGGTGTTTGTTGGCGACTGTGGCGCTGTGCAGAACTGCAGATCGAAGGCAGGTTGAAGGTCGGCGTTGTGCTGATCGAAGGTCGAAGGCTGAAGGTTGGGCTCGACGTTGTGCAGGTCGGCATCGTTGTTAGGCGGCCTTGGTCTCGTTGGTCGGCGGCTGTGAGAGGGTCGTTTGAGTCTAGACCCGAGAGAGATGAGAACCCGAGAGAGAGATTAGGGTTTTCTTGAGAGGAATCAGGTACAATAGATTTTATGTGCAATGTGATTGCATCCAATGAGAATTCGACAACTAATTTAAATAAAAACTAATGTTAATTTAAATAAAAATTAAAGGATTAAATACTTGTTACTCCTCAAACTTTTACCTGAAAAACAGTTCAGTCCCTCGCCTTTTAAATTAAACTGGATAGTCCTTATTCTCTCTAATTCTCACACAACAGGTCCAAAATGATCCAAAATGACTATTATACCCCTCATTTCCTCATTTTATTTTATTTTTTTATTTTTTTCTCTATTTTTTAAGTTTTTCTCCCCTTTTTTTATACTCTCTCTCTCTCCCCCTCCTTCCTACGAGCTTGACTGTACCCATTTATTCTCCCCTAAAACTCTCTCAGCTTTCTCTCTCGCCGGAGCCATTCTCGGCCTTGGATCGGAGCTCAACAGTAGGATGGGGAGGTTGGGGTGAGGATTCAAAAGTAGGATGGCTGATGTTTGCTGGGTCGAGTGATGGTGGCAGCGTGGCGAGGCGGTGGCCGGAAGTCGAAGAAAACATGAGCAGAGGCGTCGAAGTTTAGAGGCGAGCCTGTGGAGGCTGGGATCTATGCCATGCATCGATCCTGCCTGGGCTTGAGTCACCTTCGACCCATCTTTCTTTTGGTGGTGGCGGTGTTTTGAGTGGCGGCCGGACGCCGCACTTTCTGGCGTAAACCCTTTTTTTTTTTTTTTTCTCGATCTTCAATCCTGGGTTTGCTAGTGGAGTTGGGGAGGTTGGGGTGGAGCTGACTTCAAGAGCAGCTTGTCGAGATTAATCAACCTCAATTAGAGCCTTGGACCTATCAAAATCTGAGCCAGGCGACGTAATTTGGCAGGGGCTTGGCGGTGAGGAAGGCGTAGTGGTGGGGATGGGTGCCGTCGAGGAGTGCGGCGTTGTTTTGAGTGGAGTGGCATGGCCCATCAGAGAATGGGGCAGGGCTGTCGCTGCGGAAAGAGAAGAGATGGGTCGCCGTCTGTGGATGAACTCGAAGTCGGATATGAATTGAGAGAGAGAGAGAGAGAGAGCTAGAAAAAAGGAAAAAAGAAAAAAAATAAAAAAAGAGAAAAAAAATATTAAAAAAAGGAAAAAAAAAGAGAAAAATAATATAAAAAAGAAGTGAGGGTATTATAGTCATTTTGGACCTGTTTTGAACCATTTATGTGAGAATTAGAGAGAATAAAGACTATCCAGTTTAATTTAAAAGGCGAGGAACTGAACTGTTTTTCAGGGAAAAGTTTGAGGAGTAACAAGTATTTAATCCAAAAAAGAATTAATTGGGTATTAGGGAAAAAATGGGAAGAAATCTGCTGTCCCTAATACCCTGTGCCAAATCTGTCCCCATGCATTCATTGGTCCATAAAGATTAAGAAAATATTTTCTTAATCTTTTGTTCCATATTTTATTCTTTGTGGACCAATGAATGCATGGGGACTGGTTTGGCACAGTATTTTTGGGGACAGCAGATTTCATCCCTCGATCCCTTAGAGTGTTTTGGGTAAATGAGGTTAAAAAACTGTTGGTAGAGCAAGTGGGCAATTTTTAAGCTGAAATTGGGTAAATGATCATTTCCCATTAGAATAACTTAAAATCGTACATTTATTTTTAGCCGTGAGATTTACTTATCCCTCAAAAGTCAAAATCTATCACCTAAGTGAGTATGCCTCTCTGTTATTGTGAAGAATTTTAGGTATTGTCCAAATTAATTTGGAACACCTTTCTAAACTCTATGATTTCGGTGTTGTAGACTTGTAGTAACATGATGAGAACCGTTCACTCTTTAAATCACCAAAAATCATGTGTAAATGTTCACTAAAACACATATGATATCATATAGTCATCCAACTAATGTTGTAGATTGCTTTGCAACAGCTATCATTCTTTTGATGAACTATCCATTTGTACAACTAGGATGACTATAATGATTAAGTGATTTTCAATTTTGATTAATTTTAACAGGTACGATCTTTAAAAGACTATTTCCAAAATGCTTATACGAGCACTTCCACAGTTCCTGGAGTAGTCCAAAGTCCAGAAAAATTATAAATAAAGAACACATGGAACTTTTTGATAATACCATTCTTCTATACAAAATCTATAATCATACAGCTTCCACAAAACCTATGCTACTGCTCCAATTTGCACTAAAGGAAGAGAAACTAGCTATATATCAAAGTTATGAATATTGTCATACTGCTGCTAACAATGACTAAAACCCAACCTCTACTTTTCCTGCATCCGTTGTCAGGCTGAGAGGTTCTGAAAAATGTCAAAATTTGAAATGAAACTAGCTGGAGGATCGCGAAGCACAAAAAGAAAAGACTAACTGCTAAAATAGCAAGCTCTTTGCTTTCAAGACTGGCTTGATCATTTACAACCTTTTCAAAATCTAATCTGCAGAAACACAAATTTGATATAGTCGGTCAAAATATGAAGCAACAACTGTTGTGAAGAAATATACTGAAAAGTTGAGACATATTTCTAACCTCAACAAGTTATTTTCCCTGACCAATGCATTCAATTGAGACGAGACAGCAGCTTTCCATAGTTCAAGGTCACTCATTTGTTTTTCCTGAAGAATTTGAAGGATGATAAGCAACCAAGCATCATATGACCAAAGCTTCAGTTCCCAAAAAGTATTGTATCAATTGTATGTAATAAAGGAAAGAAAAATGAAGTACCATAGTTTCCTTCCATTGCATGAGATCTTTAATCTCCATTTTGCTTTGCTCCAACAGCAATGATATTCTTAATATCTCTTTACCAAGCTCTGGCAAAACATCGCCTTGTCTTCGGTTCAATTCTTTGATAAACTCCTCCAGCACGGACAAGTTCAGCTCAAGTGACCGCACCTTCTGCATCAAAATCTTCAGAACAGAATCACCAGGAATTCTTCCATTTGGCTGCTGCCTAACTGTCATAACCGGATCAGGAATCTTGTTAGTAGTTACTGAATTCTTGGAAGCATCTGAATTGGCTCGTTGCGCTTCTTCAGTGTTTTGTATCCCTACAGCTGCACCAATCCCATTTTGACTATCGCTGCTTGTTTTCCGGTCAGTTGGACCAACCTCTTCCTTTGTAGAAGATATTACAGTTGCATTAGGCTCTGGCAACTTGTTGGTTGCAGATTCTGCAGACTCCACAATGAGATCTTCAAGCATTCTTTCGATTGCATTAATACCATACACCTCTAGAACACTAAGTGTGCAGTAAAACTCTGCTCCATAGTGGCTTAGTAAATCCAACTTTAGGTATCTCACCCATTTGGGTTCAGGAAGCTTAAAGGTTTGAGCATGCTTACTATTAGCAGCAACAAAGCTACCCAGCGGTGACCATGCTTCTGTTGGATAGCTTAAACTGCCAGACAATTTAAATTCCTTGAAATTAGAAGAGTAGTGCTCAAAATTTGCAATTTTGACAGCATCTACCAGAGTCTCCTCTGCGAGCTCAATTATAACAAACTTTCCCTCTACGGAACAAGGGTTTCTGAGGTATTTATCGTGATCCTTGCCTAATATGTTACTTGCTCCTTTTGCTTCCTTGTTGTGAGACACCACCTTTGCCCCCTTGGATTCCGAGGCATAGTTGTACTCCGTTCCATCAGGTTCGAGCCCATGGGTAATGTTAACAAGCTGACTAGGCATTACACGGTCTTTCTCTTGCTTTGTTATGTTTCGAAATTCATCAAGATTGAGATAGGTAGAGTGAGAAGTTCTATTCACACATTGTCCTGGACAGTTTCTGTTATGCTCTTCTTGTTCTTGGTTGAGTTCACAGACCAAACTGCTATAACCCAAAACTCTCCAAACTATCTTCTCTAATCCATTTGTCTCCGGCAGTGAGTACTTCGAAACTGGCAAGTTGTGACCAACAGCAGTACCATTACAACTTTCAGACGAATTATAATCTAAAAGCATCCCATTTGTCTTATTTTCGCCTCCATTTGCCACAAATGAATATGCATGCTCACCATGCTTACCCTTGTAAACACCAGGACAATGTGTAGTTCTGTTACTCGGACCTGAAATATTCCCTGAAAGAGGATCTAGTTAATTCAATTCTTCCCGAATAAATAGACCAGGGTAAAAGCTGGAATGCCATTTAATAGCTTATCCCCCAAAATCACCAATCCAAAAAACTAAATGGTGATTCCTATAAGAATTGTCACTCATCCCAGCTACAATATAAGATTTGGTAAAATCATCATCATTTCTCCGAATGAAGGCACCAGAAGAGATTTTTCACAACCGGATACCAGTAAAGGAAGCCATCAAATGAACTATAGCATAAGAGTTGCATACCAGAAAACCAAGAGACCAGATATATAAAAGAAGAAAAATAAGAAAATCTACATGAGATTGTAAACCCCATATAATCTCTAGAGATCATTCTCACTGAATAAAGAAAAAAGCATTCAAAACCAAACTGTGAATTGGAACACTTAATTTCACCTATCTAGTAGTGTCCAGAACAATGTCAGCCATCTACTGAGCTAATTACAGCCATGTGACATAGGCATGTTATTATAATACCATTTTCTAAAGCCATTGATTTGCAACATTGCAAGATTAAAGGCTTCAGCTTTCTCTAACGATTTGATGCAAAACTTCTATATGGGTTTGCTAGGAAACTCAAAACTGCAAATTGGGTATTTAAAAACTAGAATCTAGAGAGTGAAAAAAAGAGCCAAAACCCAGTAAGTGAATGAAGAAAGTACCTCCATTGCCATGGCCAAGACCAAGCTTAGAGTAGAACAAGACAACAAGACACCAGAGAGAGAAGATCAAAGACAGAGAGAGCTCATAGAAGCTCTTCCCTTTATTGTTGTTGTAGTGGTTGCTGCTCTTGTTGTTTTTGTCTCCTTTGTCCTTGGTGTCAGAGTTGTCGTTGCTTTGGATTTTGATATGTAAGGAACCGTGGCGAGGCTTCTTCATCTCTCTCTCATGTTCTGAACAGCCAAACGAGAGAATGAGAATGAGAATGAGAATGAGGAATAGGGGCTTTCTTTTCCTTAGGAATTGGATCCCCCCAAAAAAGTCGTGTCTGATTTTTGTGGCTAGAACACTCCTAGTGTTGCGGAAACTGCTTTCTCCCGTTTAAGGCCGCATGAAAAATAGAATCAAGTTTAATTTTAGGTCTCAATCTTTTTTTTTTTTTTACTAAGGTTTCAAAGTTTTATGATCCAACGGCCACTGCAACAGTTTGTGTGGTTTGGATGAGCCACCTGCCCCAATTAATAAGGAAAATTGTAAATGTGAGACTAATCTCATTACTTTGTTGGTCAACAAAATTTTTCAACAAGTACATTTATACTATTATAGCCTTGTAGCTTATGGGGGTGCACCAAAAATTACAGGATGTGAATCTCATTCATTGTGTTCCAAGGGAAATGGAGCCTCGTGGATTGTTTATAAGGTTTCGCCTTTTTGGCGGGTTGGAAGGGCAAACCGTAACTCACGTTTCTCTTCCTGTTTCATGAAGTCCAGGCTACCAGGATTTTCTTCCTCTAATAAAAGTTTCACGGGTGTTTGGGGAGGATACTTGTTCAGTATAAAATCAATTTCTTCACCGCTGATTTCCTTGTGTTCGAGAAGAACCTGAAATGAAAGTCAGTAAAGCCTGTTAATACCGGTGCTTCAGTGACAACCGACCAAGTGTTCAAAAATATCAGAAATGCAGCTGGAAAGTTTGCATGCTTACTTTCACGGTTTTAAGCAAGGCTGCATGATGCCGCTTTAGCAAAGAAAGCGTTTTTTCATACATGCTCTCTACCAGCTCTTCAGTCCTTTGTGCAACCTGATCATCTAAATTGAAGTTCACTGGTGGTTCAATCAGGCCATAGTCATCGTACAATGATCCCTCAAAGTCCAGACGAGGGCCGACAAACTTGGGTTTCTTCCTCCAAGGGGGTGGCTCTCCATGTATGACCATTGGATTCTCCAAATTCCAACTAAAGGAGACAATTAGACCATTACAACATCACCGAAGCAAAAAGCTAAAGAAAAAAATGTACGTGGACAAGGGACTAACACAGTTAAGATTTTACGAGCAAGCCAAGATGCATCAGCAAGGTAGTCAACTGATGCCCTTGATGTGTCCCGTCCATATATGACCTCTTCAGCAGCCCTCCCTCCAAGTAAAACCTGCATAAAATAAAATTTAAAATAACATATTCAAAACAAAGAAAGGATGCAGTATAAAGAGATTAAAAGATACAAAATTAGCTAACCTGAAGGCGATGCAACAATTGTGGCCGACGCTCAAACATGTATGCTTCATCATCAAGACGATCAAATACAACTTGCGACAGTGTCTGGACAAATTACTTGACAAATTTAGACCATAAGTGGAGCAGATATACCAGTCAAATACTTCTATCAACATTATATCAAAGAAGCCACTACATACAACTAATATCAAAGTAAATCTAAAAAGACAACTTGCATGTTTGAAGCAATTTTAATTTGTCGTGTTTGAAATCATAAAGTGTTCCCCAATATGCCAATGCGCATCAACACAGCAACAAATCAACAATGAACCACATAACAATGGCTATTCCATCAGAAAGTGGTGAAACAAAGTAACAAAAACTTGGAAATCAGTCTCTAAACAAAAAGAAGAAGATGAAGAAGCAGAAAGAGCACCTGGCCACGAGGAATGATTGAAATGCGATCACAGGACTCAACTTCTGCATTCTCATATTGCCTAAGCAGGTGAGAAGTCAATGCAACTCCAACTTCAGTAGTAGCTCGACGGCATTGTCCCTGATGACCCAAATCGATTCCAACCCGTTTCGGTCCTACTGTAAGTCTATCAACTGCATCATCCAAGTCTGACCGATAAATTGAATCATGCCCCTTCCTTACTGCAACAAGTGCAGCCTCTTGGACCAGCTGTGCCAACTTTGCCCCCGTCCATCCTGATAAATAGCGAATTGGATTCAGGCATTCAAATAGCAAAGTCTACGGAACCCCAAAGATGGATGCATACCAGGTAAGTTCAATGCATAGCTGGACAAATCAACAGATTCTGACATTTTAACTTTGCTTGCATGGATTTTTAAAATCTCCAATCTTCCCTTTGGACCAGGAGGACGAATCTTTATCTGTAGAGTAGAACCAAAGAACAATGAGTTGCTAGATTTCATTCAACAGTTCTGACAAATATAAGAGCAGGGCATGCCAATTCTGACATGCTTTACAATCTACTCACTAGTTCATTACAAGTCAGTCGACTCTCCATTATAGATATGTAAGAAAAAGAATTAAATTATATTAACAGTGGCCCAGGTTGAGTTTTAATAGTTACTACTAAGAAAGAGAAACAAACCTTGCGATCAAAACGACCTGGACGTAGAAGTGCAGGGTCTAGCAAATCCCGGCGATTTGTAGCAGCTAAGAAGATAACACCTTTACCAGTATCAAACCCATCAAGTTCTATTAAGAGCTGGTTTAGTGTAGTTTCCCTCTCTTGAGTGGCTGCATTATACAGTTGGTCGCCGGATTCTTTGAAAATCCCTTGACGCCTGAGATACAGCGAAAAATACATATCATTACGTTTACAGGCATCCAGATTAAAGTTATGTTTCTCATAAAGCGAAATATGCACACCTGGTAGCCAATGCATCAATTTCATCAATGAAAATAACTGATGGTTTGTTCACCTGCACCAAGGACAATAACAACCGCAGCGAGGAAAATATACCATTAAAGTTTAAACAATGTTCATGATAAAGGAGCATGACTCGTTTCTCAGTAACACATTAAGATAATAGGGGGTAAGCCTGTGTGGTTAACCCCATAGTGTCCCCACAAATCAGTTGCCACATTAAAGTTACACTAAAGGAATGCAATCACAATTAACAGTATTCAACTACAAATGGGAAGTAAGATCACCTTGGCTCTTTTGAATAGATCTCTAATACGAGCAGACCCAACACCAACTAAAACTTCAACAAACTCAGATCCTGCCATTTGGTAAAATGGAACACCAGCCTCCCCGGCTATGGCTTTAGCAACCAAGGTCTGAAAACAGGATAGAAAACTGAATAATTACTACAGTGTAATATTACACACATTAAACATATGGGCAGATACCACACCTTGCCACATCCAGGTGGGCCCTCTAAAAGAACTCCATGAGGAGGCTTTATTCCCATTTTATCAAACAGTTCTGGGTTCTTCAAGTACTTCACCAACTACACAGCAGAATATCATATATATTAACAAGTTTTCATTTTGCATCATGGGTTTATAGCTACTAACTTAAGACTGAGGACAAATGGCAATGTACAAGCAATTCATTCTCAAAGATTAGTGATTAAGAATACCTCCTGGAGTTCCTCTACTGCTTCATCAATCCCTGCCACATCACCAAACTTGACTCCAGTTGATCCCTACAACATATCAATATAATATACAATTATAAGAACCTTGTGATGAACTTCTACAAAATAAGAAAGTTGCACAAATCAGTAGCTATTAGAAACTAACATCAACACGAGCTTCTGCTTTAGACCGTGAAAAATCAATCCCTTGCCACAGATCCTACAAAATTAAGTGCTCTTAGTCATCAAATGCACTGCATAAAATAAGGCAAGGGATTAATGCAGATGAAACAAGGCAAGAAATTGCAGAGATAATGCAGCATTACCCACTTCCTGAAGTTCTTAGGTCTTCTTGAGAGTGTGAAACGGACAAGAAGGACCATAGTCAAAAGGACAATTGTAATTGGCTTTAACATCTCAAGGCTGGCAGAGACACCACCAAAAGTGTAAAAATCATATAATTTAGAGAAAATTCCTCCATCACTGAAAAAATCAACCATATTTTCCCATACTCTCTCCAAAATACCAAAGACGAGACCAAGAAAAAGCCTGATAAACGGCTTGACTATAGGCCACACAACATATACAGTTGACACAAACACGAAACTGGTAACAGCAAATACTGCAGACGCCAGGAATCCTCCAACAACAACTGCAGCAGCAACCATTAAGGCTGTTACCACTCCAAGCTCTACCATCATTCTGCTCGATATGGAAGACGCCACCGGATGAGGGTACTGTGGTAAGCTTCCAACGGAAGACTGCAGCAGCAGAATCAAACCATAAGGAAAGCTTAGCAATTTATATGAATGAAAAGAAAGCAGATTTGTTCGACTCTTTAAATCATTCATATGGTTCCAAGTCTATGCCATCAGTACATTGTGTTCTATAATACAAACCTCAAGTCCGGAACATATACAAGAATAGATATGGTCCCACAAATTGAAGTCTAAGGAAACAGAAATTCTAGAACCAGATGATTCGAATTCACAATTCAGCCTAAACAATTGGAAATTCAATGCAGCCATGATCACCATTCCGAGCACTAATACCAGAACCTTTAACTGAAACGGGACTACATATGAGACACTATAATTGCACACCACGAAAATAATTAACTAAGCTCAGAAGAGTTCAAAGAGTTGATCACCGTGGTATGTCTTTCTATCACATATCTTGGACCCGTATACTCCTCCAAAAGAGCCAGAGCTTCACCCTCATCCAGCCTCATTGCCCTAAAATATTATAAACCATATCACTAAACAACCACAAAAACGCATTACTCTTCAAGTAACAAAATGATCAGTCAACTATACCATTTGGTTCTATGCAAGCTCTTCTCTCCTGGGATCTCCTTCAAATCAACAATGAAATCCCTGGACCCATAAGAAGCACCCTTAACTTCCTTAGAAGTCAACAAGTCAACCTTATCATTCTTCATAGCTTTCTGAAAATCCTCAAAGCTCATCTTGGGCAATGCCTCCAAACTCTTCTCAAATTCATCTTCCTCCGGCAACTCCGTTCCGAAAATTTGCTCAGGCACATAGAGCTTCCCCTTGTACTCCCTCAAAATATCATTCAAAAACACAGCCTCCTCATTCTTCTTCACTCCACTACCACTTTGAGCCTCACCGCTCTGTCTCTTCAGCTCTGCCTTATTGAAATTCAACCTCTTTGCCAAGAGTTCAGCAAAACCCACATTGGATTTCTTGCTCAAACTCTCTTTTTCCTTCAAAGTATAAAACTTTTCACCAATCAAGTACCTGGGTTCAATCTGGCTTGGGTTCTCCTTCAAGACCCTGGTCACAAAATCATCGTCAGGGGCTTTGCTAGCGTCACCGGACAGTGAGCAGAGGACGGTGAGTGACCGGCGAGGGAAAGCTGGCTGCTTTTGAATTCTTGTTATCAAATTGAGGTGCTTTGAGTGAGCTAGAGATTTGAAGTGGCTGTGGGGTTTGGGAATGTAAAGCCTGGGTGAGTTTAGAATGTCAATGGATGCCATTGCTGGGAAGATAGAGAAAACATGAGCAATTGGGGTGTGGTTTAGATGGAAATGTGGGAATTTGTGCTCATGTTTTGTTAGGGTTTAATCACATTCAAGGGTTTATGATGAGACTTATCGCTCCTGCATTTGTGTTGTGGGAATTTGAGCTGAAACTTGAAAGTTTGCGACTTTGAGAGCTCCAGTTGTGTTTCAGTGTTATCCGAAGCGGGTTTGGTTTATCACTATAAGGGCACGTTTACTTATTTGGAAGGAAAGAGAATGATTACGGGGTAAAAACATTCCTGCGTTTACTAACACATAAAGGAATCGGAATGATTCCGGGTAAAAGAAATCCTGCGTTTACTAACACATGAAGGAATCGGAATGGATGTAGGTCCCACCTCCTTATCAGGAATCGATTCCTGAATATTCAGGAATTCGATTACGAAGGGGGGAGATGGGTTTATGAATCATTCCTCCGGAATCAATACCGATTCCTTTCTTCTCCCATTCCACTTGTCTCCGATTCATGATTATTTTCTATTCAAAGTAAGTAAACGTGCCATAAGGGTCTGACAAATGAACCAGTGTTACAATCTGAATGGAGCCCAAAGGCCCAAAAAGAAGAGAAGGGAGGTAACCTGGTAGGACAATAGTTGTATTTGCCCAGTTTGGCGACGACCTTTCGACGGTAAAATAAGATTTTATTATTGGTGAGATTAAGACCATTTGAATAGAAATGAAGTTTTGCATGGTCTAACACATTGAGAGGTGTCATGAGGGGCACCCGTTGAGTACAGTAGCATGCCACAACATGCTAAACCTTGTTTAAACCATTTATTCTTGAAATAATAAGCTCACCATTAGTAAAGCATGATTTTTAGAACATCTTCTAATTGACGGAACACCAAAACCTCGAAAGATTTTTTTTTTTAAATGAATTTTTAAAAAATCGTAATACAACACTGCATTGTTATTTTTGAGTTCTATAAGTTCCTGACATTCTTATAAATTATTATTTACACAAACATTCAGATTATTACGAACAATCAAAACTAGGGGTCTGAGAGCACGAGCGACAATAGCTGTCTGAGAGCACGAGTTGATATTCCATCCCTGTCCGGCAGCGTGCCCTCTTGTCGTCGTCGGACTGACCTCGTCGGCCCGTGAGGGTCTGGAGTAAGCTGGATCTCTCAATCGACATCCTTGTCTGCATCGGGGGTCTTTGGTGCTAGTGTGCAGATTAGGATAAGGGGAAATCACAGTGGCTGTCGAGATTTGGGCTGTTCATCGCTGGCCTCATCAGCAAAGGGGATGGGCGGCGCGACTCCGGAGGCTGCTGGGTGGTGGAGGGCTCGTGGCGGCGCGACGTTGCACTGATCGATCTGGTTCGATCTGGATTGGATCTATTGGATTTGATCTGGTGAAGGGGCTGGTTGATAGTAGCGTGCATCCACGGCGCAAGGGTGTTTCCGGCATGGTGGTGGTGGCGGTCTGGAGTTTCAGGCGAGGCGGCGCTGGTGGTCATTCGCCGGCGGCGACCGGTGGTGGATTGGGCCAGGCTTGGCTGGCAATGTGCAATTCTCTTGCTTCCTGTATTAAGGCTTGGGCTAGGGCTCCCTTTCTGGGCCCAGTCTGGGCTACCTATTTTATTTTTGTTGTTCGCTTTATTTTCAGCAGCTGTTTCATTATGTCGCGTCTTTGGCGTGTAATAAATCTCTACACTTGTTGTGTAAGACTAGTCGGGTCTTGTGCCTGTGTATGCACTCAATGTGCCTTGTCTGCTCTAGGTAGGCGGCGTTTTTTTTTGCTTTGTCAAATGGTCGCTACTGCCTAGTGGCAGGATGAGACTAAGTGTCGTCAGATTTATTTTTCGGCGGCAACATCGGAGGAAAGCTGTGCTAAAGCTGGTAATTATGCTATGTTGTAATCGGGTTACATATCAAGTTATATTTCCGCTATGTCACTGCTATGTTAAAGCAAATGGAGTAGCTAATTGTGCACTCTTTGCTAGTTGGTGCTTGTTAGAATACAAGTCTCCTGTAGAGATTTCTGATATTATTTCAGAAAAAACTCTAGATGCTTATTGTAATCAGGGGTTTAGGCTCAATGTCCCCCCCTTGTATTTGACAGTTTCATTAATCAAGGCTTGAGGGCAGCCGCACCAGCCCTGTATCTCAAAAAAAAAAAAAAATTATTATATAAGGGTGGAAGAATTTTTGTGAGAAAATAAGAACATGCAATTTTTGTATTTTGTTAGAATACATGTATTTTGTAGAGACTCCTGATATTATTTCGGGATGTTCTCTAAGTGCTTACTGTAATCAGGGGTTTAGGCTCAATGTCTTCCCTTATATTCGGCAGTTTCATTAATTAAGGCTTGAGGGCAGCCGCACCAGCCATTCTTTTAAGAGAAATTTTATTCACACATTTCTAAATACTAAATACACATCCCTTTTTTTACACACCTAACATCAGATTTTATGAGTACATCAAATTACTAAATGAGACATTAAAAATGAGAGAGGATCCTCTCTTGACCTAATTTTTCACCTAAGCTTCCTAACCTTTTCATCATCATAAATCACCACATATCCAATAACACATCTAACGGTCTAAGATTTCACCTGTCTTTGTCTTTTGTCCGTTCAACTGCAAATTCAACTCCAGCTTGAGGACCTTATAGGATCTGTGTGAATCGGTCCGATCAACAAGAAAAGTGATGATAAATTACACTACTATGCGGTAACAAATTCTTCTGTGCGGTAACAAATTTGCAAAATATAAAAGGATGACAATCATAAATAATGGGTTATTTGAGATTGCAATCAAATACAAGTTTCAATCTCTATTCATTAATAAAAACCAACAGAGTTTTTCAAACTAGGGAATCCATTCAAGCTAACAAGCAGAAGATAATTATTTCTGAACATAATGGTCTTGGTGGTGTGAAAACCAAAGAACCAGATCCGGAAAAATAATCAGATTGAGAGAGAGAGAGAGAGAGGATGCAGAAGAAGAAGAAGATAGGAATTAGAATGTTTTGATCTTGTTTCAGCCGTAGGATTAAGCTCCAAGATGGTATAAAAAAAATTGGGATGTGTATTTAGTGAATTGGTGGGTGTATGTGAATGAGGATAGTTTAGGAAGTTTGGGGTTGTGTTTCTAGTAAAATGTTAAAATAAAAAAGTAATTAGATGGTGTATTAAGTAGGGAATGTGTATCTAGTATTTAGCAATGTGTGAATAAAATTTCTCTTCTTTCTAGAAAAAAAAACATGCAATTTCTGTTTAAAATCGTGATCTTGGATTTTTTTTTTAAGTTTTTTTTTTTTTTAGGAAACTATGGGGCTTTAGTATCTGCAAAATTGGGACATGAGCTATAGTAGTCATTAGTCAGTTTACAGTTTTTAAAGTTTCTATTTTTTGTACCTCGAAAATAAATAAATAATTTTATATTTAATGTTATGGATTACTATTTAGAGCCTAGGTCATGTAAAAATAAAACAATCGGTTGTGTTTGTTACGTGGGACTATTATCCCCCATCTTATTTCCTATAATAGTCTAGGACTCTTCTAACCTGGGATATGCTATGTTAATACCTGATCCATGTTTGGTACTGCTTAGGACTAAAGAGCAGAATAGTCAAAATAGTCCTATCCCATGTTTGTTTGTGTATTGGACTAAAAGTTGGTAATTTGTAGAAACATGAACGATTTTCAACAAAGATTCTTCTTCAAAGCTGGTCCATACACGCCTTGACTTCCCTTGCTCTGTATTTTCATCACCACTTTCCATTTTCTGCAAAAAAAATCAACATCTCATGGTTAAAGAAGCATAAATATGATCAACCAAATGCAATTCATTTCTGGTTCCAATTTAGTTTCCACTCACTATCAACTTTTCTTCTTTCCAAAACTAATCCTAATCTCAACAGAATATTTTACTTTTTTTCTTAGGCAAACTGCACATTTTCTCTCCTACTCTGCAATGTTCCCAGTTTAACAAACTGCCACCCATAATTGATCAATTTTAAATACATGCTATGTGACTATGTCCATGTTCAGTGTGAGCTTTCAACTGCAACAATAATTTGCAATGCAATGCCAAAGCAAACAGAAGAAACAATGCAAATAAACTAATAAAGTACCCAGAAAACTGAATTAGAATAAGGGCAAGTATATCAATCCCACTAAAAATATCAACCATCCAGAAATTGTATCCCTCACAAGTCACAATCCATAAAGAGGAACTAATTCCTATTATCTCTTTTCTTTCTTTTTAGACAAGACAATAAATTAAATAAATGAAAGTTACAAGTATTATGAGATCGAGAAAGTCTAGATTTCCAAACTTGCTATCCATATTCGAATGACCAAGATTTATAAAGACATCAACAATAAAGTTTGTCTCGGATGTGCATAAACCGAATTAAATCAAAAGAGTGAGTATCATCAGTCATCTAATCTTTTTACGCCAACCATTTGTGTTTTCAGAGACTATCAAGAAAAGAAGCCAACATGATACATGTGTTCAGCCCAACAAAATCCAACAGAAAACTTGTAAACTAATTATCCAATGCAACAGAAAAACTATCCATTTTTCTGGTGGAAGACAGCAACAGGAGTATTATAAAGACTAGTTTTTCAGATGCGGGTTCATATCAAAACACTAATCTTATATTTCAATAGTCATGTACAAGAAAGAAGATGACGATATCCCAATAAACCGTGAAAATTGAAAAGCCAAAAGGCACCTTTCGTATTATAATCTGGTTAAAATAGAGATCATTAAGGTCTGGAGCGTATAATATATATGAAAGATTCATAGCAATTACCACATCATGCACAAAGGTTGATAGCAAACCAGAAGGTCCATAGTTTAATGATATATGATCTAGAGCAGCAAAGGCATAGACAAAATAACAAACAACCAAAGAAGAAGATAAAAACACAGACGTTGTTAAAAGAAAGAAAAAACCCAGAATTGATCAACATCCAAAATCAATGAAAACAACCAACCAAAGAAGAAGATAAAAACACAGATGTTGTTAAAAGAAAAAAAAAAGCCCAGTCTTGAAATTGATCAATTCTTAGCAAATCAAGCTGCCCAGACACCAATTGTTACAACCTATAAACAATTGTTAATAGAAAATCAATCCATAGTCTTTAATTTAACAAATCACAGTAGATACATGAGAAGAAGAAGCTAGACGGGGTCGAAGGGAAGAGGGAATTAGAATCAAAGCAAAAGGAGCATGACAGAGAAAATAAATTGAACCTGGAAGTTCAAGGAGGATGATGCGCGATGGAGAGTGGAGAGACGAGGCTGAAGCGCGAAAGAGATGGAGAGACGAGGCTGAAGCGCGCGAAAGGGAAGGAGAGACTAATGCGTTGTTGAAGCTCGTGCTTCCACAGTCCGATGAGATTTGGGGGTTCTATGTAAGAAGGTCGGGAGCTGATGCAGGGACTCTCTAATCTCATTTAATTGAGTCCTCATGTGTGCCAAACGTGAGATGAGAGTATTATTTTCTTATATAAGTTACTCCAATCCAGTCCAGTCCCACGTAACAAACATAGCCAATATATTAGATGCACCGGAAAATTCCTGTTGGAATTGCATTATACCAATCCAAATATACAAGTTGTTTTCATACTCATTTTTCTCACAGGATCCTCATACATTCAATACACATTAACACAATGAAAAGTTTCAAAGTTCACATTTTGAAACAAGAGGGATCGATTAGCAATAATGTTGTTCTTATCTTCTTCTTCTTTTGCTGTTAGGACTTAGGAGGTAGGTATTAGGTAATAATTTTCAAATAGGTGCAGTTGGTCCTTGTTTTGAGTATTAACTGCATTAATACCAGTCGAGTAGGGGAGAGACATTTATATTTTAGGCCAGTACGATGGCGACTGGTCTGTCTCCTTCAGCAAATACTACCAAGAAAGACAGCTCTGCTCCCTGTTCCTTTTCCTTTACTCTCTTCTGGGTACAATCAAACCTCATTCAATTCACTTACCAAGAAGCCTGACTAACAATTAAAGCAAGAGACAAGGAAGAGTCACACTAGTACTATAAACTAGTTCTCTCCACTCTTGTATGGCTCATTCATACCTGCAGTGCATGAGTTATTAAGGCTATTAGCAATGGAGGATGATGGTGTGGAATGTTTGTCAACCTGTGATGGGATCTATAAGGAACACATTTATCACCGCCGCCTCTGCCGCCGCCGTCGTCACCACCGTCTTTCATTGGCCTCCGCCAATAAGTCTCGGGCAACAAACCTCCATGAACTTCTGCAATGCCCTGTCTGCACAAACTCTATGTACCCACCAATCAATCAGGTCTGTTCATGTTCATTATCTGGTTTTGGGTAGAATCACATTAAACATGTTTTTGGGTAGGATCATTATTGCTTTTAGCTGATCTGGAGTGTGTTTTGGGTTCAAATGTAAATCTTTGATGTATAATTCCTTACTGAAAGTTATGACTCTTTCTTGGAGATGAAGTAGAGAAAATGCAGCTAGGAATCATAATCATTTCCTTGTTCGTAAAGAAAGAGTCTTTATGGATTTGGTTTTCGATTTGAAGAGTTTTGTGGGTAAAATGTGAATTGATGTTGTGAGTTTTGGGTTTCAAACCCTAGTTGTTAGGGAATGGATCAACAATGCTTGTCAACTCATCTAAGTGAACTACTTTCGAGATGATGCGCATGCCACTACTAGAGTTATTTTGATTCACTTCTACTTAAATTAATTGGAACTTGGAAGTAGTTGATTGAGGTCTAGGTTGTGTTAATTTCTGCAGTGCCTAAATGGGCACACTCTGTGCTCCATTTGCAAATCGAAAGTAAAGAACTGCTGCCCAACTTGTAGAGAACAACTTGGAGACATCAGATGTCTGGCATTAGAGAAAGTCGCGGAGTCACTGAAACTTCCTTGCAAGTATTGCTCTTTGGGATGCATGGAGATCTTTCTTTACTACAAGAAAGTTAAGCATGAGGCTAAGTGTGACTTCAGACCATACAATTGCCCCTACCCTGGATCTGTGTGCTCAGCAACCGGGGATATTGCTTTTCTGGTTGACCATCTGATAGTTGATCACAAGGTTGATATGCACAATGCATGCAGCTTTGATCATCTTTATGTTAAGTCCACTCCCTGGGAGACAGAAAATGAAGCCAAGATGCTTATGGTAAGTGGAGTTTCACTTTTTAATTTGATTTTGTGTTATTTTTTTGGTCAATTTGAAGGTATCAAACCAGTGGCCTGTCCTAATCCAAACTCATTATCCACACTCCCTGAATACTTGGGCTAACCCCAGCGTTCTGATATTGTTTTGTTGATTCTGCTATAAGAATTCTTAAGACTTGTGAAGACCTCTCTAACTATATAGGCTTGCTAAACTTTTTGACATATTCTTTGGCTATTTTCGTTACTGAAATCTAGGTACTTTGAATCTGATTTATTGTTGTTAGCCAACTAGTTAATACTCTGAATGAATGAGTACTGTAGAGTAAAAGTGATATTGAAGCGCTTTACCTAGATGCTGATCACCTTCACTATCTTCATATTTGCTAGGTATTTAACTGTTACAGCCATTACTTCTGCCTGCATTTTGAAGCCTTCCAGCTGGGCATTGCACCAGTTTACATTGCATTTCTCCGTTTCATGGGCAATGCGGTTGAAGCCCGAACCTTCAGCTACAGACTGGAGGTTGGAGCACATGGAAGGAAACTAATATGGGAAGGAACCCCTCGGAGCATACGTGAGAGCCATCAGAAGGTAAGGGATAGCCATGACGGTCTCATAATCCAGCGTAACATGGCACTCTTTTTTTCCACTGGAGAAAGGAAGGAGTTCAAGCTTCGGGTCACCGGACAGATATGGAAGACCGAGAGCACCTAGATTAGAGCATCTCGAACCCTTTGCTGTCACATATGTTCATTGCTTCTTTTTGCATGTGTCAAATTTTGGTGTTGTTTGTCGAACGCATATGAATTCTGGATAGGTATGCTCACCACTGAGCTAAAGTTCATGGACGATAGCAGTTTTGTGGGTGTTCGTATTCAAATTGTGCAGAGAAGAGGTGTGGTAAATTTTGCAGATTATTTATTTTCAGTGAATAGGGAAATGCACTTCAAGACAAGGAGGCCAAATAGGACTTGCCAGGATGGCGGTCCATGACTGATTCTAGTGATACGATTGGATTTTCTGCTGAATTTGAGTTTGCAGAGTCCACTAGACATTGCTCCATCGTTATTAAGCAATTAATTCACTTTTACATTGCATAATTCAATAAAAACCATTAATTATACCATATTTATGGTAAGCCCCAATTTCTTATCATTTGATAGTAGTCAAAGTCCTGGATTTCTTATCCACTCCACACTTCAATCATAGCATTTGGTTCCATGAGGTTTTCAGAATGGCCCGACTCCTGGTCACCTATATCGAAATGTCATGCACAATAATCTGTGTATTGATATTGATGTTGAGGGCCTGTACTATGCCTTTCATGAGTTAATAACCATTACGATCCACATATTACAACCAGAAGAGTGGAAGCTCTGAATAATCGAAGAGCTGAAAGATGACCACCGTTATAAAGGGTCACCTTTCTCCTTCTTTTGGGACGTCTCAACATACTGCTCTGCAAGTTTCTTCACCTTCTCCCCTTCTTTGATTAGGAAACTTGCGCTCTTGGCTTTAGAATGGTATTTCATGACTTTCTCAGTTGTTTTCGCCACAGCCCACTTATATTGTTCAGTTGTAATCACACCGCTCTTGCATAGTGGTCTGATATGCTCTTTGATGTAGGCTTCAACCTGTAGAGGATTGGAATGACAGGTTAGTCGAAATCACGTATTGGGGAAGAAAACCAGCTTTTAACTCCCAATAAGTCACATAAAGTTCACACATAGTAAAATGTTTTCAGATGCATCTGAAGAATGACAAAAGAACAATGTAAAAGATATATGATTTAGGGAAAGGGTGCTGGGAGAAACCTTCTTGGATATAGAATTGATGCTGTTGGACTGATCTTTTGAATCCGTATTAGATTTCTTCTTCCTTTCACCACTTCCATCTGGTTGGGAATGGTTTGTTGAATCTTCTCCACCAGAGGAAGTGCAACCAAGACTAGCAACTGATATATTTTTTCCATGGTTCTCATTACCAGATGGAGATGTTATTTCTTCGGTTGGCTTTGGTCCACAACTTTCATTCTCTTTTGGATAGTTGTCTTTAACCAAACCTGCATCTATTGATGCATATAGAATTTCTGATGCTCCTGGAAATTCCTTGATCAGTGGTTCTTTATCTGGTCCATATAATTCTTCACATTCTGCAACAGAAAGCTCTTCACCTTCTTTACCAAATATGGATTCCAATGGAACACAAGACTTGTCAGTCTCACACTCCCTGGTTGAATTTTCCAGACCTGAATGAGTATCATTCTCGAGCATGCAGGAAGAATCTTTTTGTACTTCAACCACCTTCTCAGTACTGCCAAGATCTAAAGTATGATTAGTTGTTTCAGGCTGAAAAGTAGAGAAAACAACTCTAATTTTTGATGCCCCTTCCTCTGGTTGTACATTAGAGACTTTTGTAGCAGTGGCACCAATATAGTCTTCATCTTCCAAATTATACTCAAAATCACCATAGATGTCCAGATCTGGATTTTCATCCATTTCAAATACATTATCAGGCCCCTCCTCTCTGATATCTAATGAGGGATCATCTTCTTCAGCAGGAACTTCCATATTGGAACGTGGACTGTTTGGAGGAGAATCGGACAGAAGACCAGCATTTCTCAGTGCTTCTTCAGTTACAGGATCAGTTGAAGGTTCATGCACAGCTTCCCCTGATCTATCAGCATGGACTGAAGATGGGGAGGAACTAAGAACTGGGGTTCCACTAGCTTTGTTACCTTTTGAAAGATGCAAAATCTCCTGGGAACATAGATTCAGATACACTAGCTTGCTGTTTGACCTATCCGCAATCTCCTTTTCTATATTAATTGCATCTGCAACAGCTAACTCCGTGTTCGCAGTTCTACGAATCACCGGCAGATTAGCTTTCCTCAGCAAGTGCTCTGTCAGACGGTATAGCTGCGTCTGCACAATTGAAATTCAGAAAAATCCAAACCAAGAAAAACATGATGGTGTTGAAAAAGAAACTATTACAAGTTTTACCAAAGTATCATAAGAAAGTGATTTTCACATTTGCTGAGGAGAAACTGTCACGATCCAGAGGAACTTCAACCCTTTACAGGTGTCTTTGACAGGTGTGTTGGATTTGAGTTAAAATAAGGTGTATTCGGGTAATGATGAAAATGGCATAAGTTTCAGAAACTCAATTTCCTGGAGTTCATTAATCTTAGGTTTACAGTTAATGGATCTATTCTAAGCAATAAATTCAAACCTATTTATAAATAAATAAACCATATAACAGACTATAATTGTGGCAATCAATTCCAGTTCTAGGGCTCAAATTCATGAAACCATACAGCCCAAGTTAAATTTGAAATATTGTTTTATAATTTTTATATGTTGAGGAGTTGGTCTACTTGGACGTAGTAGCCTTTAAAGATTTAAGTGATGACTACATTGTCATAGGATTGACATAGAGGTTGAAGCAGTATGTACGTGCTCAGTGAATCACCCCTCATGCAGGATTATGAAATAGGGTGAAAGGTCCTTTATGGAAGTTTAAACCACTTATACCTTTCTAAATTTGCGTTAAAGCCTGGGAAAACACCTTTTTTTTAGTCATTCAGAGCACATTTCCATGTTTAAAATCTTTTAGTAAAGCGAAAGATAATTAATTAGACATACAGCACATATCCATCTCGGTTACTAGAAGGGGAACTTCATACCTGCCTCACTGACATTGGAACTTTATTGTGATGACTGGGCGACAAAACTGGTTTCATGTCTACTGGTAACTGAGCCTGCTCACAGCAACCACAAAATAGGATTATATCACCAGGAGAACCAAACAGCATAAATGAAAGGTTTTAATAGTAGTGTTACTACATACTAGCAAAGGGTAATTTCCTTTGAGCACAGAGTTGCCTTCTTGTTTTTCGTTTGTTGTGTTCCTGCCTGTACCACTCATTTTCCGGGCAAGAACCTCCAGAGCCCATTTCCTTTTATCAACTTTTATATCACCAGTTTTATCAACTACATCCTTCTTGGTTTTCAATTTAGAACCACCAGATGAAGAAACCAAGGACCCTTCTGAGTGTCTATCTTCATGTCCTTTGTTAGAAGCAGCACTATTGTCTGAGCTTGGAGAATCGTTTTTATTCCCATTAGTTTCTAATAAAGGAACCCCAACTTTTGATGAAACCTTAGTCGTTTCTGAGGAAGTCGAAGTGACATTATCAAGAGAAGGCTTTGAACACAGTTCCATTGTGGTGAGTTGTTTATCATTCTGCTCAGAATTACCAGCAGCTTTAAGAGCTAGAAGAGGCTTAATATTATCTTTCCTTGGAAATACAGACGTATCTGCTAAATACAACCTGGAAAGAATTGGACTTGTGGACTGCGTATCAGACTCATGCTTTGTATCTGAACCCTGTGAACTCCCATTGAGAAGGCCAAGAACTGACTTTAAAGTCTCAATCTTTTCAGGCTCTCCAATGCAACGATGCTTCCAAAATTCAATTTGACAGTCCCGGTCCCATGCACGTTTTCGTCTTCCATTGGATGTTCCATAGATTTTCTTTGTTAAATTCTCGCGTACTTTTCCCTTCTCCAACATTGACTTCCTTGCCTTCAGTGCTAACTGTGATAGCTTCTTTACAGGTTCAGTTTTAGATCCTGCTAGAGCTGCCCTAAAGGCATCAAGAAGCTTTGGATCAAACTGGTTTTCACCAATATCTTTTGAAGATTTGTTGCGGACAGCTTCTCTTATTTCCTTTCTTAGTCTCTGAACAACCATAGATGATTCCTTGTCCTCAGCATCTCTCCTCATTATCTTTTTAACTCTCAAACTAGCCATTGAATCTTGTTCTTCTGATGATTTGACAGATTTAGGGCCCGCAAGCCCCTTGGAAGACTTACGGTTTGTGGTTCGAACAATGCTCAATATTTCAGAAGTAGGGTTCAGTACAGGATGACATTTTAACTCGCTATCTTTGGGAACTACAGTCAGGCTGGAGCCATTTCCAGAGTCTGAAAGACATGCTTTGGCTTGGTCCTTGGAAGCAATCTGTTGAATCTTCTCCCCATCTCTGATTTTCTTTACAGCAACTTTGTTCTTAAGCTTAGGGTTTGTATCTCTATCATCAGCACTAACGCCATCACTATCATTTAAAAAAAAAAAAAAACCAAGAAGGTGAACTAAAAGTCAGAACTTATATTCTACATGGCATGAATAAACCCATAAAAAGTTTCAGTTAAATTACGATCTTTCAGGCAATTGACAACAAGCATATAAAACACAACTTCGAGATTTGCACACTTTGTTCAACCATTTGAATTCACTTATGCAGACATTTTCTCTAATGTTTCAAAAATATCTTTGATATTTTACTAATGAGGTTAAGCTGAATATAAGGGCTATTGGGGAAAATCCCATAGGAATGCAGAAATTCAAAACTGAGTTTTGCGTGAATGCTTGTGATGTAGCATAATAGGTTTATGTATCCATCTTTAATAAATATTGTTCATGGATTTAGCGGTTCGTGTACATTCTCTAGTCCTATCAGTTTATTCAAACTACAAATAAAAACATCCAGTGAGTTCTTAAGTCTATCTTTTGTTTTCCTATTTTTCCCTTGAAGTTCAAGGTCCTTCTAGAGAGAATTTCTCTACAACCCTTAGTTTTCTGAGGAACCTACATTAGCTTGTCTACAAAAAACAATTATTTGACACCCCTAAATCCCTGGTTCAATTTTATTAACACCCCACCATGAATGTATTGGTATTAGCAAGCTTAGTAACCACCATAACAGAACCAAACAAGATATAAAGAGGAGATATTCCCTATAAAACCCAAAATCTACTACAAACCCCCAAAATGAACCAAGGATTTCTATGGAGAAAAAGAAAACAATAATCCAACAAAACTTAGGAAAACTAGAGTGGCACTGTGGCAGTTACACAATTGATGCTGGGAGATTATGACACGAGGATAGCAGTAACAAAACCTGAGGCAACATAGTTATGAGCATTAAGTGCGGAAAACCGTATAAGAATCAACGGATATATTTGGGTGACATGAGACCTGCAATCTGTGCGTTTTCTCTTTCCACCAGTCATGGCAGGAGCATCTGAACTAGCATCCGGTACAATCCTGTCAGCTGGAAACAGTTTAACAATGAGGTAATGTGCATGAGTGGCTGTGGAACTGATTCAGTGAAACATTTATTTCCCTCCCCCCACCCAAGAAGAAAATAAAAATAAAAAAAGGAACAATGAAGCCTTAAACAACTTCATACCTTTTGGCAAATATTCTTCTGAAGGATTATGCTGCTTCAGATCTTTAGTGTCGTGGTGTTCAGTTCCGGTACTATTCGTGTCAACTAGAGGCACATTAAAATCAAGATGAGTTGAACACGTACAGCATATGAAAACTTCAAATTCAGGCAATCCCAATCGTGAAATTATTCATCCTTTGTAAAAGTCAAAATAAGTAAAATTACCTGACAAAAACGAACCCCCACATAACCCAAGATTTAGACCCATATTGGATTGGCTGTCAGATAGTTTTTTACTAATATGTGATTCATTAAGCTTCCCCGAAGAACTTTTGAGGCCATCAAAGCTACAGAGGTCATTCATTGATTCACCAGTACTCGACTTAACCTGCTTATGTGCTAAAGCATTTGAAGGTAAACTGAAGGAGGTATCACAGGATAGGGACAGTTCTAATTCCTGTGCTTCCAATTTAATAGTTTTCACCCCTGAAGGTATTTCCGACTCGTGGCGATCTTCAGAAGCTGATACCAGTGATTCAGTTTCAAAGCCCTTGCCAACTTCAACGTTTGGCAAAATGCTCTGACCTGAATCTCCAACCATTGAGACTACAACAGCTGTGTCACCAGTATCAACAGAAGATACAGACACCTTTCTTGAAAAAGTATCCTCAGTCAAAGAATCACTATTTTCAAGATCATACTGGCCGTTAGACCTCTGTATTGAACCTACATCTGAGTTTTGTGGCATTTCACCGACTACACATCTACAAAAAAAAAAAAAAACACAAATTAGAATTGATAATTACAGAAGTAAATAATCAACACAATCAAAGAACTTAAAAAAAGAGGAGACCTATAAAAGGAGAAAATATAATAATCCAAGCAATGTCTCTTCATCTTAAGGAGCATAAATAAGGATCATTAAAGCTGCACTACTCAGTCAGAGAATATTATGCACATATCTATATATACTTGGTAGTAATTGTAAAAGATAGAGGGTTCTCTTTTTCCCCAAGTGATACAAGATGGCTAATCATCATCTTATTTGATTATATATAAGTTGACAAACTGAAGCTAGGTATCTAGTTAACATTACAAAAGAAAGGACCCACAACCTATCTGTTACCATTGAACATATTATTCTACTTTGATTTTAGAGGTAAGGTTCTGCACATACATGTCAAATGCTTATTGATTAAATGATATAAAATGGAGCTTTAAGAAAAAACTTCACAAACTAAACTTAGCAAAGGAACAGTTGGACCAAAAAAATGATTAGCAAAGAAACTAAAAGTGCAATATGAATGAACAAAATAACCATCTCTTATGTAACTAACCTGGGGCATAACCATGTATTCTCAGATGTGCTTTCAGGATCAAACCCCACACAGAAAGCATGGTACCTGAGACAAGTTTTCATAAATCATATATCTATGTGAGAGTTTTTAACAAAACCACACTGATTGCTCATTTACCATAAGTCGCATGAATCACAGGCAATTGATGTATCAAGACTGGAATCCTCCTCCATCTTTGCTGATCCACTTCGAACCTTGCAACCATCTCCATCCAAGCAGATAACTGACTGCACCATGATAAAGTACAAAACATACAATATCAGACGATAAAAGTTGAGAGATAGGCTTGAAATAAAAATGTGAAAAACACAAAACTCTTGAGTTAAGTTTTGTGCTATTACTTTAGAATCACACTAATCTTAAATCATCTTCTTCTTTATTTTTAGATTCTTTTTTCTTCTTTACAACATTGCTTTACTTGATAGAGCAAAGCAGTAGCTCTGGAGCACAGATTGATGCATGCACTTAGAAGTTGGAACGAAATAAGCACTAAGGGAACCAACAAAAGAAGCATGACTCTTAGCCTCTTAGGTCATATTAACACGTGAAATCATCTTGATAACACTGGTGGGAGAGGACAGCGATCTAACAAAAACCCAAGGAAGAAAATATAACAAATGAAAGATCTTATAAATAATAAATGTAAAGATAATTACGTTTTCATCAATATAGTATGATGGAAATGAGACAGTGTTATTCATCCCTTCAACACTCCAATCATCATCTCTGCAGAAATGAACATGGAAATTAGTCTGTGGTAAACCTAGCAACTCTAAAACAGTACAAAACCTTGAATGCCATAATCATAAGGACACCAAAGAAATAGTATGGGCAGCAACCAACTGCTAATGATTTCTGAGTCGTATACAAGTGCAATCAATTCACTCTCACCAATATACTTAAACACGTTATTCTTAATTGCAAAAGTACCTGGAAGATGGATCATCATCCACTTTGTTGCTCCCAACAGTATCATATACCTTCATAATAAAATCAATCTTACAAGCTTCAGCACTAGTTTGCATTGACATTAAATAAACTTTTCAAATAAAGCCTTCAAAAATAATTGCCATTCTCCAAGAAAAAGGTACATATAGAAAATATTCTGTGTAGAAATCAAAAGAACTGTGCTTTGCAACTAGTGGCACATTAATATCACTAAATCAATGACAACACTAAGAATACTAACATCATAGTGAGAGAATATCATTTACTTGCACAACTCACCGGAACACATGTGATCACTTGAAATTCGTTCTGGCAAAGCGGGCAAAGATTTGTAATAGTGGCCCAATTGTCGATGCATGCAAAACAAAACCTGAAAAAAGCATGATGAACCCCCATGTCAGAAAAAAGGTTTCTCTGTCAAATAGGAGAATAATATACGGAAAAGATGCCGTCATTTATATTGAATCACTAATATACCTTGTAGTTTTCACTATTGATATTCATGGATAATGAAAGTTAAACAACCAAAAAAAAAAAATTTCAAATTAGAGGCTACAGTTCCACTAATCCTATGTGACTGCCAGGACATTAGTAATGAAAGTAGAAAAGCTCATCATCAGGTAACTCTTGTAATCCCAAAATAAAATAAAACAGTACATTTCAAAAAAACACATAAAATGATTCTTAATCAAAACTAAGCACTAAATATACTTCTAAAACGTCAACAGAATTTTCTTGCCCAGAACCAAAAGGTTGACAATTTAATCTCGAAAGGCACTCTTAACCGCATACCAGTGGTGGCAGCAATCCAGAACACCCCTATCGATAATGGTATCCATGCAAATCCCACACGTTTCATTTTCGCCCTCCAAAACAGGATTGTCCTGCACAGATAGTATGCAAATCCCAATAGCTCAATCTCAAACACATAGCAAATCAAGTAACTGAAATCCATATACACAATTCAACATTATCCATAAGCTTTCAAATTAACATCATTTATCCACAGTTGTTCAAAATAATTAAACACATTTCGCATTATAGAATCATTCCTTCAGCAAAAATCGAACTACTTGCTACAGCTCAATTAAACAAAACGAACTTGAAAAGCTTACATTGTGATAATTCTCGTTAACTCCAAAAGCATCTTCTTCTTGAATTCCACTTGCTACTAAATTCACTTCCATTGCGTCAAAAATTGAGCTCACGGCTTCCAATCAAGACCTTAAAGAGCAAAAATTGTGTTGAAAAATTACAGAAAAATTTGATCTTGAGGAATTTGGAGATCAGCCGGGTGATGATGAAAATAACCAGAATCGTGAAGGGCAAAAAGGGAAACGGGGAAATAGAGAGACGGCGGAGGAGAGGAGATGCTACCTGTGAAGGAGAGGGAGCACCATTTTTCTGGGTTGAGCGAAGCGAATGATCAGACGCCAGCGGCAGCAAGTTCCCAACTCGGAAGAGCACTGGCTTCGGAACGCTGCGTTTTGATTTGTGATCATAGTATAATAAGCGTTTCCATATGGTTTGGTTTTCCGCCTAATAAAATTAGGTTTTATTTTTTATTTTTTTTTAAATACGAGATAAAAACTTTCTCAAAAAAATATTAAAAAAAGTAAGAGATACAAGATGAAAAATTGAAAATAGAAAAAACCATTCAAGAGTTGGGACGAATGTAAAATTTATGTTGCTAACTAGCAACAAACCGTTTCGTGAAGGGAAATTAGTCTTCGAGGGGGCGGGTTGAGGGATCCTTCTTGGGAAGCAAATTCCTAAACAAAAACCATAATAATAAAAGGCCAAGTAGACTGTAGTCTTTATAGTTTTGGAATAATAATTAAAAAAAGGCGAAGTCGACTGTAGACTACCTTATAATTTTAGCAAATTTTACTACATTTTCGTGATTTCTTCTTTTCGTTCATGTTACGGTAAAACACTCTCGCGCGAGCTGAAAAACCAAAAGCCCTAGCCTCCTTTTTCTCTCTGGTTTTCTGTAGCGCGCATGTCATTCAGAAATAGCCTCCATGGCCTCTATGACCGCGCCACTTGCTTTAACTTTGTTGTTGCATGATAAGGAAGAACCAGTTGATTTCGAAAATCTTATAAAACAATGCAAATAGTTTGTGGCCGGCGTAGCAATCTTATTTGGTTGCCCGTCTGAATATTTGTAAGGCTTTTAACCACCAATCCTTTATAGGTTCATTTCATACGATGTGGAGGCTGTCTGGAACACTCAATATGCAGGTGCACTACTAGAAATTTCCTCATTCCACACTGATCTGAATTAGTCCCCATTGTCCCAATACACACTGATAAGAATGGGTAATCTCATTAGCCACTATGCAGCCACTAATGAAGAATCAGTCCCCTCTATTGCAGGTGCTATTGGGACAATACACACTGATAAAACAACAGTGGAATAACTTCATCCAATGCAAAGTCAGAATCTAAATCCACACTGATATTAGTGGCTTTGGAATGCCACTGTTATCAGTGGCAAATTTATGAGGTTGGATTAAAAAAATAAGGTGCCAATTGGCACCTCTACATTCTTGTATTGTACTCTGTACTATATTTTAAAATGTATCATACAATAAATATACTAACTAAGAATTTACAGTTGCACCCATCAAAATACAAACATCAAGACTATTCATCCCACAGCTGCAACTCCTTTGATACGGACAGCCTGCACATTATATCAGGCAGTTAGTTCTTATTTTGACAATTACACAGACCAACATCTCAACATATAAAAGACATTACAGTGAAGCTAGAGGTGTCTCTTTGGTTCTGAACATGTAGCATGCAAGGATATAATATATCACTTATATATTACAGAAATTTAGTATTCGAATAAACATAACTACATTGAAAAAAGAGGTATAAAAAACTGATGAGGGATAGCAGTGCATATCTACATACACACTTCCAATTTCGAACCCTTCTGGTCATGAAAACAATTTGTAGAAAACATAGGAAAATACCTCAGAGCCACACGATATTTCTGACCCAACTTCTCAAGCTCTGCCATTACAATCTGATACAAGGAGTGCCTGTATATTTAAAAGACAGATAAACTTAGAGAAAAATAAACCCCAAAAAAAAAAATGTAACATTCCCATGCAATTTGTATCAAAACTGACAGTCCCATGCATTATCTATCAAAACTAACATTGCCAATTTCTCTGAATCATTCTTGTTATAAAGCTATACATTCATAACCAATTCCTAAGAAACACTAAACATTAATACAAGTAACTCTAAGACTCACACTTTGCATGTGGGCAGTCCATCATTCCCTTCTCTAAATGCCAGCAGAAAGTGAACAAAAAACAATTATATTGCCCAATACAGAAAATTGTAACGAGCTATCGCTTACACATGAAACAATCTGCACGCACCTCTTCTTTGAATAAAGCCTTCAGCAAGAAGGATATGACTTGAAGCTGGATATCTATGAGAAAGAGTTAGAGATCGTTGAGCTCAATAAGAAGTAGTGCTACTTGCTAAGAAAAAAAAAAGAAAAAGTAAAGTAGTTGTGCTACATGGTGCGCAAGGTTTCAGAGATAAAGCATACTAATGAAGATAAAGCATTGACCTTTGAAGTGTCCCAATACTTAGCCTTCTCAAGATATATGGCATTGCTCAACTCTCTACATTGAAACTAAATTTCATTTGTTGAACATAGTTACCCTTCATATCTGCATTGACACAATACAACTTTTATTGATCAACTCAAATAGAATCTAAATCCTTTAAAAGCCAGAATAGCGTCCAACAAGTCTACAATATGCACGACTCAAGCTGCTAACAAACTAAAGCTTCTTACTCAAAGGTGGAATAGGTGAGAAAATGATCAGAGAAACGGTCATCCGAGGCTGCAAAACCAGAACAAAACAATTAGAATGAAACCAAAGCAGATGAGATATGGTAGCTGTCAACTGAGATCCGAATTCAAAATCAACCAGAGTTACCCATTAACTTATTCAAACTATGTTTAGAAACATAGTGATTAACTAATAATTATGCATATACATATCTCTCTCTCTCTCACTCTCTCTATATATATATATACACACACACACACTATTTATGAAGCACTAAATGCAATAGATCTTTCCTTTCCTTACCTTTTGTAGAATCCTCCAAAACTCATTTACATTTCACTCTATTACAGACTCCAATGAGCATTCATGTTTCTAATTAAAGATCACATAATACAAGCATATTAACTTAACAGGAAAATACCTTCCATGCAAGCTAAACTCCTGCCAAAATAATAGGTAGGTGTGGCCGGCACAAGAACTTCTTCGCCTGCCATTCGTAAAACAATTTTGAGAGAATTTTACAAAATAATAGGTAGGTGTGAATAGGTAGGTGTGGCTCGGGGACACGGATTTCTGTTTGGTTTGACCCTTGGCTCCCCAGACTGTATTCTTTTCGGCCTTACTCGAACGTGATGGAAGGACTGGAGGACTTGACGGTGGCTGACTTGATTGATCCGGACTCAAAGGACTGGATGGTAGACTGGCTGGAAGAGTTATTCTTTGCTGATGAAGTTGAAATGATTCGTAAAATCCCTCTCAGCTTGCGAAATCCAGAAGACCAGTTGATTTGGCACTTTGACAAACGTGGTTTGTACTCGGTGAAGAGTGGGTATCATGTAGCGAGATGTGTTGCCTCATTATCCTCTCATGTCTCTACGTCTAGTTCACAGGGAGATAAAGACTTGTGGAGACGAGTTTGGCACGCTAGAGTACAACCAAAGGTGCGAAACTTTGTGTGGAGACTTGTCAAGAATATTGTGCCTACAAAGGTTAATTTGTGTAGGAGGGTGAACTTGGATGATCGTATATGTCCTTTCTGCAGATGTGAGAATGAGACTACGTTGCATGTGTTTAAGGAATGCAATGTGATTGCATGCATGTGGCTTTTCAGCTCCCTTGGGCTGCGAGCTAGGAACCATATATGCCATTAATTCCATGAAAGAATGGGTATTGGATATGCTGGATGTCCTAAACAAAAGCCAGGTTGACATTTTCTTCATGCTACTATGGGCTATATGGTCTGAACGAAACAAATTGGTCTGGAATGGCGGTACTTTCAATCCCATGCACACCGTTACGTGGTCAATGCATTTACTGTCAGAGTACCAGCGTTGTCATCCTGAGAAAAGCTCACACAAGAGCCCTAGAGGAGCTACAGCTAAATGGGTGTTTCCTCCGCGTGGGAGACTTAAAATAAATGTTGATGGTGCCTACAAGAGTAATGCAGGGAGTGGAGGAATAGGGGTAGTAGTCCGGGATGATATGGGTATTTTCCGAGGGGCTTGGTCCAGAAAGATACCTTATATGTGCTCGGCTTTCCATGGCGAAGCGGAGGCCTGTAGGGCTGGATTGCTTATGGCAATACATCAAGGTTGGAAGCAGGTGGAACTGGAAACCGACTGCGCTATCCTAGTTACTGCCCTTAACCAGCAAATGGAGGATAACTCTGAGGTTAGTCGGATTCTCGATGATTGTAAGAATTATTTACATGATTTTGATTGGATTAGAGTTCGACATGTGTATCGTGAAGCAAATAGTGTGGCGAATAGGTTGGCACACTTTGCTAGTCTAGATCATGTTGTGGATCTTTGTTTAGATGAGGCTCCTGCTTTTATACAGGACGTTCTCTATGAGGATAATTGTAACGCAACTATGCTTGCTCGGGGTTCCGGTATTACGTCCCCCCCGATGCAGCAAAATTTATTTAATAATATAAATAACGGGCGTGGGGCTGAGCCTCCCAGTTAGGCTGGGTTCCAAACCCCAATTCAAAAAAAAAAAAAAATCATATACAAACTAAATATCAGAATACTTATATCTAATACTTTAGATAATTGTTAGACTCTAAAAGTAATTAAAAATGAAGAAAGAAGATAATCTACAATCCCTTAAATATTAATTCCACATTTAAAGTCATAACACCAAATCATACATTCTTTATGATTTAATAAGAAAGCTGGAAACTAATTTCAAACTGTACAAACTTGCAGCAAACATAGATGGCATCAGGAAAAAAAAATGAACAATAAATTTACCAAATAACAGTTGAAGTTGAAGTTGAAGTCCAATCTATCTCCAAGAGAATTTGTTTTGCTACAAAAACAACCCTATAAATAAGCACACTCACAAGGAATATCAATGCAATCCTGCAAAATCCAAAGCATTTGGTAAATAAATTACACACGCAATGCACAAACAGTACTAGTTCAGATCCATTCACAGTTCTAAAGCAGCAACAAAGCTCAAAGCTCTACCTTACTATATAAAAAACACTATCCATAGTACTCCAAGGTATAACTTTAGCAAACTAAGGTTTCAGATTGGAATAGCAAGCACAAATAATGAGTTCATTTTTTTTTTATAACATATAATTATATAGATAAAAATATAAAATGTATTAGAAGAGCAGATATACTCAAAATATAGATAAAATGTTCAACAAGAAATCAAAAATGAGTTCTTAGAAAGCTGAAAAACAACCAAACTGCAAAACAGCAACAGTCAACCACATATTCAAACTCACTGCCATTAAGTAACCAAAACTGCAATTCAAACAATCAAACCCAAACTGCAATTCAGAGTCAAAAGACTCAAAACACAAACCCAAACTACAAAACTCAGCCAAACTGCAAGTCTGCAATTTAGAGTCAAAACACATATACAAACTGCAATTCATGAATCACAAACCCAGAAGCATCAAAACAACCAAACTCAATACATCAAAACTGCCTAATTCATGAATGACAAACCCAGAAGCATAAAGCATATTCATTATTCATTAAATCCAACACGCCTAATCAACCAAACTCAATATATCTAATTCAAGGCAGTAACTTACCCAGTTCAATTTCTGAATCGCACCAAGAACTCGAAGGCAACCAGTTGAAGACTTGAAGGTGAGGCTGACGAGCTCGATACTTCAAAATGAAAACCCAGAAATTCATGAAAGAGTGAGAAATCATGGAGGGAATTAAAACCCACAACAAATCGATTCAAAAATCAAGACCAAGAAATTCAACTTACCCAGAAATTGAAGACTTCTCAATCGGACGAAGGCGAGGCTGGAGCTGGAGCTAGAGAGGAGTCAGAGGACAGAGGAGAGCCAGAGGGGGCAAAACAGAGCCAGAGAGCGGCGACTTCGTCGTTTTAAAATTTGAACCCAGACGTCGTTTAAATAATTTGATAAATAGAAAAAGAGAGTACCTTTCTACGAAGATATTCATCGGGGATGTCGAACTCTTCCGATCTCGTCGGCCCTATACCCGACCTAAGCTTCGGCCGAGAATGGTCTGGATCCAGAAGACGGTGTTGACGAACCCATCACTTGTTGATAGCGCCGGTGATGACGACTTCCATATCGAACCGTTTGGTGTCTTGATCGGTGTCTGATCTGGTCATATCGGAGTTCGATCTATGTGCGATGGAGGAAGAGAGGCGGAAGAGAGAGAAAGAGGAACTGACGAAGGGAAAAGTGAGGGCGTGAGGCTATCAGAAAGTGTTTATATCGCGTTAGGGTTCTTGACTTATAGCCAAAACGACGTCGCACTTACCTCTTTAGTTTTTGACACCGATGATATTTGGAATAATAATATGTTAGGGTCACTATTGTCATTAAAATAATAATATGTTACATGTACTGTATACATTAGACACTGATGATCAGTGACATTCAAAAACAAACCCACTGACTGTTTATATCAGTGTGAAACTATTCATTTATCACACTGAAGATTTTTAGTGGCAAAAAAAGAGGTGCTAATGGGGAAATTTCTAGTAGTGGTGGGAGGTTCTGTTCACCTTCTTTGAGTCTAGTGACGTTAAGCGTATCAAAAAGGGAAGGGAGTCGTAGAATTTCAACCGCGCGCGAGCTGGTGGTACCTAATAACTATGATGGATTCTCTCCCATCTCTTAAGGTGTCATTAAATTATGTTTGAATCGGGGTTCGAGTTCTTAGGCTCCCCCTAGCATACGCTACCATTTCCACTGTTTCTCTTATCGGCGAAACGTTGGGAGCGGTGATCGATATCGATCGTAGGAACATCTGTGACTGCCGTTGTCCGGTAAGGGTGGGGATCTACGGACTTAAAGGATCCGATGAGGAAGGTCAGAAGGTTTAGGGTTTCTCTGGACGAGACTGTTTCTCCTTAAACCATGTGGGGGCGTTATGCCCTTTGCAGATGTAGTTGAATGGTGAGCTGAAATTGGAGCCTTAGAAACGGATCGGAGCAAGGCAGCAATGGTTACTCTGCCTCCACTGGTGTTTAGGGAAAATGTGCCGCCATCGCTGTCTGTTCCTTTTCTACAGCCTAGCAACTTCTTTTGGGCTGTGGGACCAAAGAAATCTGTGGCCATCAAGACAGTGAAGGAGAGGCCGGTTGCGGCGAGGGATCTTCCATGCATCACGAGTGTGCGCAAGAATAAAGAGGAAGAGGTAGAGGTCGAACCAAAGAAAAGCAGGTTTGCTTTACTTCAGAGTCGGTAGCTTCTACTCTTGCTGTTGACGACTTTGGGACTAACCTGGAAGGAAGCTGGGCTACTAGATGTGCAAGTGAAGCTGGCAGGGGAGGAGAAAAAAGATAGAGGCAGGCCCCGAGGTAGGAGGAACAAACCAAAGGAGACAGAGGCGGGGAGTGAACCATACGCTCCTTTAGCTAACCCAACTGCTTCTTCAATGGCAGTAGGGGGAGTAATGTGACAATTTAGAGAGTTGGAATGTCATGGTACATGCTTTGGCTTCGTGACAGGCTTCTTGAGGAATGAAGAGCAATTTGTACAACAATTGCATTCTTAGGCAAGTTGTTCTTTTGTTTTCCTTGAGTGCTCGAGGCATGTAATATGACGCATTTTGCTTTATTTGCATTCAGGGTTAGTTAGGCACTTTGAATAAGTGAGCAGGTATTTCTTGATCGAATGAATCTTACTATCTAGGGTGCATTGCCCCGATTAGGCCGAAAAAGTACAACACTAATGTTGCTTTAGGGCTTAGGCTATGGTGATTGTTGTTGTAACATTTTAATATTTTGTTTATTATTGAAATTAAATTTGGGTGAAGTTATTGTGTGTTTAAATTCTGAATTTATTTTGAATTTTATTTTGTAACTCATGGTGTTTTATTTTGATTTATTTTGGGTTTTAATTTTTGTAACCTATGGCATTTGGTTACTACCCTATTAATTGTAGTAATTGTAGGGAGTGTCCTAAGAGCCTATAAATAGCACCATTTGTTGCATGCTAAAATACATCAAACTTTTACTCAACTATTCACCCATCAACCTTCTTTCCAAAATCCCCCAAAAGAGTCTTCTTTGAATTTTTTGGCCAGAGAAAGGTGTTCTTTTGGTGGAGCTTTGGGTTCCTCCAATTTGTGCAGATTGGTGTGAGCCATACAACTTGTTGTTGGGCTGTTGTATCCTGGATGGGACAAGTCAAGAGATTTCTGGTGCACCGGCATTGTTCCGCAGAGGGCTTGAATCTCCTTAAAGAGAGCGAGATACCCGCGCCTCAGCCTATTGTCAACAAGTTTCTCATATAGAAATTATAATTTTATTGTAATTTCACCAACAATTGTATTTTTCTAGCAGTGACTTTATGAAGTCGTTTGAATATATTATTCATTCTCAAAAAAAAAAAAAAAACTATCAAAAACTATCAATTACGGTATGAATACTTACAAAACGATTTTCATTGAAAAATATAGAGAATGAAGCTGCCATATGGTATTAAAGAGCAATTGATAAGGTCTCCGGCACTGCCAAATCATTGGAGTTAAATTTAATGGGATAGAGAATGTTGTAGTTTTTATTTTAGTTGACATAAAAAATATTTATCCATGTAAAGCTGAAAAGAGAAATCAATAAAGTGTGCTGATTGATGAATGACGATCAGACGATGTATACCAATGAAGGTTTTAGGCGTCAATGCTTGTCATGTCGGTTACCTTGATTTAGGGTTTGATAGGTGTAGGATTTTTTGCTTTTTGCATTTTTATTTTCTAGTTTGGTTTATTTTGTTTTTGTTAGCTCTGCTCTTTGCTAGCTAGTTTGTGCATCGAGATGTAATATGAGGAATTTTTGAATTTCTCTACCTTGACCAAGAGAGGTCGTTATTATTAATGGAACTTGATTCCGTTCCCCTCAAAGAAACCAAAGTAAAATGTATTACTTATTCCGTTTGTTCATGTTTCATCTTTTTCATAGCTATTTGTGTCAATTGCAATCTATATAAAATTATCCTTAAATATTACTTTCAAACTTTAATTATCTCTTTCTTATGATTTTTTTTTTTTATATTCATAAGGCCATTTCAAAGCCAAAAAACAATGAGACGTAACCACGAGCCCTCTAGTACAGCCCATATCCCTCTGGATGTTCCTCTGTTTGGTCACTATCTTCTCAAGCATCGGCTCCAAAGAGTGTGAAGACCAATATCTAAAGGCCAAATGAAGGAATTATTCCAAATATTCACAACCCAAACCCAATGGGATGTAAACATGAGCCGTCGAGTACAGTCCACGTCCCTCTAGATCCGAGCACGGGATATGGAGTTGACAATCATACTATATCTAATTATAATATGTGTATAGATATAGTCTAAAAGGTGCACGATCCTAATATGTGATAGTCGTACCATATTTAATATGTTAAATCAGTCAATATCTAATAATATGTATCTCTATCTATATGTATCTCTATCTAATCCATAGAGTTGCACAATCCTAAGCTGTGACATTCATGCCATATTTAAGTGAATGTAAAGATAAAACTAATATAACTTACCAACATATAAACAATAGGGGAAATGATCATTTATCCAATTTCAGCTTAAAAATTGCCCACTTGCTCCACTAACAGTTTTTCAACCCCGTTTTCCCAAAACACTCTAAAAGATTATTTCCTTAATACCCAATTAATTCTTTTTAATTCTTTTTTATTTATTTTTGAGACTTTTTTGCCCTCTCCTTCTTTCTCACTTAGAAAGAGAAGTCATCGGAGACCTTGCCGGACTCCGGTGACCAGTGGCCGGCCGCCGACTCCGGTGACCGGAATCCGGCGACCGTTCACCGGAATCCCTAATCCGGCTACCGAACTAGTGACCAGATTCCAGCGTCTGAATTTATTGCCCCCTAATAATACCCAGTAACCATATTATTGCCTTCCAATAATCATATTATTGCCCCCTAATAATACCCAATAATCATATTATTGCCCCCTAATAATCATATTATTGCCTCCCGGTAATCGTATCATTGCCTCCTAATAATCATATTATTGCCCCAATAATCATATTATTACCCTCCAATAATCATATTATTGCCCTAAAGTGAAATGCATAAACTCTCAAAACCAAAATGAATACAATACAGACACAATTGATCAATTTATATGTTCAATTGTACAAGTTCATTTTTTTTTTTTCCTTCCTTCCCCATTCTCGGGACTTTAAAAAAAAAAAAAAAAGTGATATGGGCACCCAGAAATTGCTCTTGGCACCCTCTGGAGTGTGAGGCCGGTGCAGGAGTGGTCGAGAAGGTTGTGTAAGGGGATCGGAATCCAGATGCAGTGCTCCGATGATGGCGGACATCCAAGTCGAGAATATCGACGTCGAAGCAGTGATCGAAGACGTGGTCGGGGGCGTCGACATGGGTCCTTGTGTGGGTGGGGAGCTTCATCTCGGAGTTGTTAGCAATGGAGCTGTTCTTCATGCTGTTGGGGAGCCAGAGGAACTGGAACGCCGTCAACGGAGTCAAATGCCGACATGTTGGGGAGGAGATCGAGGGCGAATGAGTCCCTATCGCGCGGTTTCTACTGTAGCGGTGGCTGATGTAGAAGATTTGGTCGTTTTCGTGGACTTCGTGGCGAGAGGGGATCAGGTTGGTGGCGGTGGCGCCGGAGGAGACGTCGACGGGGGTGGTGCCAGGAATGGAAGGGTAGGTTGTGGTGGCGTGGGAGATGGTGGCCTGAAGGGAGAAGAGGAGAAGGAGAAGGATTAGACCGTGACTGAGGGGAGTCGAGAGAGATAGAGAGAGAGTATGAGGGCAATACTGTCCATATATGTTAGATCGGATAAATGGGGTTAAAAAATTGTTAATGGAGCAAGTGGGCAATTTTTAGACTAAAATTGGATAAGTGGTCACGGCCCCCAGATAACAATCGTCACACTACCAACCGAAATCTAAGGAAACCCATTGATAGAGATTGCATGGAAAATATTAAGGTTATTCACATTTATCACATTGATGACATGGCGAGCTTTTCTTGGAAGGATGATGTGGAGAATCCTAAATCAAGTTGAAGATCAAGAAGTTGGCTTCCTTTCTAAGTTAAGGAGTCTCAATCCAAAAAGGAATGAAAGATGACTCAAGGATCAATATAAAAGGATAGGAAAACTATTAAGAAACTCTTACGCGCAAAATTCAATTAAGGAGATATGAGCAAGAACGTGAGAAGACTTCTCTGCTGTCGTTCTACTAGTCGACATAGTCACTTGACTAGTCGAACTCAACCTGAATCAATTCTTATTTTTGAGTTTTTTTCTTTATTCTTTTTAATGATGCTTAGTTTGTTTTTCATCCAAACTATGTGTAACTAAACATCTAGGACGTTAGAGGTTGTTGAAGCCCTAGACATGATTTCAATAGCTTTATGATACTTGATTCTATTTTATGTTTGTTGGATGAAAGTTGGTTTTCTAGTTTCTCATTGATGATTTCTATTTGCATATTCTTTGAGTGCATGCTTAGAATGTATGAATATGATCTATTGTTTTAAGCATGTAGATGACCACCTAATCAATGTATGAGAAACAACCAAGGAACATAGTGTGTGTGTGTGTGTATTATGCCAACTAAGAGAGTATCTAATACGGTTTTGACCTTAACACCCTAGGACGGTTTTGACCTTAACATCATAGGCTTAACTGTAGACATAGTCATCCAATTGTATGGAATTGAGTTAAGTAGATTGCTATTAATTTATTGTTTAGTGATGTAGACATTCCTTGGCTCATTTTTTGGACTGATATCTCACAATGTACTCTGGTATTGCTTTTATTCTTGTTTTTAATTAATTGTTTTGAAAACCAAAATCAAACCAAATCTTTTATGAAACATATAGTTATGATAATCCTTTGCGGGAGACCCTACTTTCCTAAACTATAATTGACATTCTTAAGTGGTAGTAGGAAAATAGTTGCAATAGAAATATCACATCATTTGTTCATGTTTGCAGCTTTTTCATGGCATTTGTGCCAACTACAATCTACAAAAAATTATCTTTAAGTGTTACTTTCAAACTTTAATTATCCCTTAAGTCACATGATTTTTTTTATTGTCTTAATAAAGCAAAAAAGGTGATTTTTTTGTCTATGACATATATATATATATAGCCCTTCTAGTGTTTGATCTCTTTTTTTTTGGTCATTTTAAGAGATCACTTATTAGACCAACTTTCGATCACATATCAGCATCTCGACTATTCAGTTTTTAGGTCTATATGAGTAGATCATTTATGTAAATTTTCAGTCAAATTGATAATCGTTAAGACATCCATAAGTGTGATTTACAATTATAAACATGAACGGTTCAAGTTGGACAAATTTGTCCATTGATTTAATTTAGTTTGATATCTTAATGATCATCAATTTGGCTGAAAATTTATAGAAGTAATCTATTCATGGAGACCTAAAAAATGAACGGTCGAGGTGCTGATATGTGATCGAAAAGTACTAAGTCCCATAAAGGAACCCTTAAAATGATTAAAAAAAAAAAAAATCCTTTAGTGAAAGGCCATATATATATATATATATACGATCCTGATCACATGGTCAGCTACTGACCATGGATCATTTGGTCACTGACCGTTCGATTGAGATCGGACGGTTGACAGCTAAGTAATGAAATCTGAGATGAGAGCTGTCAACCGTCCGATCTAAATCGAACGGTCAGTGACCAAATGATCCATGGTCAGTAGCTGACCATGTGATCATGACTGTATATATATATATGTATGGGGTAATTTTCAAACTGTTTTTTTATTTTCAAGATTAATTTTATTCGTTGCAAGTTGCATGACTAATCATATGGTTGGTGAATTAACATGTGACGATCATTAACAAGACAATCATCACATGATTTTCTAAAAGGAAATAAAGGAGAAGTTTAGCCATTTCAAAAGTTAAAGATCGTATGCGCGAAAACAGATCCACCATTTATGATCTTTTCACTGTTCTAAGATTTGTATAAAAATATACAAAAAATATAATAATTGTTTACCTAGTTGTACGGGCCATCTGTAAAGAGGAACCGAGATGGCCCACATGATCTAAGGCTGCTACTTCAAGCCCGCATCGCACGGCGCACGCAAGATTTGATTTGCCAGATTTGGTATTAAAATCATAGTAGTTCTTTTTTTTTTTTTTTGAGAAAAGGGCGGTGCGGCAGCCCTCAAGCCTTAGTAGCCAATCATAGTAGTTCTTACATTTTCCTATATCTTCTAAAATTACATCACCAAATTTTTTCATGTTCATATTTTATTGATACTTGGATCGAATAATTCTACCAGACTGCCGGACAAGCCAGGAGTGCCAGCATATCAGATTGTTTAATACCAGCTTCGAAAGCGACATTATATATATGAATAATATGATGACAGATAGGAGCAAGGTTTAATTACTTGAAGCTCGTGTAGTCAACCGTTGATTTTAAATATAGAAAATAAAAAAATAAAAAGGGTGGGAGGCAAAACGGAGAAAATGATGTTAGCTTTAGAAAACGATAACCAGGATATAGGTACATTTGACACCAGAAAAGCCAATAAGCAATAAGAAACAGCACTCACCCAGGTCAGGTCAGTTTCCCAAACCGAAATAACTAATCTGCAACCTTTTTCATGACTCATATATGTCACTTTTAGTAAAGTAGCTAGTATTACTTTTCTGAGTTGTGTTGGGAAGAAAATAGAAAATGGTTTGCATGTGGTGAGCTGAACCTGGTTGAGATTTCGGGTTGCTTCCATTTTCTTTGTTTCTTGGGGAAGATTGAATGGAAAGAAGATATCTGAAAATGATTTGTTTTTTGGGGGTTGGAAATTTCATGACTGTGAAAGCAGTAGTGCCTCTGTTTATTCTGGTTGACTCTTTGTTCATGTTATGTATAGGTGCTAGCTTTGAATCCATATACGTTCGTTAGGAATAATGAAATAGTTCCGTACTGGATTTTTATTGTTTTCCAACTTTCTTGCTAGATCTAGGCCTACATCAAAATGCAACCAGGTATCCAGATTGAGATCATGATCTTTTGATAGACTATTACCTGCTAATAGCTTTTGACTGAGGATTTGATTTCACCCCCATTTTTGGCAAATGGGTGCCTGAAATTTTTGAATTTGCAGAAGATTTGATCCTGGATAATAGTTTTAAGGGTCAATTCATTTTTATTTTCAACATGAAGAACTTGTAGGGCAGGTCAGATTCTCTCAATTTCTTGGTGTTGGGATTTTCTTTTGGCTTTTGTGAATGCTCAGATGAAACTACAAAGAATATACCTAAACATTTTTTTGATGCATTAGTTTTTCATTGGATGCTGGCAGATCAAGACTCTGATAATCTTTTATTGGAATCATGCCTCCTTTCATGAGCTGCTTTTGCTTCAAGAGTTCCAAAGTTGATAGACATAGGACTGGATATGAGGACCCTATTATCCTTGCTTCAGAAACTGCTTGTAAGTACAGAATTCAATAGTAGTAGCTTTGATTACTTATTACACGTTAGAACTACAAACTAGTTTGAAAGGTTTTTAAATTTCTAGCACTTCAATTACTTGGCAGTTACCGTAAATGAAGTGGAGGCCTTGTATGATCTGTTTAAGAAAATAAGCAATTCCATAATTAAAGATGGCCTTCTACACAAGGTACACTTCTAGCTAAGGTTTGCATTTTGAATCTTTTGATATGTTCCTTGAGATGACTTACTGTTTGATTCATTTTATCTTTGTTTGGTAAGGATTTACTGTTGGATATGAACTCTGAAAGCTATAGTTATACCTTGAAAGTCAAATTAGAATCTTTAACAATTCATTTTTTAAGAAGCCATGGCACTAAATGTTTGACATGACTATATGAACAGGAAGAATTCCAACTTGCACTATTTCAAAGCAGCAGTAAGCAGAATCTTTTTGCAGACAGGGTTGGTGTATTTTATATCATTCTTGATTTGCTTGAATTTATCTTTTAGATTTTCTTTTGGAGATCCTCAACAAATTAAGAGTAGGAAGTGTTACTCATTTGCCTAAGAAACTTTCACCAAGAATCTATTCAAGAATAAAGAAGTAACCCCAATTCAAAATGGAAGATCTATTCTAACACTTAGCATTATGTCATTGCAGGTATTTGATTTGTTTGATGTCAAGCGTAATGGGGTAATTGAATTTGGAGAATTCGTTCGGTCATTGAGCATTTTTCATCCAAATGCTTCTGAAGCAGACAAAATTTCATGTATGATCTTCAATTCCATATTGTGTTTTCTTCTCTTTTCTATTTTCTTTTGCTTGCATTTAGTGTGTGCAGAAGGGATTGTATTCTTCCCTACAATTAACTATCAATCATACTGTATGACTAGCTACTAAATAATGGAAGTATATACTTTGCAGTTGCATTTAGATTGTATGATCTACGACAGACGGGCTACATTGAGCGTGATGAGGTGAAAATCCGCTGCTATTTCTCCTCTTGATTGTAGTTCATGTAGTGTGACATAAGCTATTGTGCTGGTTTCCTACTTTTACATTGCTCCTTGAGTCCTTGTAAACGATAAATGCCATTAACATATGAAGTGATCCATCTTATTACATTCAAATAACAGTACACTGTTGATCTTTCTGAACATTTTGTGCAGAGTAAATTGTGATTCCGAAGAACTTATTTATCTAATAGGCTATATCCCATCATTCACATATTTCCACCTCTCTTGTTCATCTTTTAAAGAGATCTCATTTTTCTGTGTCTATACATGTTGTCTGCAATATTGCTGAGGCAGGTGAAGGAGATGGTGGTAGCCCTTTTAGGAGAATCAGAGCTGGAACTTACCAATGATGTTATCGAATCAATCATTGACAAGGTTCTGATCATTCTGGTCTTTGTTATATGTTGTATTTTACTTGTTATTCAACATCCTTAGCTTCATGTTTCTGTATAGACAATGATGGAGGCAGATTTAAAAGCAGATGGAAAAATTGATCAAGAAGAGTGGAAGGAATATGTGGCAAAGCATCCATCTCTTATAAGGAATATGACTCTTCCATATCTAAAGTGAGTCCTAAAAGGCTATATATTAATTTCACCAGCCCCGGTTTCATTTCTTACTTCTATTCGGCCATAGGCCATTTAGCTCTAATTTAATTGTCTGTTACATACACTTAACATGTAGCCATTCCTGAAATAAGAAATCTTATTTGGTAATTGGAGTATAGACGTCCTGATTAACCAGCAGCTGTCCAACTTATGAACTTCTGCAGTCATTTTTGGTCAACTTAATATGCTTACTCGAAATTACATGTTCATCAAAGTTTCAGAATCTCAAGTTTGTTTTCTGTTTTCTAGGGACATAACAATAGCATTTCCCAGCTTTGTGCTCAACACCGGAGTTCCAGATTAGATACGATTGCATGGTAAAGATAATAGACAGTAGCAAAGCCTTTTCTCCGTGGATGTCTCAACACATCTAGTAGTGAGGCTCCATGTGTAGAGCACAAAGATGATGGAAGGAACCAAAAGAAAGAGAAGTTTAATCCATAGCATAGCCTCCACGTTCAGCAGTATATGTTTTGATCAAGAGTTTCTGTAATTTAACTGTTTAATTTACATAAAATGTACATGTTAGTTTAGAACTTTAGATTGTTTATAGTCTACTGAAATTTGCTTTCCCAAACTCCGGTGAAAAGTTAATTGCTTTTCGTACTTTTCAATTGAAAAATATTCTTTCGATGTCCAAGAATTCAATATTTACCTTGGCTAAGAAGATGACAGTGTTAACCAGCGAGGCTGGTCCTGGGCTAAAGCGGATTAGGCTTGAGTTTATGACTCTCAACGTTGAGCCAATGAGCCTGAAAATATTTGAAAGGGATACATCTTTCCCAATAGTTCGTCGACAGAAGCTTCCCATAAAAGTTTAGAAGGATTGTACTTTCGCCGACGAATAAAGGATTGTACGAATATGGGAAGAAAAAATTTCCTTTCCTTTTATCAATCGTACAAAATCCTTTATCAACATTCAGGGAGAAATCTTCTTCCCGATCCTACAAACATAGGAAAGGAAAATATTTTCCTATTCCAAGCCCCCAAACTGCTGTAAATAGAAGTCTTTCGTAGTTTCATTGGTATAAGGTTAGCTAATATATACACATTGACCTGACGTCCACAACAAGTTACATACTGATACTCCACCGGACTCCGGCGAAGTCTCCCATGATTTCTTTCTCTTTCATTTTCTCTCTCTCTTTCTCTCTCTAAGTAACAAAGGAGTGAGGGTAAAATGGTATTAAAAAAAATTAAAAAACAAAAAAAAAAAATCTTAATGGGGTATTAGGGAAGACCTCCTTAGAGTGTTTTGGGTAAGAGGGAATTAAAAAAACTTAATGGGGTAACTGGGAAAAAAATCTCTAAAAATGGGGTAAATGGACAAAACCCCAAAAGAAATTTAAAATTTTATAAAAATATGGTTTTTTTTTTTTTTAACTTCTTCTATTTTGCTTATTTAGATGTAGATTTGAATTGTTTAAACTAAAATTATATGAGTTTATTAATTGATCAAGGAAATTATGTTCAACCTTATCCAATTATGGAAATAATTATTTTTAAGTTGAGTTGTTTTATTTTCTACTATTAAATTTACATCACACGGTTGTTGAATATAATTTCTTACTGACCAGGTAGCTTATAGAATTTTCTAAAAGTTTTTTTTTTATCAGAATTTTCTAAACGTTTTGTACCAATCCTTTTAGGATTGGATTATATGACATGAATAGGATTAAAAAAAAAAACCAACTTTATCTAAATTTTGAATCTAGAAAAGTAAGTTTGGGCTTTCACAAAAAGACAAAAAAGTAAGAGTTTGGTGTATATTTTTCTCAAAAGTTCAGTCACCGTCCCCAAACTATGCTGCCAAGGCCAATTTGATACCCGAACTCTCAAAAGTATCAATGTGATACCCAAACACGTATTTTGACATCAACGTGATACTTCCGTCAAAATTCTCTAACTGCTCCATTTGTTTGCTGACGTGGCAAGCACGTGGGTCCCATGTGATATTTTTATCAAGGGCAGAATGGTCTTTCACTAGAACTAATTAAAAAAAAAAAAAAAAACTGGATCGGTGCAACTACACACTCTCTCGACTCTCATTTTCCCCAAATCACCTGTGAGAGAGAGAGAGAGGCAATTCAATGTCGGACTTCATCCCCTGATGAGATGATCCTCCAAATTCGCTCAATCCCACTTCGAATCGGCCTATATGAACCAAACCCTAACCTGCTCACTCCTCCTTTCAATCTCCACCGAAACCGATCTGGGGTTTCTTGAATTCTCACTCCTCCTTTCAATCTCCACCGAAACCGATCTGGGGTTTCTTGAATTCGATCTGGGGAGGGTGATGTTTGGTAGATGTAACGCTCACCCATGGCTCGGAGATGGCGGTCCGGCGGCGGTCTGCAGATACCAGCGGGGCAGAACACTTGGTGGTCAAGCGGCGGTGGCCGTGGTGGGGATGGGCCAGGCTTGGCTGGAGGCTTATGGTCTTCCTCTTTCCTTGCAGCTCGCATCCCTAGAACTGGATCGGCTTCCCTTCGGAGACCGTACTTCCGCCGTAAAGCTTGCCTCCCCTTTAACCCGACCCGACTGCGACGTCTTGCTATTGGGCTCCTGCAATGGGCTCCGTTTCTCCCAAAAAGAAGATCGGTGAAAGAACGTGGGCAAGAGGTGTTGTTCTGCACTGATGCTACGCTGGGGGATTTGAGGAGTTGGTGTTGTAGTTGTTGTTATTTTTTTCCTTTTTTTTTTTTTTTTGCAATCTGAGATTGGTGCTCGCCGGATTGGAGTGCGTTGATGTCCGGATTGGGTGATTGAGGTATCAAGGTGTTATTGTAAACGAGAAGCTGCATTGGGTAATTGAGGACTACAATCCCGAGTTTGATGACGAGGAGGATCCTATTGTTGTCTTTGATTTGGAGATGGAGGAGTTTCGGAGACTGCGGCTTCCGTTTCCTAAGGTTGAAGGAGATGACAGTGTGAATTTCAGTGTTGCGGTTTATTGCAGTGAAGGGTGTCTGTGTCTATGGCTTTATGGAAGTCTTGCTGCCTCTGGTTATGTTGATTTTTGGGTCATGGAAAGGTATGGAGACAATGACTCGTGAGATGTTCTGCTGCAGAGTTGGAGTTGGTAAGGATTCGTGGACAAGAAGAGGAGGAGCGTGGTACCTATATGAATGAAGCCGAGCAAATGTTATGGACATGAATATATGATGATTTTATATGACCACAGTCTACTTTCGCTTGGGATGGGGAGAGAGATTGAAAGTCTGGAAAATAGAAAACCGGATCGATCGGCTTTACCGGCTCCGGCAGTAATAATGAAAGCAATATTGAAAAAAAAAATTAATTAACAAAAGAAAAGGGTAAATTGGTCATTTAACCTTTTTTTGGGATCCATGTGCTTGCCACGTCAGCAAACAAACGGAGCCGTTAGAGATTTTTGACGGAAGTATCACGTTGATGTCAAAATACATGTTTGGGTATCACATTGATACTTTTGAGAGTTCGGGTATCAAATTGGCCTTGGCAGCATAGTTTGGGGATGGTGACTGAATTTTTCTCTTTATGAGAATATTTTGGGGGGCTCGACAGCACGCACCCGACCTCATCAACAGACGCCATCCTCTGTACAATACTGTTGTTTTTCGATGTAAGTAGTGCTCCAATTTGTCTAATGATTTGCTTAGTTGATTTTTTGATTTGCTTTATTGGTTTGTTTATCTTCTTAATTTATCCAAGGCCTAAGAAACTCGAAGAAAATACAGTTTGTTTTGAATATAAATTCAAGGCCCCCATTAAATTGGGTGTGATAAAGGAGAAGAATTTACTTTGCTGTAGTTGAATTACTGTTGTATGTTCGTGGGTTCATTAGATAAATCTGGACTAATTGCTAGAATCAAGCCTCTTCCTCCCAGAGGGTTCTAGGACATGATGCCAAGATGAATTAAAACAATTGACAGTTTTTCCCAGGGGGTTGGAGGGTGTCAGTTTTATTGATTGACCCCTCTTTTTCCTATGCCAAACATCCGAGGAATTTCTTTCCTAATCTGCAAAATTTATCTTCTGCTGTTTGGAAGATTCTGACGGCAGCTTTTAGAAGCTGGGGAGCTATAGCTGCTTGTTAAATAATCCACACTAATTTGGATTTTGAGTACTTTCCAAAACTAAACATAAACATTTAAACATGTGCTAGGAGAAAGGCCTTTCCTTATTGATTTAAGGCTAACTAGCGGGCTATATATATATATATATATATATATATATAAGCACCTTGACTCTGATGACCACAACTAATAATTTTCATTCTCCACTTGATATCAGTTATTTGAGCATGTCCCCTGAGAGGCATTATTTTTGGAGTGGTGTCACAGATACACATCCAAGAGATCCAAGGTTAGCACCCGAAATTAAAATCCCACGCGGTGCGGACACAAAAATTAGACTTGGTTACTACAAGATATACGGACGAAGCTGGGTTGACGCTCCAGATGCCACCGTTTTTTATCCTGCAAAGCTCATAGCTCGTACACTACTTTTAGTTTCTCTCTCTGCTGTCAAAAAATCATCCAAAAGGCGTTATTATACCAAGCTGCTGGCCGAGCAACTTTTGAACATTGGTGTCCCGGGACATGAGCAGCCAGCTGTTCTTGAGAAACTATTTGGTGTGATTGATGTCACCGTCCCTGGGAGGCATATTATTGTGTTCTTAGGGGATGTGACCATCCACCTCTTGGACAATGCAAGTAATCTTGGCGCAGGGGATGTCACTCTACCCTTATGGATCAATGGAAAGTATACTGATGATCAGCAAATTATGCTTCAAAGGCTTACAATGGAATCCAGGTATGATGTCCCCAAGGTTACTCCTGCAACTAAATCTTCCATTGAGGACTTGGAGAAAGTGAGACTTGATAGTTTGGAAGTTACTGTTAGACAGATGCCATGTACTATTTGTATGGAGGGCCTTGATACCTCTGGTGATGTAAAAAAAGGGATTGATCATCAGCAGCATGTGATTGCTCGCTTGCCTTGCTTGCATATCTATCATGAAGATTGCATTGTCCAGTGGCTCAAGACTAACCACAGGTGTCCCTTGTGCCGATCCCCAATTGTGGAATTGCACAAGGCATCAAAACCCCCATTGAGGCTGCATTGGTCATTGCTCATGATGTCTGCAGTTGGTATGCTGACTGCTACACTCATTCCCAGATTGTTGAACCGGAGCTAAGGATGAAATATCAGCAAATCATTTATAATGCAGTGCTAGTGGCCATGTATTTGGCTTTTAAATTAGTCTTCAAAGCATTTGGATTTTCTGTAGATGGATGAAGATAGAATTTAACTTATGTTGTGTGTGTGTGTGTCTGTGTTTTATTACAACTTTCAAGTGTCTGTGGCAACTAAATGAAATTGATCTGAATAAACTTAGTGTTGAAGTTTTAATGGGGCATGAGAATACTTCTCTTGTGCAATCCAAGAGGGATCTTTTTCGTTTGTTAATTACTTCAATTATTAACAACAGTTTCTTATTCTTCGTTAGTCAAGGGAACTTTTGCTGGCAGGAGGTGCTGTTGATAGTATGGTTGATAATTATGTAGTTACGTACTACTGTAACTTGCATATGATCACGGTTTTTTTTTTTTTTCTTTCCTGGAGGTAGAGGGTTTTTCCTGTATAGTCCTGCTCCATGATCTTCTGGATTTCTCTGTATTGCACTAGTTTTTCAGGTTTTTGATGCTTGCTTGATTTCCTAACGCAAGGTTTTTAAAATTTCAAAACATTTCGTGTAGATGTAGTGCCATTGGCCATGTACTGGGCTGCTAAAATTGTTTCTTCAAAGCATTTGGATTTTCAAGAGTATATGCAAACAGATTTAAACTTTTTTATGCATGTATTGTTGGTATATACTGTTACTGTGAAATTGTGGAAATTGAGTAGAATTGATCTGAATAATGTAGTACTTTTAACTTGTTAAAAGCATGACAATACATCTCTTGGCCAATCATACAGGGATCTCTTTTGTTTGTTAATTGCTTCAGTTGCTACTAACAGTTTCTTATTCTTCCTTGGTGCATATCTCGTCAATGGTTGCTTTTGCTGCCAGGAGGTGCTCTTTTCTTTACTCTTTCCTTTGCAGTTGTCGGCTTGGATGTTGGTACTTAATTTACTACTGAAATTTGCACTTGTACGTGTGTGATCGCACTTCTAGTTTTTTCCAGGAGTTATGTGATGCTTGCAATTACAGGGCTTTTCCCCTCTATATTGAAGTGTAGTTCTGTGGCTTTGAATTGCAATGTGCGTGGTCTTACAAACGGAGTTGAAGAAGTATATATGGAAGCAGGTTAGGTTATAATTTCAGCATTTCAACTAGCAACTTGAATTTAAATTTAAAAAAAAAGAAAAACATACTATCAAATAAATGAAGTTACTTGTACCACCACTTGATTTGATTTACAGGCTACAAAAGTTTGTGAAAGCTATCTTGCTCAGCTGCAACAGTACAGGTATGATTCAAGAAATCGTTGTACCATGCTTATTCCAGTTAGTTATAATATCCAGTAAACTAACTTCGTTTTATATGAATCTTCATCTTATGGATATGGATATCTACTATTTACTATTTGTGAAAGCCTACCCACAATCTATGATTTTGCTCTCCATAAATTACAATGATAGTTCAGTTAATCTACATTACTGAACTTTGACATATCACATGATTGCTTCATAGCTTCTAAACATTTATTATTATGCATGATACACTGCTCAGCTCCAGAGCTCCTCATATTTTATTTCGGTCTTCATGATTGGTGTCTGAGTCTCTCCTCTATACAAATGGACTTCGAGCCCCATCTTAATGAAAATCTTAATTAGAATTCATATTAACATTATGTGAAAAGAGATTAAAAAAACCAATTAATTTTCCATATAATCCTAGCCAAAACCTCTTATACTCAATCCAATGCTAACCCAAAACGTATATGATTTTTAGTTTGGTTTCTATTTCTCAGGGACATTACCTATATCATTTCTCAGCTTTTTGCTCGACACTTGGTTCAAGATTAGCTATGATTCATTGCAAACATAACAGACACTTGCAGTGCCTTTTTCTCGATCACAGATGCAGAAGACATCAAGTGCTAGCCTCTGCAGAGCATAAAGTTGATGAGAGGAGCCAAAGGAAAAAAAAAAAAACCACTATAGATTATTCCATAGCATAGCTTCCGCATTCAGCACTCTAGTGTTTCACCGTGTGGGTTCTGTAACTGTTCACTTTTCGATAAAAAGTACATTATTATTAAACTAGATTGTTTATAACTTCAACTCTGGTAAAACCTCATTAGTAGCTCTATTATTTTCTTTCTGACTTGAAATACATATCATCAATAGATGTCCAAGCTAGAGCTCAATAATTTTTCCTTTGTTAAGAAGTGTCCACTGTTGGCACATTAACATAATCACGTAAGAAGATTTCATTTGACAGGAACTAGTTCTTTTTGTGTGTGTGTGTGTGGGGGTGTTTACAATGGAAGATATATTGATGATCGTCAAGGTATGTACGTACCTAAGGCTTGAAATGGAAGCCATGTATTCAGATGTCCCCATGCTTATTCGTGCTACTGAATCGTCCATTGAGAGCTCAGAGAAAGTGGGACTTGATAGTTTGAAAGATGCTGTTAGACAGATGCCATCTACTATTTGCATTGAGGGCCTTGATCACTTTGATGCTGCAGAAGAAGGGACTGATCATCATCAGCATATGATTGCTCGCTTGCCCTGCCCACATACTGACATACATGTCATGCAGATTGCAATCATTGCATTGTCCAGTGGCTCAAGACGAATTACGTGTGTCCCTTGCCGATCCCCAATTGTGGAAGTGGACAAGGACGAGCCACCAAAACCCCTATTGAGGCTGCATTGGCCTTTGCTCATGATGTCTGCGGTTGGTATGCTTACTGCTACGCTCATTCCCATATTGTTGAACCGGAGCTAAACATGAAAATATCAGCATATCATGCATAGTGCTGCCATTGTATATCCATGTATTTGGCAGTTTAATTAGTTTCTTCAAAGCGTTTGGTGTTTCAGAAGTAAAAGCAGACAGTACTAAACTTTTTTATGTGTGTCTGAGTGCGTGTTAGTTACAACTCTCCCTAGTTTCCGCTTCTGTGGAATTTAAGCTAAATCAGTTTGAATATACCTAGTTTTAAACTTGTTATGGTGCATGACAATACTTGCCTTGTGCAATCGAAGAAGGTTCTTTTTTTGTTTGTTACGTTTATTATTTCAATCACTACTAACATATATATGAAGCAGTCCCTTTTTTCTGCATTTCAGATGATACGCACTGTCAAAGAACAAATTTTCATGCACACAATTTGGTTCCAAATATATGTAGGCTATATGAAGCAGTCCATCTTTTTTGCATTTCTATATTTCCACATTATTTTGTTCAACTTTTAAACTTCAAAGGGATCTGATTTTTATACTGCATCTGATTGGTTTCTACCTATTTATGAATTTTCTTCCTTTTATTGCTATGAAAATCGAAGGTCAAGGAGATGGTGCCGGCCATCTGCACTTCTGAGATCAGATCTGGTACTTGCCGATGATTTTATCGAATCCTTTTTATTATTCTACACTTTGTGATATGTTGTATACTTATTCTATGTAATTGCTTCATGTTTCTATAGGGAGTAGGGACAATGATGGAGACACATTTACATGGAGATGGGAAAATTGATCAATAAAAGTGGAAGGAATATCCATCTCTTATAAGGAATATTATTTATTACTCGCAATAAATTAAACAACAAAAGTAATTAAAAGCTTTAAGTAAAAAAAACCGGCCTGGGCAGGGCCCAAAAAAGCCCAAGCCCAAGCCCAAGCACTACCCAACGATATAAGGGAGACCCGGCCCACTAGCCAAGTCCAGCACCGGCCCACCCAAGCCACCACCAACGTGCCACCACCCCTGCTGCACAACCACCGCCGTCGAACAGCCTCAGCCACTACGCCACCGTCCCCATCGTACCAGCAGAATGCAGCACACACCAAGACCACCAACCCACCCAACCTAAGAACTGGATAACAACCAGATCCAAGCCGAAGCAGGTAACCCAACCTTTGCCCCCCTAACTTTAGTGGTTAAAGGAATGTTGTAAAGAGAGTTGATTATGTGGTCAATTGAATAAGCTTCCATTCCGAAAGGCTCTACCGCCCAAAAAGAAGAACCAGATCCCAATTCCAAATTCAAATAGGAGACACCATGACCATCCATTATTATGGAATTTTTTTATCATCTTCAATCGAGGCACATGTGCACGTTACTTGGCACAAATTCGATATTCATTCCCCTAAATTGGTGAAACTGAAGATATTACGTATCAAAAACCCAATTACGGCCAAATTAGCATCTATCCATCTCCATTAAACAATACATCCTTTAGTTTTTATTAGGAACAAAACTCAGGCTCATAGGGGACAGAGAGTCATAAATATTTTCAAATTCAGAAGTTGAATGCTTCCCAATTTAGCCCCCCATTTTAAGTCACATTGTACACGTACATAAATCCAACAGCCTCTCACATTAGTACTGACAAAGCCTGATGGGCTGTGTCTGCATGAAGCAGAGACTTGAATGTGAAAACCCAACTGTTCTTGCTTCTCAAACCTATTGTAAGCTTCCAGTAATCTATTTTCGTTTGCAACTTATCAATTTTGGGTTCGTGTGACCTCATTATATTAGTTGGAATATACTTACATAAGAGTAATTCTTTGCATTACATCCTTGGGTTTTGCAGTTAAGGTGAATGAGATAGAAAATTTGTATGAGCTGTTCAGGAAGTTAAGCAGTTCTATAGTTGATGATGGGCTTATAAGCAAAGTACGTTTCATGTCGGTCGATCTTCTAGTCAGAAACCCTTAAATATATCGTATATATTGCTTCTCCATTTACTGCGCGCATTACAAGTTAATTATTAAATTGTTGTTTCAGTATTCAAATTGATAATTGAAGATTGACCTTCTAAATTATACTAATTTACATACATATAAGATTTCAGGAAGAGTTTCAGCTCGGATTGTTCAGGAACAGCAAAACACAGAGTCTCTTTGCAGACAGGGTGAGCTTCCTCCCTTACTTCAGTTTGACAATAACGTACAATTACCTTGAGCATGAGTGCTAAGTTCTAACAACTTAAGTAGGCCTTGTTTATCCCAATAGATCTTCGACATGTTTGATTCAAAGCACGACGGGGTAATAGAATTCGAAGAGTTTGTTAAATGTCTAAGTGTCTTCCACCCTGAAGCACCAAGAGCAGAAAAAGTGTCATGTATGCAATTTTGGATATTTTCATTTCACTATGTGTATTTGTTGTATCTTGACTTGACATGAACTGGTGTGGTGTGGCAGTTGCATTTCACTTGTATGATATATCGCAGACGGGATTCATTGAACGCGATGAGGTATCAAATATTCAAATCACACTTAAATTCTAGTTCCTAGTATTTCCTGATCGACTAGATAATAACATATATATCCGATCTTATTTCAAATTTTCAACATCAGGCATTTGATTTAATTAATAGATATACACATGAAGCACTCATGCTTTTGTACTTACATGTTGATAGGTCAAAGAAATAGTTATGGCGCTTCTGAAAGAGTCAGACTTGATCTTATCTGATGACATTGTTGAAGCCATTCTTGATAAGGTATTAAGCCATACAAGATGGTGCTAGCTATATCTAATCATTTATCTGTCTTGATAGTGGAAAAATTAAGTACACCTTTTGCTATTTCACTTCATAGACATTCAAGGAAGCGGATTTAAATGGAGATGGAAAGATTGATCTGGAAGAGTGGAACCAACTCGTGGATCAAAATCCATCCTTATTGAAGAACATGACAATTCCATACCTCAAGTAATTCCCCATTTAGTCCATATATTAACAGAATGTACTGCATGTACGTTCCATTTCATTACAACCATCACAAAGCTATGTTTAACTGTTTTTGTTGGTGTGATTTTTGATCTAATGCAGGGACATCACAACTGCTTTTCATAGTTTTGTGCTGAGATCAGACATTGAAGATGACACCAACTACTAATTCAGCTGACACACCCATTTGAGTGAATGTAATTAGCACCAGCAGACAAAATTCCAATGTATCTAGCTATGAGAACGAAAAAGAATCTTCGACTCATTTTAGAAAACGAAAAGAACCCATACGTAATTTTGGTCCTTCAAATATGGTAATATATATCCTGTAAATGACTTGATCGCATGAGATCATGAGAATGCATGATGATTAAGTTTCGATGGCAATGTTAATACTTTGATCACAAGGCATTAATGAGGATAGGTTCTATAGGATGGAAAAAATTTCTTGTGATTACGTTCTTAGACATTCCTTGTAAAATGTCTAGGTTCCTATACAAGATCGTCTCAAAAAATTAGTAAAATCGAAATGTACGTACATTATGTAAAAACCTATGACTAATCCAATTGTTAATGAATCCCAAGGTTGCCTTGTTCTTCTGAAATAAGGATTAGATTCAATTTCCGGATTATTGTGTCCAGTTTCACTTTGAGTAAGGATTGACACATACCATGTACAAGTACTCGAGAGTTTTATTATGGATTTTTACTAATGATCATATTTTGAACTACATCTCCTCCATTCTCCATTAGTTGTAAGTCTCATCAGTGCCATGCCTCCAGATAGGTTTTATGTTTGCACACTAGTGTCGCAAAGAGAACCATGTCGAACCCTCCCCATCTATTTTGGTACCAACATTAATTCCAATCCAATGGGTGTTCTACAAATCAGACCTATTACAACATCTCTATAGTCCCTCACCCTGGTTATCGTGACGGTCTACTATCTGAAAAGAGTAAGTATACGGAGTTCCTTGGTAGCTAGGAGACTTTCCTTGGGTGTCCCAGAAGATAGCCAGCGGGCTATCATTGTAGATATACTTGAGGTGCTTGAAGTGGCCGTCCCCAAGCTTCCTATTCTTGTGAACATTATCGAGGTCGGCCATGGCGTACGTAATTGGGTCAAATTTATTCCTGCAACTAAATCATCATTGAGAGCTTGGAGAAAGTGCGACTTGATAGTTTAGAACTAGAAGCTATTTCATCGACTTGTGTTATTTGTATGGAGGGCCTTGCAGAACGTGGTGTTGATCAACTGATTTATCGCTTGCCTTGCTCACACCTTTACCATGGAGCTTGCATTGTCGACGGGCTAGAAACGAGTCACTTGTGTCCCTCGTGGCTAGCACGATTTTAAAATCTTAATTTGAACAAATAAAAATTAATTTTATTTAACTATTTAGAAAATTAAAATAAATTAAGTTCTACAACGTTTTTCTTTCTTAATCTTAGCTTTTTTAAGATTAGTTTTCTAATAATTTTTTATATTCCACTATAAGAAAGAAAGAACGAAAAAAATAACTCAAAATATATTGTTTTTAGTATATTATTGTGAGATTAATCTTTATTAATATAATGAAGATTTAGTATCATATTATTCTTTCCTTCATTCTATAGTTGTATTATGATGAGATTAGTCTTTATTAATAAACATATATTTAATATTTAGAAAAAATACTTATGTTTTTTTTTTGACATAAAAAGGACTTCATTCATAGAGGTGAAAGCTACCTCAATTGATTACAATCATACTTTAGTACATCCTCCAGGAAATCCGGAGGTTTAATAAACCACATAGAGCCATGACTAGTTGCATAAGCTGCATTAGCCAAACAGTGAGCCACACGGTTACAAACCCGTGAAGTATGTTGCACTAAAATATCAGTTTTGTAGGTGAGTTCCTGACGAATATCATCAAGCAATCTTTCATCATTGACATAAGTGAATTGTGCATCAGCAATACGAGAAACTGCTTCCAGACAATCAGTTTCGATAATGACATTGCTAACCTGCATTGTAGCGACCAGCTTCAATCCCTCCTTTATAGCACACAACTCCACTTGTCGTGCAGAAGCAACAGCTAGAACTGGGGTAGCAAAAGCAGCACGAAAGTGACCTGCATCATCCCGTAAAACACATCCCACACTCCCCTGAGAAATACTTGGGAGGAAACTACCATCAACATTTAGTTTCCAAGTACCTATGCCTGCCGGTTTCCAGATTTGCTTCTGTTTTGGATTAACAGGTTTCGTCACCTGTTGTGCTTTGCCATATTCCTCCAGCCAAGCGAACGAGCTAAGTACCAAAGCCTCAGCCGACTGTTTGGTATTATTCCACAACATATTATTTCTATTCCTCCACAAAGCCCAAATGATCATGAGGAGTTTGGCAAATAACTCCTTCTTTAGATGCATAGCATGTTCGAAAAGCCACTCTTTAAAATTCATTCGATTCAATAAACGTCTTCCCAAATTAAACGGGGGTGCATTCAAAATGGCAGTTGCTATAGGGCATTCACAGAAAACATGGGAAGTGTCTTCGTATGCATGAGAACATAAAAGGCAATGAAGATCACCTGTGTAGCCTTTTGTACTGAGGTTTGCTCGTGTAGGAAGGAGATTTGAGCAAGCACGCCATGCACAAATTTGAACCTTTCCCGGTACTTTTGCCTTCCAAATCTTCTGCCATAACTCTGCATATGGATTACCCTGAGATGTAGAGGTCAATACTTGCTCTAACACTTTTGCCCTAGCAATCCAATAAGCAGTTTTTACAGAATAGAAACCTTTTTTTTCCGGACTCCAACAAGGTCTATCACATAAATTCCTTCTACTAAGAGGGATACAAAGCACTTTCTGAGCAACCTCAGGTGGGAATATGGCATGAACCGCAGCTGGGATCCACTGTCTTATGTTGGAATCAATCAAGTCCGAGACTAACTCAAACACACAACTTGGAGGTTTCTGAATCAAAAATTGATGGCAATCGGGAATCCATTTGTCCTTCCAAATATTTACTTGAGTACCATTGCCAATGCTCCACTGTATTCTAGCTTTCAGTACCGGCCTGCCACTTAAAATACTTCTCCAAGAGAAGGATGGAGAGTCCCCTAGTTCAGCTTCCCAAAAGGAGCAGGTGGGATAATATTTTGCCTTATACAGTCTTGCAATTAACGAGTGAGGATTGGACAACAATCTCCATCCTTGTTTTCCAAGCATAGCCAGATTGTATGCATAAATATTTTTGAACCCCATACCACCTTCTTGCTTTGTGAGACACAATCTCTCCCAACTCCTCCAATGTATCTTTCTCTTGTTATTTGTATCTCCCCAAAAGAATGATGCACAAAGTTGATGAATATCATCACAAAGAGCCTTTGGCAATAGGTAACAGTTCATTGCATACAATGGCATAGTCTGAGCCACTGCTTTAATAAGGATTTCTTTACCAGTTGCACTCAAGATCTTTGCCTTCCAACTGACCAGTTTTTTTGTTAATCTTTCTTTGATATAAGCAAAAATAGCTTACTTGGATCTTCCAACCCGCATAGGTAGTCCCAGATACTTGTCATGCTCCGTGACACATTGAACACCAAGAATAGAAGCTAATTCTTGTTTCCTGTCATCCATAACATTATTACTAAAGACAACACTGCTTTTCTGGAAGTTCACCTTCTGTCCTGAGGCCTTTTCATACGTATCCAGAATAAATTTGTATTGTACACATTCTGCAGTGGTCGTAGACCCAAATAAGATGCTGTCATCTGCAAAGAAAAGATGATGCAAAGTAGGTGCTTGAGGACACATAGTAAGCCCCTGAATAGTGTGTTGTTGCACAGCTCGGGAGATTAGGGCTGACAGCCCCTCACTACACAGTATGAATAGGTAAGGTGATAAAGGATCACCTTGTCTGATGCCCCTCGTAGGGGTAATTGTAGAAGAAGGCTCACCCTGAATGAGAATAGAATAGCTCACAGATGTCACAAATTTCATGATGATTTGAATCCAGTGATCGGCAAAACCCAACTTTGTCAGAATGGCAAATATAAAAGACCAGTCAAGTCGGTCATAAGCTTTAGAAATATCAAGCTTCAGAGAGAAAAAACCTTCCTCCTGATGTCTCAACTTATGCATGAAGTGTGCAGCCTCATTGGCTACTAGAGTATTATCCGAGATCAATCTACCCGGAACATAGGCACTCTGCAATGGGGACACAATTTCAGGAAGCCAGACTTTGAGTCTATTTGCTACAACTTTCGAGCTAATTCTGCAAATAACATTGCAGAGAGCTATAGGTCGAAAATGCATCGCTTCTTTGGGATCACTGATCTTTGGTATTAAGCATAGGTAGGTATAATTCGATTCGAACCACATATCCCCATGAGTAAGCAAATTTTTCACTGCCAGACAAACATCATGATTGACAATATCCCAATACTTTTGATAGAAAAAAGGAGACATACCATCTGGCCCCGGACTTTTGGATGGGTGCATTTGGAAAAGGGCTCGCTTGATCTCTTCATCTGTGTATGGGGCTACCAGCATTTCATTCATTTGATCTGTGACCTTACAGGGCGTAGCATCGATTACCATTTGCAAAGCATCCATATTGACACTTTCTGCTGAGAAGATTTTCTGAAAATATGACTTCAGTAACCTTTCAATGTCACACTGTTCAGATTGCCATGCATTGTTTTCATCTAACAGTCCTCTGATTGTATTCTTACTCATTCGATTGCTTGCCTTCCTATGAAAATAAGTAGTATTCCGATCGCCTTCTTTTAACCAAAGAGCACGAGACCTTTGCTTCCAATACTTCTCTTGGAGGGCAAGTAAGTGACTATATTGAACATGCAACAAACGTTGTTCTTCATACAGTTGGATAGAGTGAGGCTGCTTCATCAAGTCATTTAGCTTTTCCTGGATCACTCTCATCTCAATTTGTTGTTTGTTGAAATCAACACGATGCCATTCAACTAGCCTTTGCCCTACTGCCTTCGTTTTACTTCCAATTTGTTGTAGAACGTTTCCTGTTGTAGGCATTGCCGATTCCTGTTTGATTATGGTCAGACATTCCTCCCGACCGAACCAACTTTCTTCAAACCTAAAAGGTCTTTTAAACTTCCTCCGGCTCTGTGGTTCCTGGTATGCCTCAATGAGCAAAGGACAATGATCAGACTCTGATGGACTCATAGTGATAACCCGGCTGCATGGGAATTTATCTCGCCATTGTACCGTTTGAAAACCTCGATCAAGACGCTCCTTGGTGTATCTGTTTGACCATGTGAAACGACTACCAACGAAGCCCATATCACTGAACCCACATCCAGTCATGGTTCTTCTGAATTTTTCCATGGCAGCCAGTGCTCGGGGAGGCCCTCCCGACTTATCTTTTCTTACCATCACTTCGTTAAAATCACCTGCCATTAACCATGGCAATGAACAGACCTGGGCTGCTAGGGCATCAATCAGCTGCCATGTTCGATCTCGTCCTCCACGGGCAGCTACACCATATATGCCAGTAAAGCGCCAGATCTCGGTTCCTACCTTGCCTACCTCAACGTCTATATGGTTGGATGAATGGCTTCTCACATGTACATGAGTTTCCTCTGTCCACATGATGGCCAGGCCCTGTGAATCTTCCTCGTGAGCGACACAGAAGCTGTCCTTAAAACCAAGTCGCCTTGTGAGTGAGTCAATGGTACTCTTTTGGGCTAGGGTTTCAGAAAGAAAGATAAGGGTTGGTTTCTTCGCGAGCACGATATCCACTAGGGCTCGTTGGGTTTCAGCATTTACTATTCCTCTGCAGTTCCATACCAGTATGTTGCCTTGCAGCATCCCGGCAGATTTGGTACCACCGTAGTCGGCAGTTTTGGTGGCAGCGCACAGAAGATGGCGACGCCTTAGGGTTTACCTATCCATAATATTAGGAAAAAAAAAACTTATGTTAAGACAAGGATATAATGTTTTATTTCACTATTTTGACAACATAAAAGAAATAGCATTGGTGGAATTGTCATGAGATTTTAAATAAAGAGGTCTAATATTCAAATCTCATCATTGTAGTTTTTTAATATTTTTAAAAATAAAATGAAATTTTGTGTTTGTAACGGGCCGGCGCATAATATGTCGTGCTCGGGCCGAGCCAATGGGCCAATATTCCTAGGCCCAACCCGGCCCGTTATTCTAATGTGCTCGGCTCGTGCCTGGCCACTAACGGGCTTGGGCTATGCCGAGCCGCTTTTAAGCGTGCCGGGCCCGTGCCGTGCTCGTGCTTAGCGGCCCGTTTGCCACCTCTAATCTGAACAAAGCTTAAATTACGATATGTGTGATTATTATTACTATTGAGGATTCAACTCATTTATTTGTTCCTTCGCTCAGCATGTTTGGCAATCGTTGTCATGCTGTTTTGGTACTTCTTTACCAACTTATGGCTCAATTGGTGATTTATGGAGTATAATTGTTGGTAAACTGTTTTCTCCTCAACTAAAAAATTTATGGCTTGCGGGCTGTCTGTTTCCTTTCATGGCTATTTGGATTTTGGAAAACACGTAATAAACTTTGTTTTAATAATAAGAGGCCTTCTCTTATGCGTGTTTTCGCTCTATTAAATCTTTGTTGCGGTTTGCTGCTCCTCACTTGCCTGGATATTCCCGCGATGTGTTGGACTCTCAGTTGCTAGTGAGCTTGGGAATCCAACCAGTTTCTCACAAATCAGTTGCTCCGCAGTTTGTTCTTTGGCATCCCCTTATTTTTCCATGGATTAAGCTTAACACTAATGGGTTAGCTAAAGGTAATCCTAGTCCTGCAGCTTGTGGTGGTGTTTTTCGGGTTGCGAATGGTCAATATGTTGGAGGTTATTGTCAAGGTTTGGGTCAGCAATCAGCTTTCTTTGCGGAGTTAATGGGAGTTATAATTGGTATTGAGATTGCTTTTCGAATGGGTTGGCATTGTATTTGGTTGGAGAGTGATTCGACGAGTGTTCTTGCATGTATTTCCTCTACCTCATTTGAACCTCATTGGCCACTGCGCATTGCTTGGTTGAATTGTTTATCTCGCATTCAGTCAATGACATTTCACTGCTCTCATGTTCTTCGCGAAGGCAATTTTGTGGTAAATAGGTTAACAAATTTGGGTTTGGCTTCTTCGTCTCTGATTTGGCATGCCTCGCCTCCACCCGAGATCTCTCCATACTTGAGAATGGATGACCAGGGGTTCCCTTATTCTCGTGTTTCTTCTTGATGTTGATTTGGGCTCCCTAGAGTTTATTTCTTCTTTATTTCTCTGTTCCAAAGATGGAATTTTATTTTTTCCATCTTTTATTTCTTTCTCATGTCTATACTTTTGGAGTTTGGCTTTTGTCCTCCCTTCTCTATTTTGTATTTTGCTTTATTTTTATTTAAAAAAAGGGGGACGGGCGGTAGGCTCCTAGAGTGTGGTAGACCCTTCACCGGGTTTGAGGGTGAGATTTGTTCCCTAAATCGTCTACTTCCGATGAGCTAATATCGCCTCATCTCTTATTTAATTTAAAAAAAAAAAAAACTGCAAATAAAGTACTAAAATTAGTACAGTATCACTCTTCGGTTGTTGGCTTTGAGGGGTCAACCTTGGCTACTGAAGCATCAACGACGACTTCCCAGGTAACAATGGTCTCTGATGAGGCAGCATTAGCTACTGCAGGAGTAGTGGTGTCCGAGGTAGCAGCACTGGTACAGGTTGATTGAAAGGCATCAGCCACAAATATATATATGGCAATGGCTCCGGGTGGATCATAATGAATCCTCCATCGGTCTCAGCCTCAGGCACAACATCAACCCACGCCTTTATCGGCCAAATTGATAATCGTTAAGGCATCCACAAACAAAACGAACTCGGCCAGTTCCTCTCTTTGGTACGTTAAACTCAAAAACTATAGATGGTAGATCTAGATCTCCGATTGGGGGAAAAGATTACAACTTTCTGGGAAAAGAGGCCCCTGCCCAATAGAGAGATGACATCTTCTCCCACAAATCGAGATCATAAACTCCAGATCCAACTACAAGATTCTCCGAGGAAAACATCATGTTCTGGGCTTCTGAATTCGACTGGAGACAAGACACCTTCTTTAGACCTTATATACACTGCCAACTGACCCAAGGTTAGCGATATGCGTAGTTACTAAACTGCCCTTTAGATTTCGTTTTGTACTGCGAGATAACACGATTATTGTTGTAAATTACCCTTTAATATGTACTTAGTCAATGACAAGAATAAACAAAAATGTGTGTATTTACCCGAGATTGAATATTATCTTGGTAAATGTAAAAATCGCCGAGATTACCAAATTTTTTGGATAAATTTTCTCAGTTAATGTATTCCCATCCCGATAATCTGGGTGGGAAAAACTTCGACATTTTGTACATAGACAAAAAGTGTATGTAGAGTTGTAGCACACGCCCCCTCCACCCCAAAATATATAACCCTAATATACAGAAATTTTTCAAAAAGCTTGTCAGTCCACCTAATATATATATGTGACACATTCTTGTGATTGAATTTGAACCATGTCATTCCACTATCGGAAGGCTTGTCAGCTTTTCAAAAATTTATTGTTATAAATTAATACTTAACGCCGTCAAGTTGTCACTCATAACAATTTTTCACGATAGTAAAATTATGAACAACATTTGAAGAACTACCTTTGTTTTTCGTTTCTTTTTAGAGTGATGTTTTTTTTTTTTAGTAAAATGAGTTTAACCCTTTATTGAAATTGAAAGATTACAACGAGACGATGCAAAAAATGCTTAATAATGAAAATAAACAAGACAAAAGGAATATATGCAAAAATTGCATCTGAAATATAAGAAAATATGAATAAAGCAAGAGCAGCAATGTCAAAACGCATAGCTGATTTTACACTATGGATTGCAGTCGTGTAGTGAATTGAGTAGTCGGTGGTTTCACTACCCATGCAAATCCAATGCACGAACTGACAAAAGTCAATTCGGCGCAGAACCGAGGCAATCTTCCACATAAAGATCGAAGCCGGCCAAGGTTGTCGGAATATGGCCATGTTGGCAGACGATCTTTCACCAACAGATACCAAATACTTGGGTCCCGAATCCAATACCAGTAACGCACAAGAGCCCCAAGCCATCATTCTAGAAAATGACAAGCAGGCCAACAATGATAGTGGGGCGTAGTCCAAGGCCAAATCCCACCTGGATCCCAGATCAGGATCCAATTGCAAAAACCACCCGGATCACGATCCAGAACCTAATCTTGCAGCTCAGTTACCACCGCCGGCTCGACATCAAACCAGCCTGCAATTGTCGCACCTCCAACGAGCGCGAAGATGAAGCTCTAGCTCCGACGTCTGGCAACCCATCTAGCATGAAGCTTCCGACATCTCTACCCATATCCCTCAGTCCCCAACAATCTTCACCATTAGCTGCCGCCCAATCGAACCCAACAACCGAAACAGTTAACGCACTCCACTGTCCTGCCGTCTGAATCTACAAGACTTTCGCCGGTGACCAAAGGAAAACACCACGGAAGGAAGCCTTCGATGCCCAATCCTGGGATGAGACCGCCATCGACAAACCTCCTTGAACTTTTAGACGACCGGAAGATGGTTAGCCGCGTCATGTTTTTTTAAGAGTGATTCTAGTTGGATTTCTAAATTTGATATTTAAACATCTCTTACTTATTAAACTTTCAATTCACTTTTCTCAATACTTAAAAACTAAGTACACCTCCTTAATTTTACCAAAACATACTTGATGAATTAAATATGTACATATTTATTCAAAAAAAAAGGAAAAAAAATATGTACATTCAACAATTTGTTTTCTTTTTATTCTTATGATTAATATCAATTTTGGAGGTCTAACTAGAATCATCCTTCTTTTTGAACCCTTTATTTCTTATATATAAATTTTACTTACCTAAACTACAATTTTTCCTCAAGAAGCACCTCTACTTACTTAGGACAAGAGTCCGCCAGGTCATACTGTAACACACATGTATCAACAAACCACATTTTCATTCAATTTTGTCCCAAATCACCCTCGGGACCAGCCACTTGTATCAAAGTTGTATCAAAAGTATATCACAAAAACACATTTTCACTAAATTTTACATCAAATCAACCTCAGGACTTGAGCCCGCAATGTCATGTTGTATCACACTTGTATCAAAACTGTCTGTTGTGTTTATCACCAAAATACATTTTCATGAAACTTTTTCCCAAATCATCATTGGGTCCGGGCCCGCCACGTCATGTTGTATCAAAACTGTATGACACTTGTATCTAAGTTGTATGAAACATGTATCACAAAACACATTTTCACGCAATTTTGCACAAAATCACCATCAGGACTTGAGAGCTCACCACGTCATGTTGTACCACATATGTATCAAAGCTGTATTTAACGTTTATCACCAAAACACATATTCACTCAAATTTTGTCCCATATCACCCTTGCGCCCGCCCTACTACGTCATATTATATCAAAGTTGTATCACACATGTATCAAAACTGTATCAAGTATGTATCACAAGAACACATTTTCACTCAATTTTGTACTAATTCACCCTCGAGCTTGGGCCCGTCACATCATGTAGATACAAAGTTATACACATGTATCAAAACTGTATCAAATGTATATCACAAAAACACATTTTCACTCAATTTTGCACCAAATCACCCTCGAGCTTGGGCTCGCCACATCATGTAGATACAAAGTTGTACACATATGTATCAAAGCAGTATCAATTGTATATCACAAAAACACATTTTCACTCAATTTTGCATCAAATCACCCTCGAGACTCGGGCCATCATGTCATGCTATATCAAAAACTGTATCACACTTGTACCAAGTCTGTATCACCAAAGTTTGAAAAATCGCTAGGCGCTAGTCGGGCGGTGGCCAAGGGACTAGCGTCTAGGTGGTTTTGTATTTTTTAATTTTTTTTATAGCTTTTGTTTATATAATTAAAAATATATAAAGACTTTAAGAGTAATAAAATTGCATCTAGAATATTCAAATTTTTTTGGCATACAAATATACAAAAAAAAAAAAAAAAAAAACTCCCAAGCACAGCCCCTACCTCCTAATCCGCCTGGGTGCCCGCCTAAAATCCAAACACCTAGAGTCACTGATTCTTCATTAGTCGAGGCGGAGAGGCACAGCCCAACGCCTAGACGGCCTGGGCGGTCGAGTTTTAGAACATTGTGTATCACACGTATATCATCAAAATACATTTTCACTCAATTATGCCCCAAATCACCCTCTTGAGGTATGGGCTCGCCACGTATGATGTATCAAAATTATATATATATATATATATATATATATATATATATATATATATATATATATATATATATATATGATTTTTCTCAGGTAAGGATGTCCTTACCTAAGGTTTAGGTACGGATTTGGTGTTTTCACCCACTTTCCGATCACATTTTCACATCTTAACCATTCAGTTTTTAGGTCCTAATGTATAGATCACCTCTGCAAAATTTCAGCCAAATTGGTGATCGTTAAGGGGTCCAAAACTGCAATTTACACGAACGGACCGAATCTGTCGAACCGGAACCGTTCGTATTTATAATGGTAAATTGCAGTTTTTGATACCTTAAAGATCACCAAATTGGCTGAAATTTTGCAGAGGTGATCTATACATTAGGACCTAAAAACTGAACGGTTAAGATGTGAAAATGTGATCGGAAAGTGGGTGAAAACCGGAAATCAGTACCTAAGGCTAGGTAAGGATGTCCTTAGTGTAGCCGGACTATATATATATATATAATTTCACTCAATTTTGTATTTAATCACTCTTGGGTGAATTATATGAAAGTCTTGCTGCGAAAGACTGAAATATGGTTTTGGGCCTGATCCAAAAGGGGACTTGAGGCAAGAGCCCTAACTCGCCTCGACCCAGTTGCTACAATGACTGCTCCGATGTAACTGGGCAGAAACAATTTCCTTTTCTCCCCAATGTACCAAAAAAAAAAAATTTCCTTTTTCTCCGCTCCCTGGAAACAACCCCCCGCCCGCACCCCCCGGGTCTCTCTTCTCTGTGTATTATCACGAAGAAAACAATTGCCTCCATATGTTTTTTTTTTCTTCCTTTTTTAAAAGAAAATCAAAGGATTTCACTCCTACTCTCATTGTGATTCGAACCCATGACTTCGTCATTAGGTAGTGGGTGCTCTAACCACTGAGCTAACACCACTTCGTCATTAGGTAGTGGATTTCACTCCTACCCCCATTGCCTCCATAGTCAAACATGTCTAATGATTTGCTTAATTTCTTTATTGATGTCTCCGCTTGATTTGCCTATTAGGTTTGTTGAATTAGCGTTGCATAATTTCTTTCTTGTTTAAGGTTTTCACAGTGGATAGATTGTTGACGAGTTATCAGTTATGCTATTATGAAGAATAGATGATATATGTGTTGGTGATCCTTTTCCTCCTCCTAGGCTCCTAGTCCTCGGGATAGGGTGGTTCTGGATGTTTAGGATTGTGGGCTGTCATGTGAGGATGAAGGGAGTATATATTAGGGGGACAGAATTGATGTTTACAATTTTTAATAAGAGTAATCTATTTAGTCATGAAATTCACCTCTCTTTTCCCTTCTAGCAGGAATCTTTTTCCTCAATCCTGCACTTGCTAAACATCAACCTCTAATCTGCGACAAAAATAAGCTGCTTAATCTTTCGCTGTTTGGTCTTTTGTTTCAAGTTTTAGGAAAGCAGATTCTTTCCTTATTGACTAGGGTTTTCAGAGAGGGAGAGGGGGAGATTTTCTTCAAGTTTTAGGAAAGCAGATTCTTTCCTTATTGACTAGGGTTTCTTTTCAGAGAGGGAGAGGGGGAGAGAGAGAGAGAGAGAGAGAGAGAGAGAGAGAGAGAGAGAGAGAGAGAGGGAGGGAGGGAGAGAGGCCATTGGTTAGCTAGGTTTTCAAAAATTTCTTCTAATCTACCAATTTATTCTACCCAGTACGTATGCTTGTGATTTTGAGAGAGAGTTTCCTGAACCTTGTCGACAAGTTTTGTGTTTGTCTGTGCTGCCTTTTTCTTTATTGATTTAAAGGAATTTCTCAGTAAAATTTAGTTGATTTAACTACCTACATAAGCACATTGATCCTAACGACCTCTTTAAATTACTGATACTCTTCATTATACATTTAATATCAGTTATTTAATTATGTCCACCGAGAGGCGTTATTTTTCGAGCAGAGTGAGACAAACTCACCCAAGAGATCCAAGAACAGGACCTGGAATCAAAATCCCAAGGGGTGCAGACACAAGAATCAGTTTCAGATTCTGCAAGGTATTTGGACACAGCTGGATTGAGGCTCCAGACGCCACAGTTTTTGATGCTCCAAAGTTTGAAGCTAAAAGAGTAATTACAGTTCTTCTTTCTGCTGTCAGAAAATCATCCAAAAGGCGTTATTACACCAAGATCATAGTCGAGAATCTTTCGAGCATTGGTGTCCCATTACATGAGCAGGACACAATTATTGAAAGTGTATTTAATCTTGCTGAAGTGGCCATCCCTGGTATGCCTATTCTTGTATGGGTTGGGGAGGTGACTGTCTGCCTCTTAGACAGTGCAAGTAATCTTGGCATAGGGGATGTGACCTGCCCCTTATGGTGCAATGGACGATATGTTGATGATCGTCAAGGTATGTATCAAAGGCTTGAAATGGAAGCCATGTATTCAGATGTCCCCAAGCTTATTCCTGCAACTGAATCATCCATTGAGGGTTTGGAGAAAGTGAGACTTGATAATTTGGAAGATGCTGTTAGACAGATGCCATGTACTATTTGTATGGAGGGCCTTGATCACTTTGATGCTGCAGAAGAAGGGACTGATCACCAGCATATGATTGCTTGCTTGCCCTGCTCACATACTTATCATGGAGATTGCATTATCCAGTGGCTCAAGACGAATTATGTGTGTCCCTTATGCCGATCCCCAATTGTGGAAGGGGGTGAGCCATCGAAGCCCCCATTGAGGCTGCATTGGCCTATGCTCATGATGTCTGCGGTTGGTATGCTGACTGCTACGCTCATTCCCAGATTGTTGAACCGGAGCTAAAGATGAAAATATCAGCATCTCGTGTAGATGTTGTGTCATTGACCATGTACTTGGCGGTTAAGTTAGTTTCTTCAAAGCATTTGGATTTTCAAGAGTAGATGCAAACAGAGTTAACTTTTTATATATATGTATGTATTGTTGGTATATGTTCTTTTATTACAACTCTCTCTATTTTCTAGTACTGTGGATTTGTGGTAATCAAGTAAAATTGATCTGAATAAAGTAGTAGTTTTACTTTGTCAAAAGCATGAGATTACTTACCTTGGCCAATCATAGGGGGATTTCTTCTGTTTGTTAAGTGCTTCAGTTACTTCTAGCTAACAGTTTCTTTTGCTGCCAGGAGGTCCTCTTGTCTTTACTCTTTCCTTTGCACTTGTTGGCTTGGATGTTGGTACTTGGTTTACTACTGAAATTTGCACTTGTACATGTATGATCACACCTCTAGTTTTTTCCAGGAGCTATGTGATGCTTGCAATTGCAGGGCTTTCCCCCTCTATATTGAAGTGTAGTCCTGTGGCTTTGAATTGCAATGAGCGTGGTCTTGGTCTTACAAACGGAGCTCCAGAACTATATGGAAGCAGGTTAGGTTATAATTTCGGCATTTTAACTAGCAACTTGAATTTATGAAGAAAACATACTATCAAATAAATGAAGTGACTTGTACCACCCCTTAATTTGATTTACAGGCTACAAAAAGTTTGTGAAAGCTATGTTGCTCAGCTGCAACTGTGCCAGGTATGACCTAAGAAATCGTTGTACTATGCTTATTCCAGTTACTTATTATATCCAGTAAACGAACTTCCTCTAATATGAATCTTCATCTTATGGATATGGATATGGATATCGACTATTTACTAGTTGTGAAAGCTTACCTGCAATCTATGATTTAGCTCTCCATAAATTACAATGTTAACCTACATTACAGAACTTTGACAAATTACATGATTGCTTCTTAATTAGCTTCTGAGCAGTTGTTATTATGATGCATTGTTCACAGTTCCAGAGCTCCTTGTGTTTCGTTCCGGTCTTCCAGATTGGTCTCTACAAATAGACTTCCAGCCCGATCTGAATGAAAATCTTAATTAGTATTCATACTAACATTATGTAAAAAGACATTAAAAAAACCAATTGAATTCCCTTATGATCCTAGCCATAACAACTCTTGTACTTGATCTTATGCTAACCCGAAACATATATGATTTTTCTGCCTCTATGCATGTTGTCCATAATATTGCTGTGGCAGGTAAAGGAGATGGTGCTAGCCCTTTTGCGTGAATCAGAGCTGGCACTTACCTATGATGTTATTGAATCAATCGCTGACAAGGTTTTGATCATTCGATCTGGTCTTTGTTTTACATTGTATTTTACTCGTTATCCAATCTAATTAGCTTCATGTTTTCATATAGACAATGATGAAGGCAGCTTTAAAAGGAGATGGAAAAATTGATCAAGAAGAGTGGAAGGAATATGTGGCAAAACATCCATCTCTTATAAAGAATATGACTCTTCCATATCTACAGACTACAGTGAGTCCTAAAAGCCTATTAATCTCACCAGTACCGGTTTCATTTCTCTCTTCTATTTGGCCCTAAGCCATTTAGCTCTAATCCTGTTGAGAGTTACATATGCTGAACATATAGCCATACCTGAAATAAGAGATCATATTTGCTAAAGAGTGTATTAAGTACTGATTAACTAGCTAGTGTCCGAAATTGAACTTCTGTAGTCATTTTCGGTTAACTTAATATGCTATTTCGATACTACATTTTCATCAAAGTTTCAGAATATTAAGTTTGTTAATTTTCTGTTTTCTAGGGACATAACAATAGCATTTCCCAGCTTTGTGCTCAACACCGAAGTTCAAGATTAGATATGGTTGCATGGTAAAGATACCAGAGTACCACTGTAGCAAAGCCTTTTCTCCGTGGATGTCTCAACACATCTAGTAATGAGGCTCCATGTCCGAGGGCCGAGGCAGCAGTACTGGCACCGGTTGATTGAGACGGTTGATTGAGAGGCATCAGCCACAAATATATATATGGCAATGGCTCCGGGTGGATCATAATGAATCCTCCATCGGTCTCAGCCTCAGGCACAACATCAACCCACGCCTGAGTACGGTACAAAGAAATTAGACGCATGCACATTCATTAACACGATTTGAAGGAAGAAACAATTGAATGGAGAACGAGATTCTTGAATGAAGAATCTAGCAACAAAAAATATAGAAGTCATGGTTAATCAAGGATTCAAGGGATCGCCAGAACAAAAAAGAATGGAGAACGAAACTATATAGATCAAGCAGATCTAATTTATCATAAGTTATTAACTGAGCGAATAACAGATACTTCGATCACTTGGTAAACAAAACAATTGGATTTTATAAGTTTCTTTCACCGGATCGATCACCTTTACATAGAACAATTTGATGAGAAAAAGTTGAAAATGGCATAAAGTTTTCGTTTTCACTCTTGTACATGCTATACAAATGACTGCTAGCTTTGTTGGGTATGCATATGTAGAATATCTCGAACGGTTGGCAGTCTTAAGCATCTGGATTCTATGTAATTATATGTACTAGCGAAGTATATGCATGAGGATAAATATATCATCCTGTTTGTGTGTTTAATTGCCAACGGTTATGGAGCTGTGCATTGTTCAGTCAGGCATATATGCATGAAAAATGCGATGGATCATCATCCTCCTTGATATTAATTAATTAAGAATTTGATGTGCTTAATCCAAAATTAATTAAGAACTTGATATGCTAATCCAAAATAAATTTCATCCAACTAAGTTTCATGGGTTAAGAAGCTGGGTTTCTGGTTTCTAGGGACATGAACTATATATATAGTATTATTCCCATAGTTCTGAAGTTCAGGAGTAGATACAATCATAAATTTATTCAAGGATAAGGTTTTCTTTTTATTATTATTATTATCATTTTTATTATTTTTATTTTTTTGGTCTCTGAATTTTTTTTTTTTTTTTTTTAAAATAGGCAACGAGGGGAGAAAGACAATATTGGTTAGTCCCAAGTAGATGTATAAGAATTCAATATCGATCTATAAATTATCATGAACTGTAGAAATGGTGTAAGTGATATTTTATACGTACGTACATTGTAATATATATATATATATATGATATTCCTTGTAAAATGTCTAGGTCCCTATACAAGATCGTCTCAAAAAATTAGTAAAATCGAAATGTACGTACATTATGTAAAAAGCTATGACTAATCCAATTGTTAATGAATCCCATGGTTGCCTTTTTTTTTTTGGTCTGAAAGATCATTTCATTGCACAAAGCCACAAGGGCGAGAACAACACAGAAAGGAAGAAAGAGCAACAGCAAGAAAAACAAACCCTACAAACTGAAAACAGAGAAAGAAATAAAACTAAAGAACGGAGCTAGCTACCAACTGAGCATAATTAAGGAGGGCCAAGTAGACCATCACTTCTCAAGATAGAAAGGAGAGAGGTTGGAGGCCTATTAGCCCATTATTGAGAGCACAACCTCATCTGAGCAAGGTTTGCCACTACATCCGCAACACGGTTAGCTTCTATGGGGATCTAACTCCATCTAATCCCGTTGAACAATGGCACGTTTACTTACTTGAAATGGAAAATAATCATGAATCGAAGACAAGTGGAATGAGAGAAGAATTGATTCCGGAGGATTGATTCCTAAACTCATCTACCCCCTTTGTAATCAAATTCCTGAGTATTCAGGAATCGATTCATGATAAGGAGGTGAGACCTACACCCATTCCGATTCATTCATGTGTTAGTAAACGCAGAAATTCTTTTACCTGGAATCATTACGATTCCTTTATGTGTTAGTAAACGCAGGAATGTCTTTACCCCGTAATCATTCCCTCATATTCCAAGTAAGTAAACGTGCCGTCAAGTGAGTAACTCTGTTTAGTGTTGGGGACATCTTCCAACTATGAGGGGTGGAAAGGTCCTCCAAAGCACGGATTACCTCGCAGCAAAACCTTAGCCTTGTTCTTCTGAAATAAGGATTAGATTCAGTTTCCGGATTTTTGTATCCAGTTTTACTTTGAATAAGGATACGAGTACAAGTAGTCGAGAGTTTTAGTATGGATTTTTATTAATGATCTTATTTTTCTACTACGTCTCCTCCATTCTCCATTAGTTGTAATTCACATCGATCAGTGCCATGCCTCCAGATAGGTTTTATGTTTGCACACTAGTGTCGCAAAGAGAACCATGTCGAACTCTCCCCATCTATTTTGGTACCAACGTTCCAATCCAATGGGTTTTCTACACAGGCAATCCTCTACAAATCAGACCTATAACATCATCTCTAGTCCCTCACCCTGGTTATCGTGACGGTCTACTATCTGAAAAGAATAAGTATATGGAGTTCCTTGGAAGGAGACTTTCCGCCATGGGTGTCCCAGAAGATAATCAGCGGGCTATCATTGTAGATATACTTGAGGTGCTTGAAGTTGATAGAATTCAACAATAATCAGAATCTCAGAGAAATTGAAGAAGAGAAGCATGACTGTATTGCAAAACTGAGTTCTCTAATACAATGAAAAACGACAGCTAAAGTTCCTTTATAACTCTACTTCTAAATCTTGCTTTTGTAATTACATTTTTACCCTTAACACCCCCCCTCAAGCTGATGGGAGGGAACGCATCAGATTGCACGAAGTAATAAAATGTTGGGATTATGATAGGAGTGAAATTGTTTGCTTCAGCCAGGAGGAATGAGCGGCAGTAACTGAGAACCATTGTCATGTGGTCAAGATAGACACATACTTGGTTGAGAAGAGACAGAAGTAGCCTTAGCTTGAAATTGTGCAGAAGATGGTGATTGGAAACCATAGTGATGCCGATGAAAACACTCTGCTGCACTATGACCCCTCTTGAAGCAAATCTGACACTGCATATAAGATCCAGAGGTAATAATTTTCCTAGGAGATGATCTCTGGGAGCACACTAGAGCAGTGTGACACTTGTTATTACAGATTTGACAAGCTTCAGGAGTATTACTGATCCCATTTGAGAAACCATAACCATTGAGACCTCCAAAGTTCTTATTCCCCAAACTACATGAATTTTCATATAAGCTAGAAGTCCTATCATGAGTATAATCATAGTTGTTGTGATTTCTGTAATAATTCCACCCATTATTCTGATAACAAACTCTAGCTCTTCTTCTTTGGTCAAAACACTTGTAAGCACCAACAATGGAGTTAAAATACCTAGCTTGCTGAGCAACTTGAGGAGAAGGATGTGTACCATTTTGCTGAATAAGACCAGTTTTTGGCTGAGAAATTCCACCGTTGTAAAGAACTTCACTTGTTGGAACAACATTTGAACCAAGAGGATAAACAATGGAGCCAACAGATTCATGTGAACCAAGAGGATAAAAAATGGAACCAACAGATGCATTGGGAGTGGATGTCACCATATGATCATTACTTGACATAAGGGGTAGCCCAGAAACAAATGCAGTAACATAGTTGGTACTATTAGGCATGACAGTCTGTTGAGGTACACAAGTAAACTGAGTAATTGGAGAAACTTGAGTAGCAAGATGTGTACCAGGAGAATATTCGAAACACTGCCCTGCATCAGATCTTGTATGGTTCTCAGGATTGACAACAACTGCAGTCATGGGAGCAGGAGGAAATGATCTTGATTCTTGAACAATATCAGACTCAACATCCAACAATAATGTGCGAAGCTCGCTTAGAGAAATTGGCGTCTCTCGAGCTCTGATGATAGTCTTTATGGTTGCAAAGTCAACAGGCAATCCATTTAGGATCAGAAACACTATATCTTCATCAGGGATGAGAACTCCAGCAACAGACAGTTGGTCCCGAACAGTTTTAAAACGTTCCATATACTTGTCAATACTATCTTTACCTTTCTGAAATTTCTGCAATGAGGTCTGGAGCTCGAAAGCTTTGAACTTTGAAAGTTTAGCATACCTCTCATAAAGCGAAAACCAAACTTCTTTTGAGGTTTTGCTCCCAACAATAAAAGAAAGAGCATTAGGAGACAAAGTACCAGCTATTAATGTCATTAAAGCAGAGTCATTCTTCCTCCAAGTCTTATACTCTTGCGTAAGCTCTGAGGTAAGACTACCCTCTTCTATGACTTTGTATTGTGGAGGACAAGGAATAGTTCCATCAATATATCCCATAAGATCACATCCTACCAACATAGACTCTAGCATAAATCTCCAAGTAACGTAATTAGTGTCATCTAGTTGAACTGTAATTAGATTGTAGAAATTGGACAGTAGACAATTTTGTAACACAGTACTGTTGTCCATGATGCAAGGTAACACAGAAGTGTAAAAGAACCAGAAAGAGACTCACAAATCTTCACAGTTCAGTTCTTTTTCAACTTTCTTTCTCATTCCCAAATAATTCTGATCAGGCTAAATTGTAGATTGTAGACCAGAGTAAACAATGATGTCAAAGGAATATCAATGCAGAATTATGTATCTCAACAATCCTTGTGACAACCTAATAATGCAAAGTGTATATAACACTATTGATAGGCATTCTTTAAAGAATCAGTACCGAGACCAAAGTGAATATCAGTCTGCTTCTGCTGCAACCCAAGAGACTTAATACCATCTTCAATGATCAGCAACTTTAAGTAACAATCTTTTGCACATTCAATATCTATATCTACCTTAACTACCAGCAAAGGCACCCAAACTTGAATTTTTTTTTTTTTTTTTTTTGACAAGAACAATCACATCAACACTTCATCAGTTTTCTTGACGATACATCAAAATACACTTCTTCCTTTCACCAATTTTCATTAATCAACAACCAAATTCTAGAATAAACCTCGATTCATAACGAAGAGAACAGCTGAACTAAAATCCCTAAAATTCTAGGGTTTCGAAGTATCAAATGCTAAAAGTTGCAGAGATTTTTGAGATTCTTGTATCTTCAACTATAACTTCCAGTAATCATATACTCAAAACTGAAATCCAAAGCTTCGATAATATGAACAATAGCTAAATTTTAACAAAAGTCTTCCAAATCGATGATGAACTTATCTGAATCTTGAGCCGGAATTGAACGAACAGTCTGCTAGCTTGAACAAATTGTAGTAAAAGTGAGGAGAAACTTGATTCTTGATGATTTTTCTTGACAAAAACTAGGTCACAGATCGACCTGAGCTCTTGATACCATGATAGAATTCAACAATAATCAGAATCTCAGAGAAATTGAAGAAGAGAAGCATGACTGTATTGCAAAACTGAGTTCTCTAATACAATGAAAAACGACAGCTAAAGTTCCTTTATAACTCTACTTCTAAATCTTGCTTTTGTAATTACATTTTTACCCTTAACAGAAGTGGCCGTTCCCAAGCTTCCTATTCTTGTGAACATTATCGAGGTAGACCATAGCGTACGTAATTGGGTCAAATTTATTCCTGCAACTAAATCATCATTAGAGAGCTTGGAGAAAGTGCGACTTGATAGTTTAGAACTAGAAGCTATTTCATCGACTTGTGTTATTTGTATGGAGGGCCTTGCAGAAGGCGGTGTTGATCAACTGATTCATCGCTTGCCTTGCTCACACCTTTACCATGGAGCTTGCATTGTCGACTGGCTAGAAACGAGTCACTTGTGTCCCTTGTGTCGATATCAATTACCACCAAAACCCTCCATGTAGTGGCTCCTTTTTCTTTCTTTTTTTTCCGCAGATTATTGAAGATAGGTTTTTTATTTTTATTTTTTATTTTAAATATTTTTTGCTCCGAATATTGAAGTTAAAGTAAAGTGTGGAAATATCAACATCGATTTTTAGTGCCATTGGTCATGTTTTCCTAAGCTATTTTATTATCTGAACAAAGCTTAAATTGCCATATGCGTGATTATTATTAACTGCAACCACAACCACAACCACACATGGTTTTATTGGAGAGTAGTCCTACTTCAAATAAAGCACTAAAATTAGTACAGTATCACTCTTCGGTTGTTGGCTTTGAGGGGTCAACCGTGGCGACTGACGCATCAGCGACGACTTCCCGGGTAACAATGGTCTCTGATGAGGCAGCCTTAGCTACTGCAGGAGTAGTGGTGTCCGAGGCAGCAGTACTGGTACCAGTTGATTGAGAGGCATCAGCCACAAATATATATGGCAACGGCTCCGGGTGGATCATAATGAATCCTCCATCGGTCTCAGCCTCAGGCACAACATCAACCCACGCCTGAGTACAGTAAAAAGAAATTAGACACACGCATATTCATTAACACGAGTTGAAGGAAGAAACAATTGAATCAACTGCATGGATTTGTAATTATAGCACTATGCCAAAAATGCCTTCAGACGACACACTTCAGACGACATAAGTTTTGTTTTATGTCGTCTGAGTTTTTCAGACGTCATAATTTTTTTTTCTGTTGTCTGAATATACACTAAAACCATACTGGTTTAATTTGGAAAAATGGTGAACATTCAGACGACACATTTGTGTAGTTGTAGAAGGTGGTGATTTCCTATCTCAAATTTGGATAAATGGTGAGCATTCAGACCACACATTTGTGTAGTTGTAGAATGTGGTGATTTCCTATCTCAAATTTGGAGGGATATCCAAAAGTTGTTTCCCCCTCAAATAGCCTAGCCCTAATTGACTAAAAAATATGGTGACATTCAGACAACATTTAAATGTTGTGTAAGTGTGGAGCTTGTTTTAAAATTTTCCAAGTTATTTTGACTTTTGGTTTTGGACAGAGAGACCTCAAAGTCATTCTCTCCTTCTCACTCAGCTCGACCACGACTAGATACCCAAACACCACCCCGCGCTCTCTGTCCTCCTCACTCAGCTCTCTCTGCTCGACCTAGAACCCGCAAAACTGGAAGACTCAAAACACCAGCCTCTCTCCTTCTCACCGAGCTCTCTCATATCTCGATTCTCACTCTTTCCTTCATCCTCTCACCCTCTCGATTCTTCTTCTTAGTCTCTACTTCATCTTTCATATTCGGATTAATGGAGCTCTCCAGCAAGAGCTGTTTTCAATTCGGATATTGGTAAGCAATTTAGGGTTTCAATCGTTTTGTAGTTTAGGGTTTCGACTGGGTTCAATCTTCAATCGATTTTAAGGTTTTATCTACAAATTTTAGGTTGCTTATTATCCAAAACTTTGATTTTATGGTTCAGTCTTCGATCGATTTTAGGGTTTTATCTGTAGTTCCATTTGGAGTTATCTGATTTCGATTTTAGGATTCATTTGGAGTTATCTGATTCAATCTTCTTGTTTCTAGGTACAAAGATTCAAGATTTGATTTTGATAATGCCAATCGCCTTTTGCTTTAATATGTTTCTGCATGATCTCTCTTCTTTGATTCTGGGGTTTTGTATTTTAGTTGTGAGGTTTGATGTACGTTTCCAGTAAGTGTATTTATCAACATTATCTAACATCTTATTTGTTTGTGTTTTGATTCTGAAAGAAGATCCCAATGATGGTTCTGCAAGTCAGGTAGAGAAGGAGGAGGTGGATGCTCGATCCATATATGAAGATCCCAAGGTTAGCGTTTTATCTTACTACCAGTAGTAGTTTTAACTTCTAGGAACTTAGGTGTTGGAAAGTTGGTTTGAGATGTGTGTATCAACTACAAGAATCAAAAGCATGACTATCAGTATGGATATAAATGATAGATAGTTTTTATAAACGAGGCACACTACTAGAATAATGTCATTAGACATCGCCACTATTAAATCGGTCAGGATTGCACCTGATGTTAAAAACCGTGTTAACATCAGTTTGTGAAAAAACCGATTTCTATTGTTATTATGGACATCAGTCACCAAGAGAAACGATGAGAAAAATTTCGTTCGAAAAATTTTAAAAAACGCGGAGGGACTAAGTTTCAAACTTTTAGAACCGCGGGGACCAATTATTTCATTCCCCCCAACACTTGGTATTTTTTTCCGCTCTCTCTAAAACTTTCGAACCCTAGCTAATAACGAATCTCTCTCCGTCTCTCCTCTGGGTCCTCTCTCTCTCTCTCTCTCTCTCTCCGGCACGGCCTTTTCTCTCTTCGACGGTGACGGACTGACGGTGGTAACTGGTAAGTCTGGGTTTATGGGTTTGTGTTTTTCACTCTTTATGAACTTCGATCGATCGGTCTCTTACTGCGACTGCGTTACTGGGTTTTCAATTTGCAGTGTCCTCAAGAGTCAAGGCTCAAGCAGAGTTCTGGGTTCTTGAAGGCTTGAAGGATGGTTTCAATCGATACTTCGATTTCAGTTTTTGATTTCAGATTCTTGAAGGCTTGAAGGCTGGGTTCGATTTCGGATTTCTGGGTAAGTTGCTTGGTTACTCACTTTACTTACAGACTTGAGGGTTCGATTTCGGATTTGGATTTCTGGGTAAGGCTGGGTTCAGTGACTTCATTCACTTTATTTCTGAAAATTTGTATTTCTTTTGAATTCGGCAGTTGCTTTGCCATAGGCACAAAGGATGGCTTCAAAGTATTCAATTCTAATATAGGGAGACTCTGCTATGAACGAGGCAAGTTATCCAATTTATTTACTCCTTGTAATTTTTGGAATTAACAACTGTGGTTTACAATTTAATTAATTTATTTTTGGTTAGCTATTGGCGCTTTCGCTATTGTTGAAATGCTATTTAGCTCTAGTCTTCTTGCCATTGTTGGAGCTGGTGAAGAGGTATGCTATTTTTGCATCAATTTTTTTATCAGTAGAATCTGTTTCTTTTGAAAATAAGTATGTATGTTGTTTCACTTCTAGCACCAAATATTTACTTATAATTTACTCTTTTATTAATCATATGACATTCTCACTGCCACAGCCATCTTTATCTCCGCGTCGTCACTGTTTGTTCAATACAACAAGTGGAACTGCTCTTCGAGAATTGAACTTTTTGACTTCAATACTTTCCGTTCGTATGAATAGGAAAAGGTAAACCATTTGACTGGTAATGATCTTTTGCTACCAGTTTTTCTTGGTTATCAAAATATCCTTTGCATTGATGTTTAATGTTTATCCATTCTTTTACTTGTTAACAAAATATGCGTTTCTAGTCTAGATAGTTGCCATATTTTGCATTTTGGCTCTTGTTGACAACTCTTTTCCCAGGAGTATCATGGTTAACCTGCTCCATCTTTTTATGAAATAATGGATTATTTCCAGTTACTTGTTTTATACGTTTTTCTTCCCTTTATGGTTGTTCTACATGCATCAATGAGAACGTATAGATTATGTGTCTTTGCAGGGTACTTGGCTTATTTTTTAGTGTTTGTCCATGTTAATAAATTGTTTGCATTCACCGATGTTAATTCTTGTATCCAACTTTGTTTGATTTCTCTTAGATAAACTAGACAGTTCATGTCTATGTATTTGGGAATTCGAATAAGTGGATTTTGATTCTTTCTACAGCTTTAAAGTCCCAAAGTTGTGCAGTACTTCTATTAGATTAAAGCTTCACATACTTTGGTGAGTTGTGCTTGGCAAGTTTGTGTCTTTATTGGTCTCTTGCTCAGTTCCTTTTCAGGTAGAAGCTTTAAAAAGGGCCCAGAGTCTTCACTTTAAAAAGAACTTGATTACTACACATGTCTAATGATCAACAATAGACTCATTGTGTTCTAAACTATAAGCCTCCTATAAAGATTGTCAGCGATACAGACCATAAAAGCATAGGCAAAGTATATGGTCAAAGTTTCTTGTTGCGAGTTAGAATCTGGTACCATGGCAATGGAAGCTGGTGTTCCAAAAGCTATATGTATCGCTGTATGCTATTCTTGAAACAATATATTACTCCAAGTCAGATAATTTTTCATTTCATTTTTCTGTATACCAGATGATAGTTCAGGAAATTCAAGGTGCATTATGCTCTTTGGAATTTTCTTATTAAATTCTTGTGCTCCTTTTTTACTTGATCGTTCATTGAACTTGAATAATGCTCTGATCTTCAAAAGGAAAATGTGAAGTTGAGGAAATGCATAGTAAACTTTGCTTGCTTTGGTTTCAGTATGTATTGCATATTTGCATCAGAGTTTTTTTTTTTTCCGTTGTTTTTCGATTCATTAGTATCTTGTTATTATGCTATGACAGACAGAAAAATTCTCAGAGCAGGATCGAATTAATGAAGATCAGGAAAATAAGTTTAAGAAATATATCTCTGGTATGTATTTTAGGATTTGCATTGCTGAGATTTTAGGCTGAGTTTAAATTTACGAGCAATGTGACAAGGGCTGATCAAATCTGATGCTTCTCTTTTGCAGTGTCAGAAGAGCTCAGCTAGTACTAGCATTCCTCGATTTGGGAGTTGAAAACGCAAGTCAAGGACTTAAGAAAAGAACTGGTTTCTCTTAGGCATGCTATTCTGTATATGTTCTGGTGAATTATGATTAGTCAAAACTGTGTTGTGGTGTGAGGAAGAGTCTCCTAAAAGATATGTTGCATTTGTTGCAGGGCCACGAAAGATGACCAATCTACGGAATACCAGAAGCACTTAATGGAAGAAGAGCAGAAGGTGGAGGTGTTAAAGCTGCGTTTGAAAATCGAAAAGGAGAGGAACAGATCACAGGCAAATGAAATGGCTTCTCTTAGGCATGAAACTCTAAGCTCCAATGAAATTCCAATTATTCAACATTTCATTGTAGCTTAAAATCAGGCTGTTGAAGCATATGTTACCTTAATTGCAGGGCTGCAAAGGATGAGGAAATCATGGAATACCGGAAGCTTTTGATGGAAGAGAAGCAAAAGAGTAAGTCAACACTGATCTGTTTGAGCATTTTTATGGCCATTAACTGTTATAGTCCATGTGAACGTAACTGGATCCTTCATTTCTTTGCATGTTCTCAGGACGAGTTTCAGGGGAGTTATTCACATATGAGTGTGAAACCTGGATGTTCATTCTAATAGGAACTAAAAATAAAATATTTTTATAGGTTGAAGAAATTTCGAAGAATGGAATGTCTGTGCTCAAATTCTTGTTGAGAGTTCAGGATATCTGAGCTATCGCCAACCTGCTTTCTAAGAACTAGCCTCTCTGCATGCAATTTCTTCATGTAATTTTAGAGTAAAGATAGTAAGTAGATTGTCTTAGGAATCTATATACAGAAATTATCACTTACAGTCAAAAATAGCTCAACGGATAGTGTTTGCAGTGGTCTAGTATAGTAAAATCACATTGAGTGAAGAAACATCTATTCATGCTAAATGTATTCAACAATGATGAGAATCTGCTTGCCATTGTGGAACATTTAAGATTCCTATAGTCTACTTAACTCAAGCTTCCACATCCATCTTTCAATACTCAATTTTACCTATTAATGGTTGTAACTTATGGCAGACAAAGAACTTTCTGATGAAGTAGAGAGACTTCAACAGCTGCAAGAGGAGCACAACTGTGTATTACTACTGCTGGTGGTCATGTCTCACGAGAAACAACCAAACACACAGAGGACAGGGGGGAGAAAGATAAATAACCTTCGAGCTTGAAGGTATTGGTAGAGGTTTGGGGTAGAGCCTTGTAGTAGGTGAATTGAGGTTTTATTTTGCCCATTTTGTAAACTGATAAGGATGATGATTTCAGATATAATAGCCCAATATTCAAATCACTCTTGTCAACTGTCGAAATTGCAATTTATAACAGCAGCTATATATTTTGTGGACATCATCCTCTTTATAGAATGTGATGTCTAGATATAAAGTTGAAATCAGTTTTAACCATAAAAACTGATGTCTAGTAATATAGATACATCAGTTCCAAAATGAAAATCGATGTTACTGAAATATACAGACATCGATTTTTTGTCGAAAACGATATGTTACTGAGTACCAGACATCAGTTCCAAAATGGGAACCGATGTCTGTAACAGTATCAGTCATCGGTTCTTAAATCAATAACGATGTTAAAACGCAAACTTGTGTTGTGTAATCTATATTTCTTTAAGCATTAAATACAATAAAATGTGGGTTTAACAATAGTAAAACATGTAAGTTTGTTATCATTTAAACCTATTTACATCGATTTATAATTAGGAACCGATGTCTACATGAATACTAGACATCGGCTAAAAACCGATGTCTGCATTTTCCGGATCTTTCTCATCACCCACAAAGACATCGGTCGGGTTTTTGTTTCTCATCGGTTTTTGGCCGATGTCTGGGCCATAATTCTAGTAGTGGCAGTAGTCTATTGCATGTATATCCTTGTTAATTTTGACATCTATACCTGTGAAGACTCTGAGTTGTGTATGCATTTGGCTATAGTCTTGATGGGTTACATACTGGTCATTGCTGTTGTCTTTTGTTCTCTATTATGCTTTTTCTCCTCTTGCTGTTGTTGTTTGGTTTTATCTTATTTGATGGAGTATTTTGTGACTAATAATTTTATTGTGTTCTATTATGTCCTTTTAGATTGAACAATACCGAGCTGAGATTAAGAGACTTCAGGAATCTGAGGCAGGAATTAAAGCATTATCAAAAAACTATGCAGCTTTGCTAAAGGAAAAAGAGGTACCTGTTTGCTCTTCTATCAACTTATAGTGTTCAATTTATTTGTTTGTTTAACTTGTTTAGGTAGGTAATTGGATTTGTAAATCCTACACCCCTGCCATTTTTGATACTTTATTGCCATACTTTACTTTTGGCATTTGACATGATCAAATTTCTATATTGAATAAAGAGAATGGCTCATTGAAACAAAATCTGGACACAACTATTGCATCTCTAAATGCCTCTAGAATTGAAAACTACAAAGCGGCAGCAAATGGGACCAACTTGCACATGGTAGTGGCTTATATATGAAGTTAATTAAGTTGCATCAGTTAACATCAATTCCACTCAATATGTGCTGCAAGCTTGCCATTGTTTAAATTCTTCTTCAAGTCGCGTCAAACTTCTTGATGAGATATCTACTATCATATCTACATGGGTTTGTAGTTAGAAAAGTATGTCACTAAGAAACTGTGTACTAGTTTTGCTGGTTTGAACCAACATTTTAGCTATCTGGCAATGTCATGGTAGAATCCCTAGCACTTGAATGTTTTTATTTATTTTATTTTATTTTAGCATGTCTTGATTCTGCATCAACTAAGTGAGGATGCACCCTTTTATATTTATTTTTTATTAATCAATAAGAGACAATGCTTGAGATGTTAGTTAACTAAGTAAGCTTGGATTGTTCAGGGAAGTAGTAATCAGTCACCCAACCGACAACAAAGATTGACAGGTCAAGCAAAAACCAGCTACTCTGGACACCAGAAATAGAATGGTGTTGTCTATACACAAAATGGGAATGGGATAAGCAATGGGATTGCGCATCTTTCAAACATGAAGGGGAATGAAAGGGTAATGCACATTGTTTTCTGTTTTATCTTTTAGCTTTGAATATATATATATATATATATATATATATCTCACTGTCCCACATTGTATGTTTAGTAGATTTAGGATCAGAGCTTTTCTAGTTGTGATTCTGCTATAATTGTCATCTAAACAGAATTTTATGGTCTATAAGAATCAACCTTTTTTTTCCAAGAAAACCTTAGTATCCTGCATATGTCAATTATGTTCTAGTTTAGCTAAGGCGCACTGTTTGATTTTGTTGACAATCTTTTTCGGTTTGGTTGTAGCTGGAAGATTGTTCTTGTAATTGGAACTGTATGCTTTAATGTTTACTGCCCTTTTGCATTGATTTGTTGTTTTGGCTGAGCTTATCTGGGTTTTCATTAAAGATGCTAATTGGGTCTTCAACTAGAAATCATGGGTTATTTTCATATTAGTCTAACGTTTAGATTGGGGAATTGAAGATGCTTTGTCAATTCCATATCAACTTCTCACTACTCTGTCGATTTCATATGAGCTTACAACTACATTGTATCTGCAGGAGCATCTACAATTCAGTATCAGGTTTATTGTTTGTATGTCTAAGGACTTGATGAACTGCTTTGCTGTTGCCTTGTTTGTTTTGATGAAAATGTTGTTTAGTAGATTTTTGAATATTACATTTTAGAACTTAATTTCTTCACTGTGCTTCAGTTATGGTGATGAAAAAGTTTTCTGGTATTTTTATTTGACTATATTTCATAACATTGCCGGAAGAAACTAAGGAAATGCTAATTTTCTTCCAAAAGTGTTACAGAGGAAAAGTCTTTCCTGTTCAAGAAACCATAAAAACTTTTTTCAACTAGGATACCTTTCCACCACTATTTTTTTTTCCCTTTCTTTCAGAGAGCAGATTATTTGGGAAAAGCATAACTTGAAGCTATCCAACAGTGAATGTACCTTGTTAATGGGTATTAGTTTGGAGTTCAACCCCCACAAAAATGAGTATGTTTGCTTGCGTGTGTGTGGTTCAGAAAGCGAGAGAGTACATATCTAATAACCATCAAGTTTTGATTGCTTTGAACAGAGGATATCATTACTAATAAACATCAAGTTTTAATTGCTTTGAACACATGATAATTATATATGGTATTTGAATGCTTGGTTTACTGGAAGTGTACATGTATGGTTTTCTGTAATTTAGTTTGTAGAGGCACTATTCTTCCCCATTAGCTGTCACCAATAATTCATGATATACTAAAACCTTCATGCAAAAACTAAACTTATTGTTTGGAAATAAACATAACCATTGCATGCATACGTTATTCGTTTCAGTCAAGTCTAACTTCTTGTTGATTTACTAATCGCCTCGGCAGCTCAAGAAACTGCTCTTGCTTCCACCATGGATAGGTCTATTTCCATCACTTTGACCGACCTGGATGTGCTTGATTGTCCCATTTGCTATGAATCCTTGACCATCCCCGTCTTTCAGGTCTCTTCTTTTATAATCATTTCTCATTCTAGTTTTGAAATTTTGGGTTGATTGCTTGTTTATTATTATAGTTCCTGTTATTTTGATTGCCAGTTAGTTCAGAATTTAAAGCAGGTTGCATTTCATATGATTAATGCTTATAAGTTGATGGGTATTTCTTGTGATAGATTATGGGGCATCCTAGTTATTGTTGTTAATTAAGTTGGGGTTGTAGGTTTGTGGGTTTATGGAAAT